>NC_063345.1:40698989-40776677 GCF_021869965.1 Rhincodon typus
TCCCAGCACGAGATGGCGGATTTGGAGAGGTACCAGTCCCGGAAACTAACACAACAGGAAAAGATAGCAGATGTAGATAATTACCAGACCTGGAAACCATCTCCAAATCAAGTACAAGAATTACCCAAATACCACCTTCGGAAGCTGTCTCTACATGAGTTACCAGATTTAGAAACCTACCAGACCCGGAAATTATCATTACACGATTTTCCAGATTTGGAAAAATACCAGTCCTGGAATCGGTCTCGAGATGAATTGCCAGATTTGGATAAATATTGGTCACGGAGGGGTTCTCATTGTGAATTAGATCCTGCATTGATTTCACATCCCACATCAATTAATTGGAAAAGGCCAGAACATATTTGTGACAGAGAGACATTGGGTTATTCAGATCTTTCTTCAAGACCTGGGTCTGCCATGGACAATACGACATTGTATTCTCATCCATCACAATTGGGTGCGGACTACATAACGAGTCTTGAGTACAGGTATCCAAGATCAGATTTCAATGATCCAAGATGCTTAGTGTCCGCCTCAGCTGTTCCAGTTCCAGGTGAACATTTGATCCCGTCCCTATATAGCTATAAGTCACAGAGGCCAATGATGAAATTGGTAACATCCCAGGAGAGTGATGCTGCATCAAGGTAATTGTATAAAAAGTAATTTGAACATTTCTGAGTCTCTGTTCAAAATTGGACTGGAAATTATGACTGCAAATCAGACTACAGTGGTTAATTTGTGCTCTAACGTTTTGCCTGGCAGAAGGATGAACTATATACTTGCAGGCAGGATATATAACATCACATTTCTGCTACTTCTGTTCCTAAATTGATCTGTCTGAACCTGGACTGATTTAGGTTCTGCTACTGATAGTAAATGTGAAGTGGACATTCACTAGACTATATATATCCACCATGTTCTGTTAACTTGACTTAATAATTAAAGCACAGTTCTTCACTGAGGCTTTTGCATGCAAGCTTGATTATCTATAAGTATAAAAGGGAGAAAAAGTAATTTTATTGAGAGTTTCTATTCCACTCAGAAGGCATCAGACCAATTCATGTCCAAAAACTTGCTTTGAAAACTCTGCTTGAGTTTTGACAGCTGTGAGGAATTGCATCACATCAACTGAAACAATTCACAACAATCTCAAACAGTTGACATCATTCTAAACAAAATTGCTCCTTGGGCTATACCCGATCTGTAGATCAGATTTTGTTAAAATTCAGCTATGACTTTTTCAATTTATGTTATTTACCAACTGATTGATATTCAGGGGCAAAAACAAAACTTCCACCCACCTTGAGTGGCAGAGATAATATACTAAGACAGCCTTACTATTCATTGCCTACCTTGGTTCAATGACAAGGACAAAACTTTGAAATTACTTTCTATATGATCACTGTGGCACATTTGTAATACTTATTACTACCATATTGCCCTTCAGAAGGAAAAGTATTTTTCTCTTGCCCTTGAAACCCAGAATTAAGTATGTCCCAGCTCCATTTGTCTTAAGGCTACATATTTAAAACTGAGTACATATTTATGTTAAAAGAAATTACATTCCTTTGAGAACCTGAAAGACGTGCAAACATAGAATTTGAATCATAGAATCCCTACAGTTTTGAAACAGGTCATTCGGCCCAACAAGTCCACTTAGACTCTCCGAAGATCATCCCATCGAGACTCGCCCTCCACCCTATTCCTGTAACCATGCATTTCCCATGGCTAATCCACCTAACCTACACAACCCTGGACACTATGGGCAATTTAGCATGGCCAATCCACCTAACCTACACGTCTTTGGATTGTGGGAGGAAACCCACGCAGACATGGGAAGAATGTGTAAACTCTACACAGACACCTGAGGCTGGAACTGAACCGAGGTCCCTGGCACTGTGAGGCAATAGCGTCAACCACTGAGCTACTGTGCTGCCCCGTTTGACTAGAAATGAAATTAGAGTGTCATCTTCCTTGTTTTTGATTTCTCAATTGGGTTAGGGCTTTGACGTTTGAGACAAGTTATCCATTTGGCCCAGCATGTTCATGTCAGTTAACAAAGATCTGACTAATCCCATTTCCAGCTCTTGGCCTGTAGCATTAGGGCTATGAATTTTTTGACTGATGTTATTTACCAGTTGATATGAGTAAATACTCCTAAATACTGGTTAAATGTTGAAAGAATTTCTGACTCCCTGCTCTTTCAGGCAATGAGTTCCAGACACTCACCACCTGTCAGGTGAAGACATTTCTCCTCAACTTTCCTACTTGCCTTCTACCTCTTACCTTAAGAGTCGTGCTGCTGGTTATTGACCCCTCTGCTAGTAGAAAATGTGTTTTTCCGTTCATCCTTTCTATAAACCAAGTAACTTTGTAATGTCTTGATCAAGCCCCTTATCAATCTTTGCAGCTTCAAGGAAAACAACCCCATCCCATCTAATCTTTTCTCAGACCCCCAAACTAGGCAGCATCTCCTTTACACTGTCTCTAGTGCAATCATATCACATCCTTCCTGCTGTGCGCTGACCAGAACTGCATGGAGTGCTTCAATTGTGGCCTAACCTGCATTTTACATGGTCCCAGGGTAATCTCCCTGCTCATCTATTCTGGGCCTTGGTTTAACAAAGGCAAATATCCTAAAAAAGAGATAGCAAGAACTACAGATGCTGGAGTCAGAGACAACACAGTGTGGAGCTGGAGGAACACAGCAGGCCAGACAGCATCAGAAGAACAGGAAAGTTGACGTGTCGGGTTGGGACACTTCTTCAGAAAATGTCAGCTTAACCACCTTTTCTACTTGCCCTGCTTCCTTCAGAAATCTGCAGTATGCACACCAAAGTTCCTGTTATCTTTGGTACTATCTAGGGTCTTGCCATTCATACTTAATGTCATGCCTTGTTAACTGTCCCAAAAGCATTACTTCTCACTTTTCCAGATTGAATTCCAATTGCTACTGCCCTGACCACCTGACCAGTTCATTAATATCCTCTTCACTTTTTACTACTCTACAAATTTGTGTGTCAACTGATAATTTCTTGTCATCTGTGACTGTCTTGTTCATACCCACTGCATTTAAGAACAAATCATCAATGTGCACTACAAATCGCAAGACCCCCATACAGAGTCCTGTGGAACCCCACTGGAAATAAATAAACCTCTACCATCACACTCTGCTTTTCTGCCTCTCAGCCAATTTGGATCCAATGTTCCGTATTGTTTTTGGTTCTTACTTTCTTGACCAGTCTGCCATGAGGGATCTGATCAAAGCTAAAGTCCATGTAATTCCTATGAAATACGTTACACTAATCAATACTCCTACATATCTCATTAAAAAGTTGTATCACATTTGTAAAACATGAGCTGTTCTCTTCTCTCAATCTCCTAGTTGCACATAAATTCAATCTCTCAGAATCCTTTCTAGTAACATTGCCTCTACTGAGGTTAGACTGAATAACCTGTAAAATCCTGGTCTGTCCCCTCTCTCCCTTTTTTTAATAAAATTTGCAGCCCTCCAGTCCTCTGGCACCTTGTCTGTGGCCAGAAAGGTTTTGGAAACTACTGCCAGGGCTCCCCGCTGCGCCTCGCCCTCTTTCTGCTTCTTGCTGTCTGTTCACCCAACCCCTGCAAATAGCCATCCCCAATGAGGGAGTGTCTTTCTCATGCCTGTCTGGTTCAAAGTGGTACCATGCTTGGCTGTGATACCCTCAACATTGGAATGGCCTCCATGCCATACCAGTATAATCTAGTGTATTATACTGCAATGCCAGTAACAATGTAGCAATAGTCCACCAAGGGCCAGCTTCAAGTGAGAAGAACTTTTTTTTTAAAAAAGTGTTCACACCAACAATAATGTTTCCCAGTTGAGGAGAGAATGCTGTCTATCAGAATATGGCAGTTTTTAGCAGTTGGCAATTTGCTTGGATCTGAACAATCATTGGCTGTGGAAGGACTTAGTATTTCAAAGACAACAGCTTTTGAAGTATAGCTATAACTGTGACCTCTGTAAGGAGGAAAAGTCCCATTGTGTGTTTGCAGTGAGCTGTTCGGTTCTCAGTCATTGCTTGTAAAATTTTAGCATTGTTTTAAAGAACGTGCACCTCATGAGGCACAATTAAGGGCTGTTTCGTACAGACAGTTCCTGATTTAGCACATTTGGTAATAAGTCAGGAGCCTCCTTATGATTAACATACTTAGTTTTTCCCTGTTCTAGAAGTTTCCTCTTCTCAAGGCAGTGGCTGCTGTCAGGGTGTGGTTTCGCAGGTGGCAGCTGCAATGTGGCACTTCACACAAATAGGCATTATTTATCTGTGTGCCTTGTGCAGAGTGCTGGCATGCTATTCAATCCTGGTTGATGTAATTGTTCAATTTAATTCTGTCCATATATACACTTTAAAGCAGGAGTCAGCAGTTAGGAGTGAACTCAGCCTGGTTATTTATCCATTGTACTTTTTTTCCCTTACTTCCATGAATTCTAAGGCCAATTGGCTGTGATTAGCTAAGAGCTTTATGGACAGTTTGGATCAATGCCCCACCACGTGCACTGACTTCGTTCCATGCAAGCAAGAGACCTGTGTTATATTGTTTCAATGATGCTGTGAAACAAGGCAGCATTTTAACAATTAGCTGTACAACATGTGACATCTAGAGTTCCAATTGATGTGGTAGTGCCATTCATGGGGTGTTGTTCTTGAATGTAGAGATTTCAGTCAGATACGGTGTCCTGCAGCTGATTCCATTTAATTACCGGCTTTGTGTTTGTGTCAAGGCATTCTCCTCTTCATACTGACAAAGAATGACTATTTAGACACATTTTCAGGGCACATCCAAGGAATAGAATGTTATCTGTCAGAGTGAAGGGGACAAGTTGGAAAATACTAACGATATTGCTGCCTATGATCAGCTATATAAAGGAAAAAACCAGAATGAAAATTCTCAGCTGGATTAATTCGTTGAGTTTTGTATTGGCCCAGAGGTGCACAAGGGGATCCTGCAGAATTCCCATCATTGCAGACTCCGAAGGAATTGCCTGGGAGCTTGAGTATTCTGCTGGGCAATTCCTGTATGCCTGGAATCCTCCAAAAGTTGCTATTTAAATCTGGAGAATTTAGAGGATTTTGATGAAATTAGATGAGTAGTTACTCAGGACAAGTTAGACTATTAAATACCTAGCAAATTATTCAACTAACTCCATACTTAGCTGTCATGCCCCCAACTATACCTTCTCCTGACCTGACACCCAACCACCCTTTACCTCACCACTGCACCTGATTCCGCTCCCAACCTTGCTGCACTTGGCACCTGATCCCCTTCCCCTTTCATGCCCAGGACCTGTATCACCTTGCTACACTCCATGTGCCACCTTCTCTTACTAAGTTCCATATCGAACACCTTTCACCCCCAACCCTTAACCAACCTCCATACCCTGCCCCTGTGACATGCACCCCCATTCCCTGCCTATTACTGAATCCACTGCACCACCCCTCACTCCCTTACACCCCTTCCCCAGCTCTAGATGGGTCTGACTCCCCTTCAACCCCAGCACATGTTCCACCTTCCTGCTCCATACCCAATGTCACTTTGCTCCGCCACTAGATATCCTCCCTATTTCCCCTACTCCACACCCAATCCCCTTTTATTCATCACCAGACCTGACATCCATTATTCCTTTTCCGGACCTGAACCACCCCCCCTCCAACATTGCCCCTGCCCTTTGGACTTGACCCCGCCTCCCCCTCAAATTGCACCTGACTCCCCTTGCCCTGCTGCTGGACATGCTTGCCCTTTACCCCAGCTCTGCACTCACCCACCACCTTACCCCACCACTGGACATGCTCTCTCTGCTTCGTGCCTGACCGTCCCAACTTGACCAGCTGACAAATCCAGACCCACCCGCCCACCACCACTGGATTCCAACACTCCGGACCTGACACCCATCCTCCTGGACTGGTTTACTCCCTCCTGCCGCAATCTACTCTAATCACTGCATTGCTTACCCAATCTCTCAGAAGTATTCTTACAGACACAAAATCAGGATGTGATAATTAATGAAGCTCTTCACTTCCAATTTTTAACTTTCACTGAGAATGTTAAGATTAATTGAGACAAGGGTTGTAATTGCAGCGGAAGCTAAAATATCATAAACAATAAAATTTGGAAAATGTGAAATTTCTTAAAATGCAGCAATTTGACATTCAAACAAACATTAAATTATTCTTTCGGTGACAGGGAGGTTGTTAACAGTTGTTTAAGGAATAAATAGTGAAGTTAGCATTGCAGTTTAAAACCTACTTACACCTAATTCAACAAGATTTAATGTTTTCCAAGGACATTTACAGTGAGACTGAATGTAAGAATGAGAGTTCTCCAGCTGTTAATTTTTATTTATTGCACTGTCTTTGGAGAAGCATGAAATCATTGATAGCACTTGATTTCTGCTTTATTCTGCGTGTGCACAGACTCCAGAAACTGCTGTTACATTGCAGAAAGTTCTGAACTCGCACACGTTGTGAAATGCCCCACAGCAAAAACAAAATGGCAGTGCCCAAATAAGCATAATAAGTATGAACAAACAGTACAGAATGATTTCAACGGTTGTACTGGCATGGATATTGCACATAAATGATTTACAACCATGTACTGAGTATCAGGAGAAGTTCTCATGATAGAATCTTTCATTAAGTTTAAAGAAGATAAAGTTCAATCTGGAAGTAGGGTCTTAAATGTAAACAAGGGCAATTATGAAGGTATGAGGAGGAAGTTAGCTGTGGTGGATTGGAAAAATGCATTCAAATGCTTGGAAGATAGGCAATGGCTAGTAATTAATGAATAAATGTTTGGCTTTCAGAAAAGTGTAATTCTTGCATAAATGGCCAAAGGAAAAAATGAGACACATAACTAATTAAAAATACTGCCAAATCAAGGAATAAGTTTTACAAATTTGCAAAAAAAAAAGTTGCAAGCCTGATGACTGGGAGAATTTTACAATTGAGCAAAGATGGACTTATGGAAAGAGAGGAAATAGAATATTAATGTAAAATTGTAAGGAATATAAAAACAGACTCTGAGAACATGTGGGCAGCATGGTGGCTCAGTGGTTAGCATTGCTGCCTCACAGCGCCAGGGACCTGGGTTCAGTTCCAGCCTCAGCTGCCTGTCTGTGTGGAGCTTGCACATTCTCCCCGGGTCAGTTTGGGTTTCCACTGGGTGCTCCGGTTTCCTCCCACAGTCCAAAGATGTGCAGGTTGTGTGGATTGGCTGTGCTAAATTACCCATTGTGTTCAGGGGCGTATAAATTAGGTGGATTAGACATGGGAAATGCAGGATTACAGGGATAGGATAGGGGGATGGGTCTGCGTGGGATGCTCTTTAGAGGGGCGGTGTTGACTTGTTGGGCCGAATGGATTATTTCCACACTAAGGATTCTGTGAACGTCTATAGGTGCATAAGGGGGAAAAGATGAGTAAAGAAAAATGTGAGTAAAGACAGAAAAGGCAGAAAGGGGACAATTTATAATAGGAATTAGAGAAATGGCAAAAATCCTGAACAATTACTTTGTATCCCCTTTCACAGAGGAAGAGACAAGGCTCCATGCAATAATTGAGATCCAATTGTCTAGTGAAAAAATGGAATTGAAAGAAATTGGGATTAGTTAAAAAGGTAGTATTGATAATAACAAGGAGACTGAAAGTTAAATCCCTGGGACCAAATGACCTTCATTTAGAGTGTTAAAAGAGATGGCTTCAGAGATAAGGGCTGCATTGGTGATTATCTTTTAAAACTCACTTAATTATGAAGTGGTGCCTGCAGATTGGAAGGTTACAAATGTTCCTTCAATGTTTCAGAATGGAAGAAGAGAAAAACGGGGACATACAGAACTGTAAGTCTGAAATCAGTGGGAAGAATAGTAGAATCTATTATAACACCTGTATTTACTTAAAATGTAATTTGATTGGACAGAGTTAAAATGGATTTATGATGGAAAAATCATGTTTGACTGTTGGGCCTTTTTTGAGGATATTACTAGCAGAGTCAATAAGGTACAACTATAATCTATCTTTATAGGAATAAAGTCCCATACAAGAAGTTAGTAAACAAAACTAAAATGCATGGGATTGGGGCAGTACGCTAGCATGGATTGAGGATTAGTTAATGCAGAGAGAGAGAGCGAGAGAGAGAATAGGAATAAATGAGACATTCTCAGGTTGGCAGATTGAGGTGACCAGTGGGGTACCATAAGGAATAGTGTGTGGGCACCAGATGTTCACAATCTATATCAATGATTTGGATGTGGGGCTCAATTATTATATTTCCAACTTTGCAGATGATGGAAAATGTGAGAGTACAAGTTGTGATAAGGATGCAAAGAGGCTTCAAGGGATTTAGACAGACTGAGTGGGAAAGAGCAGAGAGAATATAATGTGGATAAGTGAGAGGTTGTTTTGGAAAGTGGAATTAAGGCACAGAGTATTTCAATGGTGAGAGATTGGCAAGTGTTGATGTCCAAAGGGACAAAGGTGTCCTTGTTAATAAGCCACTAAAAGCCAGTATTCAAGTACAGTAGCTAATTTTGAAGGAAAATTGTATGTTAGTTTTTAATCACAAGAGGATTTGAGAACAGAAGTAAAAGAAGTCTTGCTTCATTTGTATAGAACACCGATAAGACTTCACCTGGAGTATTGGGTGGAGTTCTGGTCTGCTTGTCTGTTGAAGGAGTGCAGCACAGGTTCAACAGACTGATCTCTGCGATGGTGGGCCTGTCTTATAAAAAGAGCTTGAGAAGCCAGGGCCTGTATTCTCTGTTATTGATCTAGATGATCAGCCATGATCTAGAATTGTGGATCAGGCTCGAGAGCTCCTGTTCCCATATTCCTATGTCTCCTGTGCCCCAGTTGATTTCTGTTGCTATCTCAGTACATACAACTCTCAGGCACCGATACCCATACTGAGTCCCATGGTACAATGTGTGAGATAATATTAGCTAACTATTCTCCTCAGAGCAGATAAACTGAAGAAAGTGTCATGAGGATAATTAAAGATACACAGCAAGTGATTTTGATCTGGAATGCACTGTGAGCGAGGTTAGTGAAAGCAAAAGTAATAACCTTCAAAAGGCAATTTGTTTAAAAACTTGACAAATGAATATTTAAGCTATGGAGAAAGAGGAGTGAAATTCATTTGGTAACTCCTTCCAGGATCTGGTGCAAGCAGAATGGCCTTCTGTGCTATCCTTTGTGATATTTGCTGACTTCTTTGGGAAATATTCTGCTTGCCCCTACCTCTCCCCACCCTACAGAAAAGCTAAACAAAACCATCCAGTTTTGAGGAGA
Source organism: Rhincodon typus (assembly GCF_021869965.1). Taxonomy (NCBI): domain Eukaryota; kingdom Metazoa; phylum Chordata; class Chondrichthyes; order Orectolobiformes; family Rhincodontidae; genus Rhincodon; species Rhincodon typus. The sequence continues at coordinate 40,708,316 of NC_063345.1, forward strand.
TGGGAATTGGACTTTGCTCCTCAGTGATTTGAAGATTTCATCATTATTATTTCATTAGTATTATTTCCCACCTTTTAGTCCATTGGGTTGATAGAACAGCCTACCAGCTCCTAGCCTCTTCCACATGCCAACCATACCATGACATGTACAGCATAATTGATTGACTTGTCAATAGATTCAATTGCTTCTTTTTGTTTAAGTGGCCAACAGTCTGCCTATTTTATAGGGACTGAGCTTGTGGGTAGTGGGCTAGCCACTTGATTTATTTTACGTGCATTATTCCCTGGCTTCTTTTGAAAGGCTTGAGCTAGGGGCTGTAAAATCCAGCCCAGTGCTTCACTCAGCATCGACATCTTCCAACAATAGTTACCGAACTATGCTTAGGAGCAGGAATTCTTGCTGCACTTCTTCTCTCCCCATTCCAACCCCTTCTTTTCTGTCTCAAGCCTATGCTGTAGGTCATGGACATTGAACCAATTGTAGTACCTTAAAAATAACCTAGCTGAAATTCAGTCTATAATAAACCACACTTGATACCTTCCAGTTTAGTTCATTCACATCATTGAGGAGCCCCAAAATCCTGACTTTGAGTGTGAATTAGACAGAATGTGTTTGCTCTAACAGTCAATGAATCTCTCTGAGACTGGTGACGTTCCATTGGTGATTTTTGTGATCTCTAATGCATAGGGTTTAACCTGCCATATCTGTCAGGATCTGTTAATCTTTCAGTTGAATGCTAGCAATTTAGTTGAAGCATGCCATTCAGCAAGGAGATGCTGATGACTTAATGGTATTATTGCTAGACTATTAATCCAGAGACCCAGCTAATCTGCCATGGCAGTTGGTAGAATTTGAATTCAATAAAAATCTGTAATTAAGAGTTTAATAATAACCATGAAATCATTGCCAATCCACAGAAAAACCCATCTGGATCACTAATGCGCTTTTAGGGAAGGAAACTGACATCCTTACTTTGTCTGGACTACACGTGACTCCAGACCCACAGCAATGTGGTTGACACTTAATGGCAATTAGGTTTGGTTATAAATGCTGGCCTGGCCCGTGACACCCACGTCCCGTGAATAAATTTTAAAAAAGCCGTCACTAATATGTAGCATCATCTATTTATCTCTCTTTCCTTAGAACTCAAAAATTCATATCTCCAATGGGTGAGATGATATCCAGAGGCGGTAGAAACTGGCCCTTTAAAGGACTGTACTTCCCACACAACATGCCGTCTTCAAAGAATGAAATGGATCTGGGCTGTCAGAGATGTGGAGAGTCATACTTCGGTGTTGTCAACAGACAAGATGAGAGGTGGGAAGATTCTGAGATTTACATAAAACCTATCACCATACCGCTAAGCAACACCATTAAAAGTCCTTCTCAAGAACCCAGTGAGGGAATTGAGACTGTGAGATGCAGTTCAAGTGCTCAGAGCAGACCACCTGCCGAGCTAACTTCAGAGGAGCTGGTGCGGGATATTGCAGAAAAAGACCGATCTCTGGCAGACATTTTGGATCCAAACTCGAAGATGAAGAGTGCTGTAGGCTTGATGGGTGGAATCTTCCCAGAAAGCAAAGAGGAACTGTCACGGGCACGTGAGCACAAGAAACGGAATCGACCACAGCTGTGTCTGAATGTTGACCAGGAGAAGTAAGTCTGTTTTCTTGCAGCTTTTCACTTGTTATTTACCTTATTAAAATCCAGATCCAAGTCCTAATCAGTGCTGAGGTTGTTGTTCCCACTCTAGGCAGTAAAGAAGTGAGGAAAAAAAAACCCACACACGGTTTTCATTTCTGATTAATATCCAGTGAGCCAGATAAGTCAACCTGTGTTTATAGATGTTGGTTAAGAATACATTTGGGTTGGACTGTGATCCTTCTCCCATGATAAAATAAGCATGTGCCAAAGATCTAGCCACACTAGCAAGATACTAGAGAGATGTAAGCACCACACTTCAGCAAAAGGCTGGTAAAATTGATCTGGCAGTGTTGGTGTTCAGATGATGCATCCACTTTGCTTCTCTGTCATACTTGTGGTCTAATTTTGAACATAATTATGGGCGGCTTTTCAATGCAAATTTTATTTAAGTACAGATACATTCCACATGGTGTGTCTTTAATCCAGTCCCATATGCGGATTCTGGCTGCTACAAAATGATCCATACCATATGAATGGGTGACATATGGTTAAACAGATGGAAGCAGTTAACAATTAAACTTACAGTTTCTTGAACACTTGTATATCTGTTAACCACTGGAAGGGTTGACCTTTATTCTCAAAGAACATTACTCAAGTGAGTAATGAGAAGGGTCTGAAGAAGGGTCTAGGCCAGAAACGTCAGCCTTCCTGCTCCGATGATGCTGCTTGGCCTGCTGTGTTCATCCAGCTCTACACCTTGTTGTCTCAGATTCTCCAGCATCTGCAGTTCCTACTATCTCTGATTACTCAAGTGAGGGTAGGGCAGTGGATGTTGTCCATATGGACTTTAGTAAGGCCTTTGACAAGGTCCCACATGGCAGGCTAATAATGAAACATAGGTCGTATGGGATTCAGGGAGAGCAAGCTAATTGGATTCAAAATTGGCTCGATGGTAGGAAGATGGTGATGGTTGAAGGTTGTTTCTCAGACTGGAGGCTCGTGACCAGTGATCTGCCATGGGACAGGTGCTAGGACCTCTGTTATTTGTTATTTACATAAATGATCTGGATGTGAATATACAAGGCATGATTAGTAAGTTTGCGGATGATACAAAATTAGGAGGTATCATTGATAGCGAGGAAAGTTGTCAAAAATTACAGAAGGATCTTGATCAGATGGGGATTGGCAAATGCAATTCAGTACAGTTAAGTGTGAGGTGCTGCACTTTGGAAAGTTAACCAAGGTAGGACTTGTACAGTAAATGCTAATGTCCTGAGGAGTGTTGTGGAACACAGGGATCTAGGAGTACAAGTATATAGTTCGTTGAAAGCTGCGTCACAGGTGGACAGGGTGGTAAAGAAGGCATTTAGCATGCTGGCCTTCATCGGTCGAGGCACTGAGTATAGGAGTTGGGATGTTATGTTACAGTTGTATAAGTCGTTGGTGAGGCCACACTTGGAATATTGTGTACAGTTTTGGTCATCCTGTTATAGGAAAGACATAGTTAAACTGGAAAGTGTGCAAAGAAGATTTATGAGATGTTGCCAGGACTAGTAGGCCAGAGTTGTAGGGAGATGTTGGCCATGGTAGGAATTTATTCCTTGGAATGTAGGAGAATGAGGGGTGACCTTATTGAGGTGTACAAAATTATGAGGGGCATAGAAAAGATGAATGCATATAGTCTTTTTCCCAGGGATGGGGAATTGAAAACTAGAGGGCATAGATTTAAGGTAAGAGGGGATAGATTTAAGAAGGACCTGAGGGGCAACTTCTTCACACAGAGAGTGGTGCGTATATGGAATGGGCTGCCAGAGAAAGTGGTTGAGGCAGGTACAATAGCAACATTTAAAAAACATATGGATAGGTACCCGGGTGGGAAGGGTTTAGAGGGATGTGGACCAAATGCAGGCAATTGGAGCTAGCTGAGCAGGCACCATGGTCAACAGTTTGGGCCGTAGGCCCTGTTTCCATGCTGTATTACTCTATGACTCTTAAGTGCTCATCGTTCCCCACTGCTACCATTGCTTCCAGACACTGACTGGGTTGCACATTATCATTATATAAACTATATTGCTTTTCTTTCACTGGGTCAAAATCTTGGAACTTCCTTTCTAAAAGCACCATGGGTTATCTATATTATGTGGGCTGCAACAGTTTGTGAAAGCAACTCACAATGACCTTTTCAAGGACAATTAGGGATGGTTGACAAATGTTGGTCTAGAAAATGTGGTCACATCTGTAAAAGATTAAACAAAAATTTCCCACACTTATCATTAAGGAATGACCATAAATCACTTAACTTGACAAATAAATTGAAATCTGACCAGCTTACATTGTATCTCCAAAATTTGTGGTTACTTTGCTTCTTTGTCCAACAGTTCCAGTCAACAATGAGGTCTGAGGACATTTGCACTACTGAGATTAATCATATTTGCACTCCACAGGCTGCAATATTTATAAAAGGAACAGAAAACATAACCAGATTATGGTTAAGAGGAATTTGTCCTGTTTATTAGATTTAGTGCAGTGTAAGTGCTTAGAGCAGGGATGTTGATCTCCATTTGGCAACTGACTTTTGGTAAACAGCTTCTTTGGCAGGATGATTTGGAAATGAGTCCCGCTCCTAAATTTCAGTCAATGCCATTCGGAACCAATCGACAAGAGATGAATAAAAATTGGCTAGACTAGGTATTGACCTGATTTTCCATGTACTTCAGAAAAAATAACAGAGATCAAATAGTGATAACACCGTGTGGAGCTGGAGGAACACAGCAAGCCGGGTAGCATCGGGGAACAGGAAGGTTGCCGTTTCAGGTCGGGACCCTTCTTCAGGAATGGGCCCATTACACCTTCCTAACTTGTCTGGAAAAGTTACACGTTGAAATAAATAAGAATCAATTTGGCAAACCTTTCAACAATAATATCCTTGTTAGACCTCATCTGTCAACTCAAATCTCTAAAGTAGCAAATTTGATTCTGTCAGGAGACTGTGGGTTCACCCACTTCAAGGCTTGGACACAACTTTCTGGGCTGACACTCCAATCCAGCACTGAAGGAATTCAGTACTCATGGGGGTGCCATCTTTCAGAACAAAACAATAAACTAAGGCCCTGTTTGCTTCCTCAAATGAATCTATAACTCCCCTAGCACTATTTTGGAAGAAGAGCAAGGGAGATGCTCTGGTCAATAGTTCTCCCTCAAATAATACCACAGAAACCAGTTATCCAATAATTGTAATGCTGTTTGAGACCTCATTCTGTACAAACTGACTGGCCCATTTCCTACAACAGTGACTATTCTTCTAATGGACTTTTATTGGTTATGAAGTGTTTTGAGGCATCTAGTGGTCATGAAAGGTCCCAGACATAAATGCAAATCTTTTTTTCCTATGTATAATTTTTCAATTTGTGAGGCTCTGTGAATTTTTGGAATGCCTTTTATGAATTTGTAAAAAGATAGCCCAGGGATTCCTGCCTCACTACTGTTTTAACGCGGAGTCGCTTTATTTTTGAATAACTGTGAGAAGGCAAGTTCCGAACAAGGTTTGTATCTGTGTGTCTTAGCCACAGGCTGATTTGTTCTGAATAGCATCTTTCATCAGTGTGTTGGTGTCATTATGCATTATCCTTGCCAACTAGAGGACTATTCAAATGATTTAATTGTGCAGTGGCCTGGCACAATTCCTACTTTTGCAATCTAAAATACTAATGTAAAAGTCCAATCAAGATCTGTGCTGCTGATTTCCTATAAAATATTTGTACCTGAATGCCGCTTAGTAAGCTTGTCATGGGTTCACAAAGTATAGAAAAATAAAAGGCAAAGAATGCTGGCAATGTTTCCAGCACTGACTGGGGTTACACCGAGCTTAAAGGAAGATGATTTTTGGAGGTCAGTCATCTCAGTCCGAGGACATCACTTCAGGGATTCCTAAGAATAGTGTCTCCAGCCCAAACACCTTCAGCTTCTTCATCAATTCCCTATCATTGGCATCCTACCATTGCCTAGAAACAGAATTTGACCAGCCATATGAATACTGTGGCCACGAGAGTAGGTCAGAAGCTTGAAATTCTGCAGTGAGTAACAAACCTTCTGTCCGCCCAGAGCTCATCCACTATCTGCAAGGTACAAGCCAGATGTATGATGGAATACTCTTCATTTGCCTCAAACATTGACTTCATCCATGATAGATATACCATCGAGCACTTAAACATTCATCATTGAATCTTAGTAGCAGCAGTTTCTATCATATGCAGCAATTCACAAAGCTGCTTTCACTGCACCGTCCAGACGTAGGACCTCTACCAACTAGAAGGACAAGGACAGTAGATACATGGGAACACAACCTGAAAATTCCCCTCCAAGTTGTATGTCATTTTTACTTGGAAATATATCCACCATTACTCACTGACACTGAGTCACAATCCTGGAATTTCCTCTCTAATAACATTTTGGGTGTAGCACAGCAGATTAACTTTGGTATTTTAAGAAAAGGCTCATCATCACCTTCTTAAGGGCAGTTAGGGATAGGCAAAAATTGTTGATCTTGTAAGCAATTCTGAAATAATTTTTAAAATGAACAAGCTCTAAATTTCCCTTTCTATACCTCCACTGTGTCATTTTCCCCCTTTAAGGCAGTTCTTTAGACCTAACCCTTTGACTGAATCTTTGATCATCTGACCTTGTATCTTCTTGTGTGGCTCGGTGTTTTGGTCATTTTATAATGCTCCCACGAAGCACCTCGTGATGTTTAATTATCTTTAAAGGCACTATATCAATAGCTTCAACTTCAAGGTAATCAGAATAGAATGTTCCATTTCAAAGTCTTCTGTAGCGACCAGGGTTTCTACATGCAGCATCTCCATGATAATCCTTATCTGAATTACTTGCTGCCCTGTGCTGTATGCTTCACAGCTGCTTATATATAGCTTTATGAGACAATCCATTGGTTAGAATTTACAGTCTTCCTGAAGCTCCAGCCACAACTCTCAGTGCTTGAGGGGTTTGTTCCATGTAACTTAGCAGGCTCCTGTTCCTCAGATTATTTATGGAACTGGTGAATCTAAACTCCTCTTTCCAAGGAGGGTTGTGGATTCCAGCAAACTGCTACTTTTTTCCTTTCAATAGTTAGATTTGTGGTTCCCATGAATAACATGTTTGGAAAAGTAAAACTGAAAATAGTTGGAATACTCAGCAGGTCTAGCAGCGTCTGTGGAGAGGAGAACAATTAGAATTTAAGGACCGATTGCATCAGACCTTTTAGTTCTGATGAAAAGTCATGGAAGAGGTTGGTACATTACTTCAGTTTTCCTAATGAGGATTGTAAGAAACAAAGAAACATAGAAAATAGGTGCAGAAGTAAACCACTCGGCCCTTCAAGCCTGCAGCACCATCCAATGTGATCATGGCTGATCATGCATGTTCAGTATCCCACTCCCACTTTCTCTCCATACCCATTGATCCCTTTAGCTGCAAGGGCCACGTCCAGCTCCCTCTTGAATATATCTAAAGAACAGGCTCCAACAGCTTTCTGTAGAGAATACCACAGGTTTATAACTCTGACTGAAGAAATTAAGACCGTAAGACATAGGAGCAGAAATTAGGCCATTCGGCCTATCGTGTCTGCTCCGCCATTCAATCATGGCTGATAAGTTCCTCAACCCCATTCTCCCGCTTTCTCCCCATAACCCTTGATCCCCTTGATAATCAAGAACCTATCTATCTCAGTCTTAAATGTACTCAATGACCTGGCCTCCACAGCCTTCTGTGGCAGTGAACTCCATAGATTCACCACTCTCTGGTTGAAGAAGTTTCTCCTTACCTCCATTCTAAAAGGTCTTCCCTTACTCTAAGGCTGTGCCCTCGGATCCTAGACTCTCCTACCAATGAAGGCATCTTCCCAACATCCACTTTGTCCAGGCCATTCAGTATTTTGAAAGTTTCAATTAGATCCCTCCTCATCCTTCTAAACTCCAATGAGTATAGTCCCAGAGTCCTCAAATGTTCCTCATATGTTAAGCTTTCCATTCCTGGGACCATTCTTGTGAACCTTCTCTGAACCCGCTCCAGGGCTAGTACATCCTTCCTGAGATATGGGGCCCAAAACTGCACGCAATACTCCAAATGTGGCCTGACCAGCGCCTTATAAAGCCTCAGTAGTACATCCCTGCTTGTATCTTCAAGTGCTGTCAAAATAAATGCTAACATTGCATTTGCCTTCCGAACTACTGATTCAACCTGCAAGCTTACCTTGAGAGAATCCTGGACCAGAACTCCCAAGTCTTTTTGCACTTCAGACTTCTGAATTATCAACCCAATTAGAAAATAGTCCATGCTTTTGTTCTTCTTACTAAAGTGCGTGACCTCACACTTTCCAACGTTGTACTCCATCTACCACTTCTTTGCCCACTCTCCTAAACTGTCCAAATCCTTCTGCAGCCTCGCCACATCCTCAATACTACCTGTCCCTCTACCTATCATTGTACCATCTGCAAACTTAGCCAGAATGCCCTCAGTTCCTTCATCTAGATCCTTAATGTACAAAGTGAAAAGTTGTGGTTCCAACACTGACCCTTGCGGAACACCACGTGTCACTGGCTGCTGCCATCCTGAGAAAGACCCCTTTATCCCCACTCTCTGCTTTCTGCCAGACAGCCAATCTTCTATCCATGCTAGCACCCTGCCTCTAACACCATGGGCCCTTATCTTACTCAGCAGCCTCCTGTGTGGCACCTCATCAAAGGCCTTCTTGATGTCCAGGTAGATAACATCCAGTGGCTCTCCTTGGTCTATCCTGCTCGTTACTTCCTCAAACAATTCTAGCAGATTTGTCAGGCATGACCTCCCCTTGATGAAACCATGCTGACTTTGCCCTATTTTACGATACATTTCCAAATATTCAGAAATCTCATCCTTTACAATGGATTCCAAAATCTTGCCCACGACCGAGTTTAGGTTAATCGGCCTGTAATTTGCCGTCTTTTGCCTTACTCCCTTTTTAAACAGGGGCGTCACGTTAGCAATTTTCCAGTCCTCTGGGACCCTCCCTGACTCTAGTGATTCTTGAAAGGTCACCACTAACATTTCCACTATCTCCTTTAGAACTCTGGGGTGTAGTCCACTTGGTCCAGGTGATTTGTCCACCTTCAGGCCAATCAGTTTTACTAGCACCTTTTCCTTGGTGATGGCAACCATACTCAGCTCTGCCCCCTGACACACTCGAATTTTTGGGATATTAATCGTGTCTTCCACCGTGAAGACTGATGCGAAGTAATTATTCAGTTCCTCAGCCATTTCCTTGTTCCCCACTACTATCTCTCCACCGTCATTTTCCAGTGGTCCAATGTTCACTTTTGCCTCTCTTTTACCCTTTTTATACCTAAGGAAACTCTTACAGTCTTCATTTATATTACTGGCTGGCTTACCCTCATATTTAATCTTCTCCCTCCTTATTTCTTTTTTTGTTGCCCTCTGTTGGTCTTTGTAAGCTTCTCAGTTCTCTGGTGTCCCACTGCCCTTCGCCACATTATATGCTATCTCTTTTGTTTTTATGCTATCCCTGACTTCCTTAGTCAGCCATGGTTGCTTCCACATCATCTTCCTCATTTCAGTCCTGAATGGCTTACCCCTTATTCTTAGACTGTGATCCCTAGTTCTGGACTTCCCCAACATTGGGAACATCCTTCCTGCATCCAGCCTGTCTAGTACCAACAGGATTTTATATGTTTCTATGAGATCCCCTCTTTCTTTCAAATTCCAGCAAGTACAAGCCTAGTTGATCCAATCTTTCTTCCTATGTCAGACCTGGTATCCTGGGAATCAGTGTGGTAAACCTCAAGCAAGAATGTCCTTCGTCAGACCAGGAGAACAAAACTGCACACAATATTCAAGGTGTGGCCTCACCAAGGCCCTGTATAACTGCAGCAAGACATCCCTACTCCTATACTCAAATTCTCTCCCTGTGAAGGTCAACATGCCATTAGCTTTCCTCACTGCCTGCTGCACCTGCATGCCAATCTTCGGCGACTGTTCCACCGTGACACCCAGGTCTTGTTGCACCTCACCTTTTCCTAAACTGCCACCATTCAGATAATAATCTGCCTTCCGGTTTTTGCGACTGAAGTGGGTAAGCTCACATTTATCCACATTATATTGCATTTGACAAGTATTCGCCCACTCAGCCAGTCTGTTCAAGTCACCCTGCAGCCTCTTAGCATCCTGCTCACAGCACACACTGCCACCCAGCTTAGCGTCATCTGCAAATTTGGAGATATGGCATTCAATTCTTTGGTCCAAATCGCTAATGTATATTGTGAACAGCTGGGCTCAAGTTGTTGCATACATTGGAGAACAAATCTATGTTATGTTGCATGCTAGCTTTGAACAGCAGCTAATGCACAATCACTAGATTACAGTTCCATAGTCAAATGAACTCTTAATTAGTTTGGCCTAATGATCTTTCTTTATGTTTGAGCATTGACTGGCTAATTGCTAAAGGAAGCTGAGCCCAATCCTGTCAGCATGAATGAACTTCCAGCTGTGATTGCTGAGTGACAGTCACAAGCAGGAAGCTTGACTGGGTTACTTGGTTTTCGTTTTCTCATCTGAGAATTATGACTGGAATAATATAACATTGCTGAGGTCAGTAACAGTACCTGTGTTCAGATTGGCTAGGTCTGTGTAGCTACTGGGATTTGAACTCTGGATCTTGCTTCTCTCTATGATACAGCTAAACACCAGATAAATGTGCTGTCTTCTTTTCCTATTCTGTGTGCATGTTATGTTAGAGGGCCCTAAATTAGTTGCAGGACATACCACTACTCTTGCCAGAAATATCATGAGAAAGTTATTAGTGAAGCTTATGTCCCCTGCAAAGGTTGTTCTGGATCCTGGTGGTATGTTTCATTGGTAATATTTAACAAGTGGCTAACAAAGTTATTTCTCTGCACTTTGAAAAAAATTATTCTCGGCGAGGCACTTTTGGACTCTGTCCTGATGTCTGGTTTTCTGCTTAATTCATACTTTTGCTCAGAACACATAGGGAGATGTGAGCCATCCAAGATGAATGCACTAGTGGGAGAAAGTTCAAAGCAGGGCTTGCACCCGCTGTTAGCTGGTAGCTAACCCTAAGGGTCACTTGTTTTAGTCCTGGTCTGTGTTTTATTAGCTGCAAACAAATACAGCACCAGTTGCAGCACTAGAATTGGCCTTAAACTCTTCGGCTGCTTTTGGTTAGACCCAGGATGAGATATTTGAAGATTGGATCAGGCTCAGCTCTAGTTTTCTATGGTTAACTAGCCTATGGAGGCTTGTTTTGTTTTTGAGCAGCAGCTACAGCCCGCTGTACCAGAGTACACAGCTTCTGTGCAATGCCAGTGATTAATGCAAAGCAATTAACCTTTAAAAAGTACTTTGTGACCTAAGCACAAATCAGAACTCCATTTTTGTGGTTGCCACATTTGGTGCCTCTGAGTGAGCCTAACAGTGAACATGTGCCATTTGTACTGAATTATAGGCAGTTTATTCCGCTTTGAAGCTATGCCAAATAAAAGAAGGGAGAAACTGCCTGTACTCGGGTTAGGTTGTTTGCAACTGGTACAGAGTGAATTATTATCTATAATTCAAATTTCTGTAGCTGATACAGCTATTGCAATGTCAATTAGTCTACTATAAATCAGTCCCTCAAATAAGTCATTATCAATTCAGTAAGTGAAAATGCTGACTTTTCAAACTCTGCAGGCCTCAGAGCAAAATCCTGTTAATATAATCAAAGTTAAACACTTAACCATACCACTTTTTTCTGCATCGCAAACGATATTCTGTATATGGATGTGTTTTTAACTGTATCTACAGCAATGTATATAGTATTCTGAACAAAGCCATCAATCAATTACAAGTGTTCACTTGAACAGGAGCTAATTACTGAGAGTGGGAAGTGCTTGTAATGTGTATAAAATTAACAGTTTCTGTTGATAAATGTAGTGATCGTAAACAGAGTGAACTAGCTTAAAGTATGTTGGAAGGACAAGTCAAATGCTGGCCGTGACATCTTCGAGCAGGAGGCTGTCCAAAAGAGTGAAGATGTGAAGCAGAATGTGATAGTTTTCGGAGATTTAATAATTCAGAGGACAAATAACATCTTTTTGCGAGCAGAATAAGTTTCATTACCTACCTGGTGCCAAATTGAAGGATTATTAACAACAGGAATGAAGACAGTTGAAGTAATGAGTCATTGGGAACAATAACATAGAAGAGTAGGCAGGAGGTCCTGTTTGAAGAGTACTAGGAGCGAAATTAAAGAATAGGTCTCCAAAGGTTGGAATCCCTGGATTATTGCCAGAATTACATGCAGATTTATGTAACTGATTTTGTTGCAGAAAACAAATGTGGCAAAAGGGACTACATATCATTGAACTGGTACCATTACTGGGACTGAAAGGAATTATCTTCGGACTGGGCTGCACCTAAATTGGGCTTGTGCCAGGGTCCTAGTGAAAAGGATAGATAAGGCAATTACAGAGACTTCAAACTATTAAGCCGAAGCATAGGTGGTAAAGTTTCAGTCAGAACAAATTATATTGAAAAGAACAGAGTAGCTGTTACAAATTTGCTTGTGGCTGTATAAGTGAAGAGAAAATAAATAGAAGGATGTAAAGTATTTCAGCAGGAAAAGGAAATAAGAAACATGCGAATAAAAGACTTGGGCTGAGGGATGGGTTACAATTAACTGCTCAAATAAGCATTCTTTATATAAATGCAAGCAGTACCTGCTGAGTAAATTAAATGAATTGCAGGTACAATTTCAGTTGGAGATATGTCATAGTTACAGACATTGTAAAACAGTCAGGAATGGAAACTAAACCTAGCAGGTCATAAGGCCTATATGAAAGATAGGGAAAATATTACAAGGGAGGAGTGGGATAAAGAAGTAAATCACTTCAGTGATAAAAGAGGATTTCATGAAAGGTAAGCAAGCAATGATGACTTTATGGGTAGAATGAAGAAATAGAAAAATCAATTAGATTACAGTGGAAGATGTCTATTTGTCCTCTGGTGCCAAGTTTGAAGTAATATATTGTATAAATGCAGAGATTATGTAAATACAAGCCAGTAATCAAGCCAGTGACTTGAATGGGGGATTTTAACTTTCACAATAATTAGATAAGTGGTAAAAGGGCACTGACCCAGTTGAGTTGCATCAAAACTCAATATGTTTCAATAAGATCATCTCATTTTTCTAAAATCCAATAAGTTCAAACTGTTCAGTCTTTACTCAAGACAACCTGTTCATTTGTGGAATCAACATAATGAGCCTTCCCTGAACTTCTTCCAATGCAAGTGTATCCCTCATTAATTAAAGAGAGCAAAACTGTAGGTCTTACTCAAGGTGAAGTCCCATCGATGTCCTCTAAAGTTATAACAGCACTTCCTTACTCTTAAAGTCCATTCCCCTTGTAATAAAGGCCAACATTCTAGGACATCTAGATGCCTCTGTACCACAACAAAGCCAATGAGACTTATCTGTTCATGTATATACATCATTTAAAAAGTGATGAATTGTTACAGAAAATAAAGACTAACAAATGTCTGCTTTCATATTAAAAAAATTGAAATTAAAGGGAGTAGAAAAATTATGACACAGCTGTGCAGCACTATAGTTAGACCACACTAGGCGTACTCTGAACAATTCCATGCACCATACCTTAGTATACTAACTTTGAAGGGAATGAAGCATCAATTTACTGAAATGATATCTGAACTACAAAAGTTAAATTACCATGAGAGATTACAAACTAGAGTAACAGCCCTGAAGTTTACAAAATGTTATGGTGAATAGATAGGCTGAATGATGGAAAAAAATTCTGCTAGTTGGGAGTTTAAGATGAGATTTTCGCAAGTGAAAGTGAGAAATATCGCAAAGGGGATTAGTAGTTTGGAACGCACTTCTGCCAATGATAGTTGATGCTAGTCAATTGTCAGTAGTTTTAGTTTTCAATCTCAGATTTAAAATTAAGAGTTATAGAGCAACAGCAAATATGTGAAGTTGAATCACAGAGCAGTTATGATCTCATTGGATGGAGGGACAAGCTTGAGGGTTCAATAGCCAATTCCTGTATCTATGTCCAATTCCAAAAATGAATGAGAATTTTAGAGAGGATCTGTATATAGTATGACTTACTGAATTGTGACTACATGGAAGTACTTGCGTATTTGGATTTTTAAAAGGTATCTGATAAGCTGTTTTAAACGTTACTATGAGATCGTCTGGCATGATGGGGTAATACATTAGCATGAGTACAGGATTGGCTAAATAACTGGGATATTTTCATATTGTTTAGCTGTAATTAGTTGTGTGACACAGGGGGCCTGAATTATTTATGATCTATAGTAATGACATGGATGAAGGGATTGACATACTGTGGCCAGTGTGCTGACAATAAAAATGTAAATAGGAAAGCGAGTTGTAAGAAAAGATGGGTTAAGTGAGGGAACACAAAATTAGTAAATGGAGTATAATATGGGAAAATGTGAAGTTGTCTGCTTTGGTCAGAGTATTACATGGAGCGAGACTACAAAATACTGTAATGCAGAAGTATCCAGGTGTCCTTGTAGGTGAATAATAAAGTTAGTTTTTTTTTAATTCATTCAAGGGGCATAAGCATCATTGCCATTTTTAATTGCCCTGGAGAAGCTGGTGGCCTCTTTCAATGACAAAAGTCCTTGTGCTGTAGGGAAACCCACTGAGATGTTAGAAAGAGTTCCACTGTTTTTTCCATCACTTAGCGAGTGATCAGTAAAGCTGAGGTTGCCGTAGTTCCAGAGGACTGCTCGTTTATCAGGGAGCGAGGGAGAGAGAGCACACATGGGGGAGAGAGAACAAGACGACAGGTGATGGTTTAACCTGAGGACCACCACACATCAAGCAAGAGGGGGAGGTTACGATGGTGGGACCTTCATGGTGACCTCAGTGTAGCTATTGGAACCAGGTAGATACCATTGACTACAAGATCTTTGGCCCAGGTTAACAACCCCATTCAAGAAAGCCCTGGCTGACCAGTATAAGCAGGAGATTTAGAATCTCCTCAATTCAGGGGACTGACTCCGAGCTGGTTGGCCACAGCCAGTGTCCTGTGCATAAGTAAATAGAGGGTGACTTGGTGATGGGATACTGGCCTCTATGCAGTTATTTCACTCTGCCTACGTTGTTAGTATGTCTTCTGCCACACAAACTAGCCATCCAGCACGCTGAGCTAACTGACCCTATCTGGTGATTGAGGGTAGACTGGTACTATGGTAATGAGCCAGATTGTATTTATTCTGCTTTGTATGGTCAGGACATACCTGGAAAGTTTTTCACATCATCTGGTAAGTGTCACTTCCAGGTGCACTAGAACAACTTGGCTAGAGGTATAGCTAATTCTGGCATTATTACTGAAGATTCCAGAATGTTATCAGGGCACATACTCTTTGCAGTATAAAGAGCCTTCAGCCATTTTTGCTTATATGTGGCATGAATTGAATTGGCTAAAAACTGGCATCCATGATGCTGGGGACCTCAGGAAGGCTGAGATGGATCATCTATTGGGCACATCTGGCTAAAGGTGAATGCAATTGCTCCAGCCTTACTTTTTGCATTTGTTACACCTCACTGGGATAGCACAATGGAAATCAAGGATGTGAAAACAGCACTTGTAATGTGTGTCAGGTAACTTGCTTTTAAAAGTGCAGTAATCCATCGACCATCTTTGTTTTTAAAAAGTCCATTTCCTATTTCAGTTCACATTCAAAATTACTGAAAAATAAATAAAGTTACAGCCATTAGACATTGATGTGTTCATCTCACCTATCATTGAGGACTGCAACATTTGTGAAGTAGCCTCCTCCAATGAGCTGTTGTGTGGTTCACTATTCATAACTGGATTGCAGGGCTGCAGATCCTGACTCTGATGCATTGGTTGTGGAATCACTTAGCCTGTCCATTGCTCAGAGTCAGAGGTAGGTTCTTTACACAGAGAGTAGTGGGTGTGTGGAATGCACTGCCAGCGGTGGTAGTAGAGTCAGATACATTAGGGATATTTGAGTGACTCTTGGATAAGCACATGGATGATAGTAAAATGAAAAGAGTCCAGGTTAGTTTGATCTTAGAGTAGGATAATAGGTTGGGACAACAGCATGGGCCAAAGGGCCTGTACTGTTCTATGTTCTATGTTCTACTGCATGCTGCTTATGCTTTTTGTTATACAAGTAGTTCTGTGTTCTAGCTTCACTAAGTTAACACTTCATTTTTAGGTATGCCTGGTGCTGCTACTGGCATGCCTTCCCTTCGTTTCATTGAGCAAGAATTAATCTTCTGGCTTGATGATGGTGATAGACTGGGATTGACCAGGCCATGTCGTTACACATTGAGGCTGAATATAATTCAGCTGCTGCTGATGGTCCACTCTATTCAGTTTTGAATTGCTAGTTCTGTTTGATGTTTGTTCAATTTGCACAGAGGTCATACCACATAGCATAATAGAGAGTATCCACAATGATGTGCGTTGGTCACTCCTGATACTGTCATGAACAGACACGTCCTTCAACAAGTAGCCTGGTGAATACAAAGATAAGTATGGTTTTCCCTTTTGTTGGTTCCGCAGACTCAGTTAAGCAGCAATGCCCTTTCGAGCTCGACCACGCTCAGTGATGGATTTAATTTTGTCAACCAAAACTTTTAAATTTGTTTTAATTTTAAAAAAGACAAACTTGAAATTACTGAGGTAATACAATCCTTGCAGATGAATTTGGAATCTTTGTTTTCAGGCTGCATAAATTCAGGATCAATATGGGGAAAAGTGTAGTGGATGCTATCGTAATGAACATTGTGCGCAAACTGTTAAATTTATGTTGGAGGTTGGGTTCTGAGATGCAGTACAATGTCAAATTTCTGTCCTGATTGCAGCATTTCTTGTCCACAACACCTTCATTTGAATAATGCAGCTCCTTTATAGGAATAGAATGATTTTAGGAACTGGTGAGCTATAACACGTGCTCACCTCATACACTGTTTTGCTCACTTTTGGATTACAGTCAAACAGGAAAGCTAATGTAGTGATAAGGGTACTGAAGAATGACAAAGATAAGCTCAGAGGT
Organism: Rhincodon typus; assembly: GCF_021869965.1. NCBI lineage: Eukaryota > Metazoa > Chordata > Chondrichthyes > Orectolobiformes > Rhincodontidae > Rhincodon > Rhincodon typus. The sequence goes on from NC_063345.1 coordinate 40,725,089, forward strand.
ATTGACAGAAATGGCAGAAGCAATGACTAACTACTTTATCTTCTTCTATTAAAACTGAAGCATTTTAATAGAAACCAATAGTGGTTGAACTTAAGGATATTAACAAAGCTGGGAAGAATATGGAGAAAATAATTGGCAAATTAGCAAATATTAAAGAATATAAAATCACAGGTCCAAATGGTACACAGCCAATATATATTCAGGGAAATTAAGCATGAGGTGGCAGATGTGTTTTTGTAATATCCATGCTATATCATTGATATCAGCGATACAAATTCCAAAATATCATTTCTACTAAATCTGGTGGAAAAACCTCCACCAAGAAAATGTTATACTTAATAATTGTAGGCATAGATTGCAAAAGGCTCAATCGTGCTCAAAGAGTCCGGTTGAATTCCTTCGACGTAATGGTAAGGGTCAATTTCATATTTTGGTTTTCAAGAGGCCTTTCAGATAGTACCACGTGGAAGGTCATGACAAGGGTTAGAGCATGTGGAGTTAGACCAAGTAGCTAATTAGAAAATGAATTGGCTGTAAAATAAATTCAAGTGTAGGATTGAATGTATTAGATTAGTTTGGAAGTGGCGTTCAGTAATATCACTGCTAATAATGCGTTGTTTTAATGAAAAACAAGTAGCTCACCATCCAAACCTACACTTGATAGTAAGCTGGTGATCTATAGCTAACAAGAAACTATAGACAATGTGTAGGCTGGGTAGTTGTAGCAAATTTACATTAATAGTTAAATGACAAATTATACATATTGGTAGATAAAACAAAAATATCACTGCAACCTTAGAAAATTTGGTTGAAATGCAAAGAGATATAGGTAAAATCGATAACAGCAGCATCATAGATCAACAAAGGAATTACAAATATTAATAAAGCATTAATTTGTCTGAAAGGATATAACATCCAAAAGTGGTGAAAGTGCAAGACTGTAGTCAGGCTGCACTTGGAGGTGTACAAAGTTCTAGTCTGCATATTGAAAATGACTGGGAAAAATGCAAGCGAGATTTGGATGAGAACAAAGGTGAAACCAGAATTGAAAAATTTTCTATAGGTATCAGTTAGGATTGAACAGGTTGATGTTTTTCCCTTGAGCATATAAAAATTCTAGAATCGACCTGATCAAAATCATTGCAATTACAAACAGAATGGGCAGGTAAAGGGTCCATAAATACAAAGTACTTATTCTGTAGGGAAATGAGAATGTCTATACTCAGGTTAGAATGAGGAATGGAATACCATAAAAGATGAGATAAACAGCTTAGACAATTGCAGAAGAATATTAGACAAGAGGAAAATCAGTAGAAAGGTATGCTTAAAAGCAGAGAAGAGATGGAATGGAAAGAAACTTGTGTGGAAGATAAACAACAGCATAGACAGTTTGGAGCAAATTGTTTCATTCTGTGCTGGAAATTCTATGTAATGCAAATGTTGATGAAATCACGAGGGGAAGGGCATTTGATACTACTTTCAGTCAGTACTTTTTTTAGAATTTGTCTTCATTTCTTGCATAACTAATGTGATAGTTTTTCTCTGTAACCTTTACAGGTGTACTGCACAGGCCACGTCCCCAACAGCGATCATTAGCTCAACTTCTTGCTCTGCCTATTATAGCACATCTGCTGCCAAGGCCGAGCTGTTGAACAAAATGAAGGACTTTCCAAACATGGCTGAAGAGTGTTTGGAGGAGGAGGAAGAAGAGAACAAGTTGATAGAAAAGAAGGTATTACGTTCTTACTAGATACAGAATCATCTCAGGTGATGAGAAGAGGCACTTGCTAAATAAGGTCAGCAGGCAGAAAGGTCTAAAAAGTAATCTGAAAGCAATTCTTCATGTAAATGTCAAGAATCCGTTATTTAGGTCCAGGCCTGTCTGCAGGTTCATCCTGCTAAGAGACATCATGTATCATGTGGCAAAATGTTTATACTTTCACATCATTTCGGGCAAACAAGATCTCTTCTAATCAGTATTTTTTTCTTATAAATTTCCACAGCAACAACTGATTAGCAGCCTTAGCAGGAAACTCTCTGTGTTGCATGAAGCCCAGAAGAGCCTCTTGGAAGACATCAGTGCAAACACTGCATTGGGGGAAGATGCTGAAAGATTGGTCAAGAATGTCTGCAAACCAAATGAGTTTGATAAGTACCGAATGTTCATCGGGGATTTGGATAAAGTTGTGAACCTGTTGCTGTCTCTCTCGGGCCGACTTGCTCGAGTGGAAAATGCTTTAAATAACCTGGATGTTGACACGAGCGAAGAAGAAAAGGTAGGTATTGTCAGTCAATGCCAATTCATAAATGTATCATAGATGTAATGCCTTAAATGGCAAGTGGAAATGGTTAGATTCCCTCTTTGGATATGGCCATTGCCTGACGCTTGTGTGACATGACTGTAACTTCTCATTTAAAGCCTGCCTTTTTCCTATAATGTTTGATTCCATTACTAATTAAAAATCTATCTCAGCCTTGAATATTCTTAACCCAACCTTGACTGCTCTTTAAGAATGCAGCTTGTCAGTTGTCAGCTTGAATGCACATGTCAGCCCAGGTCTAGATTTCGACCCACTCTTGCTGCATTTGGACATGAATTGCTTCAGTGTCCAAGGAGTCCAATCTCTGCAGTAGGGTATTGAAGACCCTGTTCTCGTGCACCATGTCAAATCATAATATGTTATGATTCATGGTAATGATACCTATGGTAATGTCACTGATTGCTTGGATCTTGTCAGAAGAGAGTGAAAGTGGAGTGGTACTAGATAATTTAGTTACAATCGATATGTGAAATTCTGCTTTGTAGCAACTGATAGTAAGATCTGTTTTTAAATATTGTGAATAATTTTGACATTCCTGTTGCATAAGAACTTAGCTTAGTACAGATGACTCAAATCAAACACCTGACAACACCAACAAACTCTGATAATTCAATAACATATGTTGATGCAAATCAAATGAGAAGGGATGAAATGGTTTTCCTCTTCTATCACTCCCCATTTGGTTGCAGCAGAAACTTTGAATTTTAAAATGATACTGGGTTGCCAACTCGATATGTTTTTGACTGTGCAGTTTCTAAGAAATAAGCCAGACCAATATTTTTAAATTAACCACATATGTGATTACTTTTATTACTAAGACCCAGCAATATAAAAATGTCAAAAATGTGCAAATAGGTCCTACTTCCCACTATTGCATGCAAACACAGACACACTTCCACAACCTGCAGAAAAGTACAGCTTTACAGAGTATTAGATGATGAATTTAGCCAGGTAAAATGAAGAATAAAAAGGTGAAGTCAATAAAGCGTCACTGACTGGTTTCAGATGTTTTGTTTCTCATTGATGCAGTTGCTGTATAGTCATTGCGGGTATTGTATTTTCTCCTGGAATTACTGTTGTAGAAAATCCACTGGCTTTCAGTGGAAAATCTCTGCTGTGGGGATGTAAACACCTTCAGTAGAACAGAATGTGGAGCTTAGATCTCATGTTGAGAAGAGAGAGGGGTAAGATGGCTACCTGCTGCAGCTAATATCAATCACTGTCCAGACCCTAATTGCAATGGCCACACAAAAGCTTGTCAATATGACCTCTCTCTCCATGCTAATTCTGTAATCCAAAAAATATAGAGGGCTAGTTCATACAACTCCTATTTAGCTGTTGTTACACAGCCTAATTGATTAATTTTTAATGTCCATGCAATTACCTTCTGAATAGATACATCTTCATTGATAAGAAAGGAAGGAAGCTATCACAGCTCCAGGAAATCTGTTGTCTCTGTTGGGCCGTTTTACCTTTGTGTGGCCATATTCTCTTTCCTTGGACAATGATGCAAAATGCAAATTAGTCTTAGTCATCTGAAACTTCAATGTCCTTTGTTTCAGTTAAAAACTGTCTTTTTCATTAAAAAGAACTCAAAAGTATGAAAACAGCTGAGGAAACTATAATATTTTACAAAGAACAAATCTTTTTGACAGTTTGATTCTGCTGATGTTCCAGTGAATTTGTGCAATGCTGAGTGGTATGAATATTCCAGTATAGATTCTGTTCTGAACTAGCTGACCGCCCTGCACCCCCTCCCCCCAAAAAAACCTGACAGGAAGCGAAGGTGGAAATAGATGTTTTCAAGTGCTTTTAAGAGTAACTTTAGCTGTCAGTTAAAAATAAAAGTTGTTACAAAGTCCCTGCTGTTGATTTGCTATCAGACAACTGTATTGAAAATGTGTCAGCTGAGAAGAGAATGAGTTTCATGCTGACACTGTTTGTTCAAATGTGAGTAACAGCCATCTGGGAAAGATGCCACAACGTTTCTGCCTCCTGTGGATCAGCAATCTACATGATACAATAGCTGGGAGACAATAGAGGGAAGTGCAGAGAGAGGAAAAAAAATCAGGGGAAAGCAAATGTAACTGATTAGCATTGTTCATTTTAATTTGCAGCATGTGTTGACTGAAAAGAAAAAGCAACTTTTAGCTCAGCTGGAAGAGGCCAAAGAGCTGAAGGAACATGTGGATCGCAGGGAACATGCTGTTCATAATATCCTAGTCAAGCACCTGTCAGAGGAGGAGCTGCAGGATTACACTCACTTTGTAAAGATGAAATCTGCCCTCATCATTGAACAGAGGGAGCTGGAGGACAAAATCAAACTTGGCGAGGAGCAGCTGAAGTGTCTGAGGGAGAGTTTATCCTTCCGAGCATGCTAAAACAGCAACATTGAAATGCAGAACACTTTAAAGTTAAAGTTTTTGGTCTAAATCATTAAACTGAAATGCTTCAAAATTTAACAATGAATCCTTTATCAAATGTGTTCATATTCAATGGTTTTTAAATCTGTATATGTCCCCTATTTGTTACAAACTATTAGAATTATGAATATTACTCATGCTTATCCTACTAACTGACATTCTTCAGTGAAACCTGCTTATGTGAAAGTAGGGGAGTATTAGCCCAATTGGTAAGGACAACCACTGGAGTAGCAGGTTATAGAATCAGGAAGGCTCCAAGTTGCATCATCCACATATTGGATTGTCTGATTTTAGTTGAGTGTATCTTAAGTTTCCCAAATGGTCTCTAGTTTCAGAGCTGGAAAATAATGTTAGTTCTGGTTTTATCCAATAACTTGCTGGAAAATGCAGATGTTGGCTGAGAAAATTTTGGGCTTTGCTATGTAACTGCTTAATTGATAACAATCTGCTGATACTTGATGTCTAAGATCATGATGAAAGATGTTTAATTGAGCAAGGTACTGGAGGGTTGCCAGTCCAAGTTTAATCTTACTTTCGTAAGTATTGGTCTGTTGAGCAGAGGATAATGAGGGTATAAAAGAAGAATTTTGAGATTAAATAAATAGCATGATTTCAGGATTTGCAACAGCTGATTTTTTTTTTTGCCGATGCATTTTCTTGAATTGAACTGTACCCTGTACAAAAGAAACCAGTCAGAATCAGCCTCTCCCTCCCCCCATGAAATTCTTTCTTTCTCAATTGGTGCTGTCATTGTAAAATAAAGTTGTAACTAATTGATTTCTTTTTTAAAAAATTCCATTTTGTTTTAAAGTTATGTTTCACTTAAATCCTGCTTCAGGGCATTCTACCTTATTGATGTATGGGTCACCAAACATATCCTTGACAAAAACAGCATAGAAATGGCTACCTTAAAAAGTAATTGTCATTTGTACTTTTATTTCAATCATGGGTAAGCAACAGACCAATGGCTAATTTATTTAATGTGATTTTTAATAATATTGAAATCACTTTTTGGTGGACGGTTTCTGCCACTTTGCAGACAAAATAATCCTGAAGAAACCACAAGTTATTTTACATGAAGTTCAAGCAATTAGGTGATTTTTGCTTTCATAAACCGTATTCTTTTCCATGCATATAAATATTGCCCAAAAGTTTCTGTTGCTGTACAAAAGCAATAGGGTGCCATTCAAATGTGTAACTCTTAAATAAAAATGCATTAGTTCCCTCTGATGGCTCATCAGTAAATATACTACTCAGTGTATAAGTGACAACGGAGGCCAGAAGAGTTTAAGTTTTGATCCTTGGTCTGTTCTAAGGTAACTTGCCTTAGCTGGGATGGGATAGAAAATTAGCCACAGTTGCAGCACCTGAGAACTATTCAGCAACGTTTATGGAGAAATGTGAATGCAGATGTTGGCTAAGGACGGGATTAGCTTCCATGGTAAAATAGTCTCTCTTTACTGAACATGTGCCCACCGTCCAACCATGGCCATTTTGTCAAGATACTATAAGTTAGTTCGCAGCCATATTGTCAGGAAATGGGAGGAAGGCAAAGCTCCTTGCTGATGGTCACTTCTACAATAAGTTAAAATTGCAATTGAACTATCAGTTAATTTCAGACAAAATAATCTGCTTGATTCAATCAGCAAATTAGTCCTAATTTCAGAATTCAGTGTTGTACTTAAATTGCAGAAAAGAATTGTTAAGTGACAATAGTGTACTCCAAGTCTTTGTGACGTCTGTATATAATAGAATATAGTGTGCTTGTGACATCCAGTGGCAAATATCAGTATTACAATAATTTTTTCATTCCAATATCAGCTGATCCATTGAAAATGGTTTCAGTTCTCTCTGTAAATGATTACTTGGAGCAGAAACAACCTATTGCACAGGTTGATTTGTGGATTGATTGATCATTTGTCTTCATCATTATCGATACCATCTAACTGGCAACTATTTTTGTCACCAGAAACGGTGGTTGTGATAAATTTTTAAAAAATAAGAATTGCACACTAATGGCCGCTAACACTCAAGTAAGAATGAAGTGGTGACATATTCCTAGTAGTTGTGTTAAAATAATGAAGGAATATTAAAACCTCCATTGGATAATGGGAGGTTTGAATGATTGTTGTGCCATTTATGTTACATTTTGCACAGACTGTAACTACTTTTGTTTCGTGTAGACTTATATGGGAAGGAGGAATTTTTCAGTGTTTCTCATGTTGTTAGTCTGAAGCTTTTATTCAAAAACTGGAATAATTGAATTTCTGCCAAAAGGAATTACAAGGCTGCTTTTATTATTTTGTACTGCAATTTACTGTATTTCATCAGACCTTCAATTAAGGTACCTCAATCAGTATTCAGTGCATGGGAAAGGTTTTTGCTGGATATATGTAGAACTGGTGTTTTGAGAATTACCTTTGAAGTTGGAGGTGAATGATTGAGGCACAGTGTGCAAATGGAGAGGTTTAATGTCTGGGAAACTTTAAATTACTTGGCATGATTTATAACTTTTAAAAATATTCTTATTTCCCAGCTGCATTTTAGCAGATTAAAGGTGACATTGCTAGGCACCTAAGTCATTGGGAAGGGGTTAGACAGATGCCTGGAAGGTTAGAGGGGTGTGGTGCAATAGAGCAGTATGGCCAATTGCCATAATGGGTGAAGGGGAGGTTGGACAGATCACTGGGGAGGGTTAAACAGACTGTAGTGAATGTCCAACAGATCATGGAGCAGGTTTGCTTATTGAGCTGGCAGAAGACACTCTTGCTTCTGTTCTGTAGGTATGGTGTACCTGATGAATCCATTTCTTCACACCTCCCTCAAACCTGGGAAATGTGACACGCTGGTCTTAGAAACAAACCTTTTGTTAAAATGGAGGCTTGTGGTCTCTTTAAAATATTTTGCATTTTGTAAAATTCCAAACTTCCCACTCACATCCTCTTCCATCTCCTGAAAGCAATTTGATTGCATGGTTTCCAATCTGTCACACATTTAACTACAATTGGGGTGGTTGTGATAAAATTTCCCAAATTTCATTTTACTCTCCCCTCATGTCACTCCCATCACCCTCCTCATCACCTTGGGTAACTCGAATCACATTTCTATAGGTCTTTGATTGTGAAATTACAGCACATGAACACTTAAATTGTATGATGTTCTTCCATTCATTATTTTTCTTCAGAGACACTATTTATTTTCAGTATTTACGTTTTTAACTTAGTTTGACTTCTGGCTCTGTATGCTTTACAAATATTCCAGAGGACAAAAATAATTATAAAACTAAGCTAACAGCACTGATTTGATTTCAGAGTTCAGCTTTGAAATCACTGGCAATAATGCTTTGAACCTTGCAGTATAATATTCTTCTATCTGCTGTTCTAATCAGGATTTAACCTGTTTATTTTAAATCTTTGCTAAAATATCGGATAGAAGAGCACCATACAAACATGTCATCTTGTTTCATTTTCCAGATAATCATTGAAACAGTGATATACGGTTGAATCTTTCATTAGAATGTTGTTTTGATGTGGGAGTTGATTTATCAAATCTAATGAAGGCTTGCCTTAACTTACAATTGGAACCACCTTTCCCACCACTCTTCCTGCTCTGCAATCTGTTTGTGACTGCTCGTGTCTTTACTCATAGGCAGTAAGGAGAGATATTGGCATGTAGAAACAGTTTCTGATCTAACTATAAGAAGATTTTTTTTGGACATCAGAAGCAAATAGTTGTAACACAACTTTTTTTCCAGAAAATGAATACACAATGTACCATTCCAATATGTTGTTACTACCTATATTCTGGGGGAGGAAGTAATCCTCAAATGTCATCAATTAATGGTAATATGCAGTAACTTCACAATTACTGATTCAACAATGACCTGAAATTTTTGGGAATTTTTTACGCAATTGCACGTAACTATATATTTTTTGATTCCCACATTATTTTTACTGTTATTGATATTTGTTTCATTTTTAATCAGAATAACATTCTATCTCTTCTAGCTAGATCATTAAAGAAACATTTGTTTTAAAACTCTTAGGTTATCGTTTTAGGTTGTTTGATATTCATTATCCATTTTGGATATAAGATCTAGTTTCATAAAAATTAATCTGAGATTGCATATTAACCTGAAAGACTTTGAATGCTAGAAACATAATGAATTAGTAGTCATGTCATCAATGTAACCAGCTAAGTTGACAAACTGCTGCATTGGCAGTGGGATCAGACCCCAAAAGAGCTTGATATTGCCTATATACCAAAATTTAGAGGAGCAAGATTTATAACCAGAATTTTCCATTTTTATACTTTATTTTTTTGTGCATTGAAGAAGATATGCAGATAGTTTTATGCAGGCAAGCACAGAAATGGAAATATTGACTGCACTGTTTTCTTAGTCAAATTATGTTTAAAGTTGTTGTTCCTCATGTGACACATACCTAACTTAGATGTTCAAATCTACAGCCTACCCATTACAGCTCTACCATAATTCAATAGGTTTAGCAGCTTAACTAACGGATGGATCTCTGCAGTTTAGCACTCCCTCAATTCCCAAAGTCCTAATTCACAGTTCTGTCTTTAGTATGAAAGCTGCCAGTTAGTATGACTTGCAGCACTCTACTGCTGAGCAGAATGTGATTTGCAATTATTCTTTTACCTAATCTTTCCCGTAAGTTCATCCCTCTATTAAACATGTTGTGTAGTGATATTGGGGTGAGAAGGGTTGATGAGGATGGTTGGATAGGTCTAAGAAATACTATAAGAATCCTTGGAAGGTATTGATTTGCACAATCAAAATGAAGTCTTCACTCTCTCCATGTACTTGAAACAGGAATTGATAAAATAACTGGCTCAAGATGTTGGCAGTTAATTTAATCTTTTCCAAAAACATAGAGTATGAGCACCTTCTTTGACTTAACTTTGTATTTGTGCAAAAGACTCCCCTCATCTCCACCTTAATTAGAACCAATTATTCTCAGGTTGTCTCCAAGCCTTCCATTTTGAAACAAAGTGTTTCTCCACTGTGCTTCACTTCCCAATACCACCTTACTACCCTTCAAGTATGTGTTACTCCTTTGAATGCCTTATGTTCTGAAAAAATGGAGCCAGCTACTGAGAGTGTTGGCCAGCTACTTGATTCTGTTGGACAGGGTTTGTGGGGACCAGACTTGTGGGATATGGATTCACATTATTGTTTCCTAATATGAAGTACAGCTGTAGGGTGGTGTAGAGCAGAGAACTTATTCTTACAGGTATTAGAAAAAGAACAAGATGGTAAAAGTTATAGGAAGATTTCACAAGTGAGCTGAGCTGGAGCGGTCCACATTGCCCATATGTGGGTGGAGAAGAAGAAGAGAAGCAAAAAGTAAAATTTGCAAGAAATATTTAGTGGGGTGAAAGTTGCCAAAGCATGAGTTGTTAAAGCCATTATTCTGAAGTACAAATTTTAGAACATTTCTCAATGTTCTGAATGACATAAGATAACTGAACTACTCAAAACTTCTAATACTCTGTATTGACAAGGAGGTAATGCCTTACATGTGTTCCTATTGTGCAGCACTGAATCATGAAGCTTAATCTTCAAACAAAACCAAAGTAAATGAAGACTTTACCAAATTAAAGCTGTGAATAGCACAGCATCCAGCAGGAGAGTGCACTGCAATGATTTTGGCACCTACTAGAAAATTGTAGACATTTAATTGAAAAATATATAGGAACTGTGAATAATTTATTTTTTTATTGTACATAACAGAACCCAAATTGATTACTGATTAATGTTTGGATATTTTTTATTCCTAACATTTTCTTTATTTAGTTTTGAAACGCAAAAACAAAAACTTTAGATGTTGAAATTCTGGTGATAAAATAGTACATTGTTAGGTGATGTTCACAACTTTCAATATACATAAGTCTGCTTCCTGATTAGAGACTACAAGACTCTGCCTCTGCCATAAACAGGTAATTGTAAATTCACAAAGGTCAAATGTAATTCAAATTGATTTAATCTTAGTATGATATTTAGCTTAAAGATATTCACATGCACTTGTAATATCTCCTACTTTACAGAAGCATTTGATTAAACTGCTTTGAATATACCATGATTCAGTGTGAATTATGTTTGGTATTTTAATGCACCTGAGTAGAAAATTAATCTTTTGAAGGTCAACAGTGCCAACTAGCAGTATTATTGATAGCAATAATGAGATAGCAATAGTGAGATTTACCAATGTCTTATACCTAAAAATGCATATGTGCTTTTTTACCCTGTAATCCAGAATAGACATAGAAACATAGAAAATAGGATAGGAGTGGGCTATTTGTCCTTCAGACCTGCTCCGCCATTCACTGTGATCAAGGCTGATCATTCAACTCAGTGCCCTGTTTCTGCTTTCTCACCATACCCTTTGATCCCTTTAACCCTAAGAAGTATATGCAACAAATACAATATACAAATAGACTGAATAGTTCATTTGAAAAGACAGATTTGGGATCTTTACAAATTTGCTTGATAGTTACAAAGTGCATATATTTCTGTTGTAATTTTCTCATTATTTAATTTCTCCCACTTCATCAGACACATGGGAAATACTTAAGCATGGAATTGAACTTTGGACACAAACGCAAAATACTGATGTTAATTAAAGTCAGAAATAAAAACAAAATGTAGGAAATACTCATCTGGCCAGGCATCACCTGCGGAGGATAAAAAAAACATTTCATCAGACAAAGTGTCATCATTGACTTCAAACTTTGAATTCTGTCAGGCACGCTGACTGAAAGTTCCCTGGCTTTTCCTTACCAACTTTCTTAAATAGTGGCACCACATTAGCCAACCTCCAACCTTCTAGCACCTCAGCCATGGCTGAGATCCAATATCTCAGCAAGAAACCCAGCAATCACTTCCCTGGCTTCCAACAAAGTTCTGGGAAACACCTGATCAGTTCCTCGGGATTTATCCACCTTTATGTGTTTTAAGATATTCAGCACTACCACCTCTGTAACATTGACACTTTTTTCATGGTATCACTGTTTATTTCTCCAAGTTCTGTGGATCCATATCCTTCTCCACAGTAAATACCAAATGAGTATCTCATCCATCTCCTGCATTTCAACACATGGATGGTCTTGTTGATCTTTAAGGGGCCTTATCTCTCCCTAGTTGCTGTTTTTCCTTTAATGTATTTGTAGAATTGTTTTGGATTCTTCTTAACCCTGTTTGCCAAAGCTATCTTGTCCCCTTCTTGCCCTCCTAATTTCCTTCTAGAGTATACTCCTACCACCCTTGTCCTTCTTGAGGAATTCACTCAATCTCAGCTGTCTACACCTGCCATATGCCTCCTTCTTTTTCTTGACCAGGGCCTCAATTTATCTCGTCTTCCAGCATTGCCTACATCCACCAGCCTTGCCCTTCACACTAATAGTTATTGGAGGGGATTCTGAGGGACAGGACTTAAGTGTATTCGGAAAGGCAAGGACTGATTAGGAATAGTCAACATGGCTTTGTGTGTGGGAAATTATGTCTTACTAACTGGATTGAGTTTTTGAAGAAGTGATAAAGAAGATTGATGAAGACAGTGTGGTGGACATTGTCTTTATGGACTTCAGCAAGGCGTTCAACAAGGTTCTGCATGGTGGACTGGTTGCCAAGGTTAGAATGACATGGGATCCAGGAAGAGCTAGCCAACTGGATACAAAATTGGCTTGAAGGTAGGAGACAGGGTGGATGTGGAGGAGTTTTTCAGACTGGAGGCCTGTGACCAGCATTGTTCTGCAAGGATCGGTGCTGGAACCGTTGCTTTTTGTCATTTATATAAATGATTTGGATGTGAACATGGGAGAAATGTTTAGTAAGTTTGCAGATGACACCAAAATTGGTGGTTTAGTGGACAGTAAAGAAGGTTATCTCAGTATAACGGGACCTTGATCAAATGGGCCGATGGGCTGAAGTGTGCAAATGGAGTTTAGTTTAGATACATGAGGTTCTACATTTTGGTAAGACAGATCAAGGCAAGACTTGTACACTTAATGGTAGGATCCCAGGGAGTGTTATCAAGCAAAGAGACCTTGGGATGCAGGTTCATAGTTCTTTGAAGGTGGGGTCACAGGTAGACAGGGTAGTGAAGGAGGAGTTTGGTACACTGACCTTTACTGGTTAGTGCATTGAGTATAGGAGTTGGGATGTCATTTGTGGCTATACAAGACTTTGGTTAGGCCACTTCTGAATCACTGCATTCAATTCTGGTCTCACTGCTATAGGAAAGATGTTTTTAAACATGAAAGGGTTCCAGAAAGATTTAAGGATATTGCCAGAGTTGGAGAGTTTGAGCTACACGAAGAGGCTGAATAGACTGGGTCTATTTTCCCTGGAGCATTGGAGGTTGAAGAGTGACTTATAGAGTTTTATAAACTCATGAAGGGCACAGACCATGACTAGGGTGAATAGTCATGGTCTTTCTCCCAGGGGTTGGGGGATCCAAAACTAGAAGGCATTATTTTAAGGTGAGAGGGGAAAGCTATAGACGGGACCTAAGTGGCAACTTTTTCACGCAAAGGGTGGTTGTGTATGGAATGAGCTGTGGAAGTGGTGGAGGATGATAAAATTGCAACATTTAAAAGACATCTGGATGGGTACATGAATAGGAAGGCTTTTTAGAGGGTTATGGGCCAAATACTGGCAAATGGGACTACATTAGTTTAGGATATCTGGTCAGCATGGATGAGTTCGTTCAAAGGGCCCGTTTTGGTGCTGCACAACTCTGCACAGATGCCGCCTGACCTACTGAGTATTTTCAACATTAATGCAAATCGTGGAACCTGGCTATGCAAGTTTAAGAAGGATGGTGTCACAAAATAATATCACCTCTGTGTGGGAAAATTGCCTCAGTGCCTGACAGTTTTCCTATTACAGTTTCCTCTGTGAGGAGTTTAACTTTGGAATTAAAGAGTGAGCCTCACTGCATTGGTTGTGAAATCATGGAATTACAGTGCCTGATTTTTTTGTGTGAAAATGTAGTTTAGCTCTGCTCTTGCCATAGATGTCACAAAAACAGAACTGTTTTCAACAAAATTGTTGAATAACTGAAATAAATTGAATCGGGACGACAAATATGATAGCAAAGTCTAGAAACAGATAGAATTGTACATTTTATTATTCTGAAATAAAAATAAAGCACCTTTCTACAATGATTTGGCTACCTGTTTTGACAATTTATTCAAATCATTAGTCTATGAATACATGTGTTTTACATTTAATTCTGTAAATTTTAGATTGAAGGAGATTAAAGAAAGATCTTCTCAAAATAAAGCTCAAGGTGTATCCAAACCTACGTCCCCATAGGAGTGAGAGGAGAAACATTGCAAATATATAGTCAATGACATATGTGTCCTATAGAATCTTAAACACCCATCCCGCAAAAACTTTAAAAGATCTTGTATTAAAGTGTTAAACTTGTGGATGTTTCTAATGGATCAATAAACTGAAGTCCTACAGAATTGTAAGCCTATGCTTTTGATTGTAGTTTTGTGAAAAAAGTTTATTCATGTGAAGACGTATTTACAAACTTGGGGTTTCCTGTCTGGAGAAATGGCTGCACAGACCACCCAAGTCCCAAAAGTGAACTAGAAGTCTGTTTTTCCAGTTCTGGCTGAGCAAGCTAATCAAGCTTTCTAATATGAATTTGATACAATAACAAGCACTAAAGCAATCTGTGATCATATCATGATAGATCGGCCTCTTTAATGTGTGATATTATGATCTCAACTGGTGTTACTACTGGACAAGTCAGGTCCTAGACTGAAATCTGACCTGATGATATTTTGTTTTCTTTTAATTTAACATGGTGATCTTTCACAAACATAAGTACAAAGACTACAGGGTTGATTTTAACAATAAGTCTGCAGTTTATTATACAAAAGAAGGAAAAATAAAACAAACCAAGCTATCTAAATATAACAGTTTAAAATCTTTCAAAACAAAATCTCATTCACTCCCCAACATCGTTGTATTATAGTTACTGAGTTTCAGGAGAAATACCTTACCTATCAAATCTGTAGGTGTGACCTAACTGTTTCTTCTTAGCTCCTATCCTGTGAGCTGTGAGGTTATTTCAATGAATGCATACCCAACTGGAAAGCTCATACTGTCTCAGCTTTGAATAGTGAATACAGGTTTCTAACTAGACATTCATTGTCTGGAAGTTATACAAATTAAACCTTTTTAATGAGAACTTATTTCCTTAGCTGTTCTGAACAAGGATAAACAGATAAACTTTACTTGCGTATAACTGCAAACAGGCCTTTTTGAATGAACCCAAAAGCTTTTGAACTAAATTTTTAAAAACTTGCTCATCCTAAACTCTGCTAAGCTTGATGTTTTCTCTCTCTGGTTGTAAACCCCCACAGTATAAACAGACTTCTGCTAATACTTCAGGAGGCATGTACTAGTTTTAAAACATGGTTTCAGAAAGACTGAACTACTTTGTTTAAACCCTTCACAAAAATAGACCAACTCTTGTTTTTCATTAGTTTAAAATGCAAACTTCAAAACACGTATAAAACTCAAATTTAATCAGACTGATAACGAAGCTTGTACTGATATCTCTTTTTTTGGACTCCGAAATGTTGACCATTGTTACAATCTCGCACTAGGCCTCCAAATTTATGTTTAAGTCTGGGTAGGGAACAGTAACTTTTTAAAAGTAGAAGAAATGTGAGAGCCAGGGGAATAAACAGGACAATGAAATCATAAGATTTAAGTATACAATAAACATTACACCATTAGAACACTAATGCAACTTATTTACCACATGATAAATTTGTATATTTAAAAATATGAATACTAGACTGTAATTGAATGCCCCATAGAACACATCAAATAGAAAATGCCATCAAAACAGATTTCTCAGACATTAATAACATGGTGGTCACCAAATCTCACTAAACTTCACAAGAGGTTATAATTCTTCATTTATGTCAACTGAGTTTTAATTCCCAAGAAGTCCTGCTCCCATTCTGGTCAATCACCCTGATAGTCTGGGTCTACATTTCTCTGGACTCCAAAACTGCTCTCCTGTACTCATGTATAAGTATACCTTAGTTCTTCACCAACAGCTAGCTTCACTAAGCTAAAAGTGCCTCTAGATTTTCTTTTCCTGAGCTTAAATTTGCATTAAACAAATACTGTTTTTGGCTTTGTAACATGTCTCTGTAATAAATTATTAAACGTGCACAGGCTTCTTTTGAATGTTAACCCTTTCATAGATCTTCCCCAAGCCATGATTCCAACTGTTAGATGCCTGCTGATTCCTAGAACTTCTTCCCGAGTTCTGCAGTACAGGACTGTAAAACTGTTTTTGACTTTTCATTGAGCCCCCTACAAAGAACATTTAATAGTTTAACCACCTTCCCAAAGTATAGCTAATGGCAGCAATGAGGTATCAACCTGGTGAAGTCACCAAACAGGACTACTTGCATGCCAAACAGCATAAGCAGCAAGTGATAGACAGAGCATGGCGATCACACAGCTAATGGATAAGGTCTAAGCTGTGCAGTCCTGCCACATCCAGTCGTGAATGGTGGTGGACGATTATACAACTCACTGGAGGAGGTGGGTCCACAAATATTCCCATTCTCAATGATGGAAGAGCCCAGCACATCATTGCAAAAGATAAGGCTGAAGCTTTCACAGCAATTTTCAGCCTGAAGTACTGAGTGGATGATCCATCTTGGCCTCCTCCAGTGGTTCCTAGCATTATAGATAACAGTCTTTAGCTAATTCGATTCACTCCACGTGATATAAAGAAATGGTTGGAGACATTGGATACTACAAAGACTACAGGCCCTGACTACATTCCAGCAATAGTACTGAAGACTTGTGCTCCACAACTTGCCGCTCCCCTAGCCAAGCTGTTGCAGTACAGTTACAACACTGGAGAATTGCCCAGGTATGTCCTGTACACAAAAAGCAGGACAAATCCAACCCGGCCAATTGTCGCACCATCAGTCCATCTCAATTATCAATAAAGGGTTGGAAGGTATCATCAACAGTGCTATCAAGCGGCACCTGCTCAGCAATAACTACCTCAGTGATGCCCAGTTTGGGTTCTGCCAGGGTCACTCATCTCCTGACCTCATTACAGCCTTGGTTCACACATGGACAAAAGAACTGAATTCCAGAGGTGAGGTGAAAATGACAGCCCTTCACATCAAGGCTGTTTTCAACTGAGTGTGGCATCAAGGAGCCCTGGCAAAACTGGGATTAATGGGTATCAGGGGCAAACTCTCCGATGGTTAGAGTTATACCTGACACAGGAAGCTGGTCGTGGTTGTTGGACTTCAGTCATCTCAGCTCCAGGAATTCCTCGGGGTAGTGTCCTAAGCCCAACCATCTCCAGCTGCTGCATCAATGAACTTCCCTCCATTATAAGGTGAGAAGTGGGGATGTTCGCTGATGATTGCACAATGTTCAGCGCCACTCACGATTCCTCAGACGCTGAAGCAGTCCTTATCTGAACGCAACAAATCTGGATGGTATCCAAGACTTGGGCTGACAAAAGGGAAGTAAAATTCACACCACACAAATGCCAGGCTATGACCATCACCTATAAGAGACAATCAAACCACTGCCCCTTGACATTCAACGGTGTTACCATCACTGAATCTCCCATTATCAATATCCTGGGAGTTATCATTGATCAGAAACTCAACTGGACTCACCACATAAATGCAATGGCTACAAGTGCAGGTCAGAGGCTAGGAATACAGCAATGAGTAACTCACCTAACTCCCAAAAGCCTGTCCACCATCTACAAAGCACATGTCAGGAGTGTGATGGAATACTCCCCACTTACTTGGATGACTGCAGTCCCAACAACACCCAAGAAGCTTGACACGATCCAGGACAAAGCAGCCTGCTTGATTGGCACTGTATTCACAAGCATCAACTCCTTCCACCACTTGGTAGCAGCAGTGTGTACTATCTACAAGATGCACTGCAGAAATTCGCCAAAGATCCTCAGGCAGCACCTTCGAAACCCATGATCACTTTCACCTAGAAGGACAAGGGCAGCAGATATATAGGAAAACCACCACCTTCAAGTTCCCTTCCAAGCCAGTCACCATCCTGACTTGGAAGTATATCTGCGTTCCTTCACTGTCACTGGTTCAAAATCCTGGAATTCCGCCCCTAATGGCATTGTGGGTCAACTCACAGCAGGCGGACTGCAGCAGTTCAAGAAGGCAGCTCACCACCACCTTCACAGAATCCCTACAGTGTGGAAACACGCCATTCGGCCCAACAAGTCCACACCACCCTTCCGAAGAGCATCCCACCCCAACTCATTCTCCTACTCCTGCATTTCCCCATGTCTAATCCACTTAACCTAAACATCCCTGGACACTACGGGCAATTTAGCATAGCCAATCCACCTACTTTGCACATCTTTGTGGGAGGAAACCGGAGAACCTGGAGGAAACCCACGCAGACACAAGGAGAATATGCAAATTCCACACAGACAGTCACCCAAGGGTGAATTGAACCCAGGTCCCTGGCGCTGTGAGGCAGCAGTGCTAACCACTGAGCCACCGTACTGCCCAAAAGGTATTTCCCTGCCCAGGAATCCAACCCGGGCCGCAGTGAGAGCGCCGAATCCTAACCACTAGGCTACCAAGGATACGTTCTCAAGGGCAACTAGGGACGGGCAATAAATGCTGGCCAGCCAGTGATGCCCACATCCCACAAAAATGAATAACTAAGTAAAAGCACAGTAAAACATGGAGTCTACCTCCGTCTCTATTCCTCCTTTCCCTATTACACCCCCTGTCCCCAGACACATATACGTCATATAAACCATGCCTCCAGTTTCTTTGAACTGCTCAGTGAACCCAAACTGTCCTGAGTGACCTATTGAAAGTCTTTATTACTATTACTGGGCAGCATTGAATGCAGCCATGTAACAACTCTTGGGTCTGAATACACTCTAAGTGTTGCAACTCACAGATTGTGCTCAAAAAGCATCAAAAAATTAACAAAAAGTATATTTCACTCCATTTAAAGTATGTTTCTTCCACCCTACCCCATCTCCCCAAATGAGCATTATTCATTTGTGTTAATGTTGTAATTCTTCAAAATATTCCTCCTTGTTAATTACATTAACTCTTGACCTTGCCTGGACTAAAGTACTCACTTTAATTTGATTCTGCAGTTAAAGTAGAGGAAAGAGCGAACTTTGGATACAAGTTTTGCAGACACTTATCTCTGTATTCATATTTGTAGAATTATTAGCCATAGGTAAAAGACCTCATGAGGTTTTAACAACTTTTTGATGGCTCTGGTCCAAAATTGTTTAAAAACAACTGCTAAATATAACTCCATATCTATCATCAGCTATTTTAATGATAAATAACTTCACTGTTCATTATGTCCTATGTATGTATTTTCCAATGCCAGACCTTCCGCAAATTGAGTCTACAGCAGAAATTCATGTAAATACATGAATACAGTACTGTGGTTAAATTTTTATTTGACATTATTGAATTATTCAAATGCAAACTACCCTAGTGACCTCTCTGTAGCTGAGTCTACACAGTCAGTGTCAATTATTTCACTAAAAGGGAAGAAAAGCCGAATTTGAGCCTGTTTTTCTGACTTCCATAAACACATGCACTTTCCAGTAGAGGATGCTGGATAGTTATTATTGTGATGGTGTACTACACATAAATCTACATATTAGGACCAGCCGTAGACTGATCTACCCTTTGATCCTGCTCCACATTTGAAAAGATCATGTCTGAACTGTTTGTGGCCTCAACTCTACTTTCCTGTCAGGTGTGGTCAGGTCAGGGATTGAGGTATGTTGTGTTGAATGGTCAGGCAGTGGAGGGTGGTTGGTTTGGGGCGGGGGGAGGGGATTTGATGTCAGGTCAGATTTGGATTGGGGGTGAATTTCCAATCTGGCGGGGAGCAGTCAGAATGTGGAAGCTGCTGAGTTTGTAGAGGTCAGGCTGGTGGTGGCGGGGAAGTGGAATGGATTGTCATATCCAGCAGTTGGGTCATGGAGGATTTCATCAGGCATGGTTTATATGACGTATACGTGTCTGGGGACGGGGGGTGTAATAGGGAAAGGAAAGTCAATGATGAATCAGGGTCCAGTTTAATAGTTGCATGGGGATTATTTTAAGGTTTTGATTCTCCTTTTTCCAGCTAACTATTAAGCTTAATTGATTCAGAACCCTCTGAAGTTTCCAAATTTGAGAGCTTTTTCAGAGGGTTCCAAACACTGGAGAATTGCCCATCAAGAATTTCAATTTCCTGGGCAATTCCCACAAAAGTTTGCTGTGCCAGGCATTCTGCATGGTTCCAATATAAAAATCTAACCTATGCTACTCCAACAACTCTTTAGCCATTGGAATGTCAGGGCCGATGTATTTCATTACATTTTTAACCATTTTTTGTCAAAATTGGCCATTTAACTTTTGGCCAAATAAGTAAATGCATTGCTTTTGCATTTTGGGATTGTGTGATAAACAATGCAAATTCAGGTTCCAAGTTTGGTGGTTCTTTATTAGTTAGTTGATCCAAGTCTGATAGAAGCTGCTTTGCTACAATTAATCTCATTAACCTTAGGTAATAAATGGAAAAAAAAAACCTGATGATGACACCTTTAAAAAAAAAATGCGTGCATGGACATGAAAAGAGGGAATATGGATCTCCACTGTGATGCTTCCTCTGAACAAAATAGCCTGCTGGGTATTTACTGCTTCAACTCATATGAAGAACTGCCATTTTGGGGTGAAGTACAAAAGGACTGCAAGTAGCCCTGGAATGATTCTGCACTACCCAGCATTGTCAAATAAAAACTGGATAGAAAATTGAAAGGACCTGAGGAACTGTTAAAATAATAATGCTGAAAAACATTAGACCACAGATAATGAGATAACAAGGTGTAGAGCTGGATGAACACAGCAGGCCAAGAAGCATCAGAGGAGCAGGAAGGCTGATGTTTCGGGCCTAGACCCTTCTTCAGAAATGTCTCAGATTCTCCAGCATCTGCAGTTCCTACTATCTCTCAGACCACGGATAGTAGCGGTTTCTGTGAGCACTAATTTTGCGTCTTCAAACCTGCAATTTATTTAATGGTACAAAGATGACATTGATGTGTCAGCAAGTATAATTTACGTAAAATTTGTGTTCCCAATCAGCCTCTGATTAACATACCTAAAGTATAAAGCACAAGAGCAAAAGAAAAGAAAAAGTATAAACATATTCACATATTCAATGAATCGAAGATGGTTTTATTTTTTAATTATGGAAAGAGAAAAGCCTCCCAAATGTGCTTATGTTTTTGATCCAAATTCCACTTAAAAATGCATGTGTAGCAGACTTAAATGGTACTGCATGCCAGTAATTACATTGAATTTAGGTGCTGTCTCTTATAATGCTCAAAAATGACTGAAAAGTGAAAACTGAATCTCAGAATAAATCACCATTGACAAATCTGCTAAATGTTAAACTGACCAATGAACTATTAAGGGTTAATTTCACATTTGAACACCAGGAAAAGAGAGACACTTAAGACATACAAGTTGGGAAATTGTGGGCTCAAAGCATCTTATTGCCATCCTTTAAATTAATGTACATAAGTTTGGGACTATATACTGTCAATTTATTGACCAGCAATCCAGGTGAGTTCTGTTAATTGTTTGAAGAATCTAGTCAATTGGGAATTCATTCTTGTGGTTTATCATGTGCTTTTTTTTGGCAAACTATACGAAGGACAATCCAAGAATCAACATGACATGGACTCTACTACAGTGCAAGTAAGTCTGACATTTTATCATTGTTGCTGTGGCATTGATGTGATTGACTATCTCACACCTTATGTGCTAAATGAAATGATTGTAGCTGGGATAACAGTTGGCATGCTTAAAATAAAAATAAATCAACTTTTCAGTTATGTTGGATGGAATCTTCTAGAGGTTTGAGCAATGGTGGCTAGGGTAAGATGTGTGGCAGTATTGGGTGACAAGTTGGTGAGGCCCATCCTGATGTTGGGAGCAATTCACATTATCTTTTAGGCTTTCCATAAGTGGTGTGACAAATTCTTGCTCAGTTGTAGTAAATTGCCATTTGACAAGGATTAATGCTTGTTAAACACCTTGTTAATGCCACAACTCACCTCATTAGTATACAGTGACCCAAATTACAGAATTAGTTAAATAAAGTTGATGTCAGGACAACTTGACAAGGAAATTAGAGTGAGCACCTGGTGGATTCAGCTCACTACTTTTTCTGAATGACATCCATGTTGCCTATGAACAAACTAAAGCCCAGGGCACAATACATGGGCATCAGCTAAGTACACCCCTTGTCCACAGGCATTGGCATCCAGCATCTGTCAACCCATCAGAGCTGTCCTGGCACCTCTCTGATGCATCGGCAGTAAGGTTTGGAAGCACAGACTGGCATTGCAGGTGCACTGGCAACTAGCAGTGAAAGGTTGAAGTTGGGGCTCAGCTGCATCTCAGGGCTGCTCATTGCTCTCCTGGTGCTCATTCGCTTAGCAGCTACCTGCATTCTCACAACACTCCTGCCTTGCCTTGCCATGCCAATTCGTGCAGTCACAAAAACAGGCAACTATACTCGCTGGGAGCAGTCCTCAGTTTAAGGGGCAACCATCTTGTAAAATTGCAGATGTCCATGTGCCAACAGCTTACGTGGCAAACACATTGCATGTTCAGCAGGCAGGTAGCCATACATCCAAACTTAGGGGAGTAGTCTAAATGAAGACCATGGAGGTGCCCGTCAGTCCCAGCACATTAAATCAAGGTCAGCCTCCCATACCAGTTTAGGGCATTGGTCACAGTCAGGCGTCCAGTCGGGGTTTTATCAGTAAGTTGGTCCAAGCATCTACAGTCCAAGGGGGTGGGGCCAGTCAATCCGTTGTCTCCATATCGATCTGTCCACCCATATTGCTAATGGGGGTTGTTTAGGTACATCTTGCTCAGGGCTATCTGGTGATATCAGGGCTATGACCATTCTGTTAGGTTGATCCACAGAAACTAAAGGAGAAGGGGGGGAATGGGAAAAGTGTGGCTGTTGTCACAGGACTGAGGCCTGGTAGGTTACTCTATGGCACTGCAGCCTTCACACTTTAGAAAAGGGAGAAGTATTACTATGATGGAGGGCAGCAGGATCTACAAGGTAGGGACACATATGCAAGAAATGTAAAGCAATAGTGTCAGAAAAAAAGTGAAAATACAGGAAACTTTTGTCTCGCAGCTGAAAGCATGAAATAAAATATATCTGAGCTCAGGATATTGTTTGGGAAGGATTTTGTTTATGTCATGCTGAGGGATCAGTGCCCAAAGGAGATGCAAACCAACTTTCCCCTCATTACTGACTGCTAACATACTCTGAAAAGGGTCTTTTCCTGTCTGTGGTGGAATTGCAGCTTTGAGATCCAGCAGCAAGCATCCTGGTGCAGCAATGATGCAGAAACCAGATTACCGACCAATCCATTAGCAACCAAATGATGGCATTGCAAGGAAGAAAATGAATGGCAGTAAGAGGGCAAAAATGGATTTTTGGGGGATTAAAAAGAAATGCCAATGAAAAGAGGAAGTGGCAGGGTAATGGAATGAGGAGTTCTGAAGGAGGGTTACTGGACTCAGAACATTAACTCTGCTTTCACTCCACAGATGCTGCCAGACCCGCTGAGTTTGTCCAGCAATTTCAGTTTTTGCTTCAGATTTCCAGCTTCCAAAGTTATTATTTCAGCAAAAGCGACTAATGCATGGACCAATGAGTAATACTAGATGAAAACTCCCAAGGCTCCTTCAACACCACTGCAGAGTAGCAGCAGTGTGTGCACCATCTGCAAGATGCACTGCATTAAGCCACTTTTGACAATATTTTCCAAACCTGTGACATGAATGACCTGGAAGGAGAACAGCAGGCATGGGAATATCACAAGTTCCCCTTCAGGTCACGCATCACACAGAGGGTGGCTCATATGCAGAATGAACTTCCTGAGGAAGTGGTAGATGCAGGTACAGTTACAACATTGAAAAGACATTTGGACAGGTACAAGAATAGCAAAGGATTAGAGAGACATGGAGCAAATATGGGCAAATGGGACTAGTTTAGTTTTGGGAATCTTGGTTGGCATGAACGAGTTGAATTGAAGGATCTGCCAATTGTCTTCTTACCGAGCATGTCCAAAAGGAGCCATATCATATCAGCTCTGTAGATCGCCAATGAAAATATCCTATTAAGATGTACAATTAATTGTTTAGATATCACATCTCCCATTAATACAGTGCCCCCTTTCTACGTCCAGTCGCTTTGACGCTGTTCTTGATAAAATATCATTTTATAATCGCAAGTATTTCGAGAGGAAATATAAACGAATAAAATACTGGGTGTCGAACTCGAAAGTTGAAGAAAACGAATGCAAATGTGTCTCTGCCTTTTTACGCGTCTGTTCAGCCCCTTTGTCGCTGAGATCAGTATGTGCTGCTGCCCTCGGTGGACTAGGCCCGGTTTCCATGGTGACTGCAGGGCCCGCTATCACTTCCGGGGGTGTTGGCGAAGAGGTCGCAGTGAAGGTTGTGATGTGTCGGAGCTTTAGCCGAGTAGTTGGCAGTGTGGGCTCCAGGTCGGCCCTGTCCTGCCCTCTTGGCCTCTAGTATGTTGCTGCTGTTGCTGCCGCCGAGGACAACGCCGATCTGATCACGCGATAGAGCCGGGGGAGGAGCACAGGGACAGGCGCAGGGTTCCAGCTGTCAGGTCGGTGACTCACTCGTCTGTTTCCAGTCACTTCCTCTTCGATCTTGTTTTCTCGAGTTTATCTCCAGTGGGACGCCCTGGGCTTGGTACTTCATTTGATCAATTACATCTGTGGTGTCTGTAACAGGTTTTGTTTCCGTTGCATACAGGCATTAGGATATTGCACTGTTGCAGTTTTTCCCCCTTCTACCGAATATCTTTTCTAGACTTTCAGAATTACTTTTTCACCCAAAACCAGATCTTGTATCAAGCATTCCCAAAACAGATCAAACAGATGTGAGTTTATCGAGCCAGTGAAGTAATTTGGCAGGGATTTGTCACATGATTTTTTAATAATGTTAATGGATGATTTGTTTACCGATAAGATTGTGTTCTTGAAGGCAGTGACTCTGTATGCTTAGTCTCTGATAACGTTAATGTGGGGATTGCGGGATCACTTTGTTCCAAGTTATTTCTCAATAATTTCACAGCGGGTTTGCTGTATATTCGTAAACTCATTCTAGGTTTGAGAACTGCTGAGACAAATACTTCTACCTGGTTCTGAGTACTTTTGAGTTAAATCTGAATAATGCATTTGATTTTCTTGTTGAGTGCAAGGTTGACTGAAAAGCTGAGATCTTGCAGTACTGTATTTGTGTTAAGAAATGAAACATTAGTTTATTGCTCTTGATTTAGACATCTCATTTAGGAAACACTATTGTAAAATTAATAGGTGTCAATTTTGGTTTTGATTTTCTGCTGGATTCTATAATTTTCTGATGCAATGTTGTCGCATATACCGCATTTTCTATCTTAACAAGTAAAGATAATAGAGTCATACAGCACAGAAACAGACCCTTTGGTCCAACCAGACCATGCCGACCATAATCTCAAACTAAACCAGGCCCATGTCCTTCCAAACATTTCTTATTCGTGAACTTATCTAAATGTCTTTTAAATATAACTGTGCCCACATCCACCACTTCCTCTGGAAGTTCATTCCGTACACAAACCACTCTTTTAATAAAAAAATGCCCCTCATGTCTTTTTTAAATCTTTCTCCTCTCACCTTAGAAATATGCCCCTTGACCTTGAAATCCCCTACCCCAGGGAAAAGATACTTGCCATTCACCTTACCTTATCCCTCCTAATTTTATAAATCTCTACAAGGTCACCCCTCAACCTCCGACCTCTGAATGAATAAAGTCCCAGCCTATCCCAACTTTCCTTATAATGCAAACCCTCCATTCCCAGCAACATCCTGGTAAATCTCTTCTGAACCCTCTCTAGCTTAATAATATCCTTTCTATAACAGGGTAATGAGAACTGGACATGGTATGCCAGAAGAGACTTCACCAATTTCCTATACAACCTCAACATAATGTCACAATTCCTCAAAGGTCTGAGCAATGACGGCAAGCCTGCTAAATGCCTTCTTAACCACCCTATCTACATGTGTTGCAAACTTAAAAGAGTTATGTACCTGAATCCTGTCTGTTCTACAACACTCCTCAAGGCCTCCCTTTTAATTGTAAAATGCTGTCCTTGTTTATTTTACTAAAGTGCAATATCTCTCATTTATCCAGATTAAACTCCATCTGCCAGTCTTCAGCCCATTGACCTAACTAATCAAGATCTCTTTGTAATCTTAGTCTTCTTCACTGTTGACTAAGCCACCAGTTTTGGGGTCATCTGCAAACTTACTAACTATGCCTTCTATATTCTCATGTAAATCATTTATATAAATGGCGAACAAACGTGGACCCCGTACTGATCCCTGTGGAACGGCGCAGGTCACAGGCCTCCAGTCTGAAAAGCAACCCTCCACCATCACTCTGTCTTCTGCCGTTAAGCTATTTTTGTATCCAATTGGCAAGCTCACCCTGAATCCCGTGTCATCTAACTTTAGTAATTAGTCTACCTAGTAGTGGAACTAGTAATTAGTTCCACCCTACCAGGTGGAACCTTGTCAATGGCTTTACTAGAGTCCAGCTAAGCAATGTCTACCACTCTGCCCTTATCAATCTTCTTGGTTACTTCCTCAAAAAACTCAATTAATTCGTGAGACACGATTTCCCTCATAAAAAAATACAGATTGACTATCCCTAATTGTACCTTACTCTCCAAAATACATATAAATCCTGAATTTCAGAATCACTTTCAACAACTTACCCACCACCGAAGTCAGACTTACCAGTGTATAGTTCCCAGTCTTCTCCTTACAGCCCTTCTTAAACAAAGGCACAACATTAGCCCCTCTCCAGTCATCTGGCATTTCACCCATAGTTATAGATGATACTAATATTTTTGCGAGGGTGTCCGCAGTTTTCTCCCTAACTTCCCACAGTGACCCGAGATACACTAGATCAGGTACTGGAGATTTATCCACCTTTATATTTTCTAAGATCTCCTCTGCTGTTGCCATGTGAACTGTTTTCAAAACATCAATATTTATTTCCCTCAATTCTTTAGCCTCCGTTTCTTTCTCCACAATAAAAGCTGATGCAAAATATTCATTTAATATTACCTTATTTTCCAAGGCTATCTCATATCCTCTATTTGCTGACCTGATCCCCCTCTTAAGAATGCCTGTACACACTTTATACTCTTCAAGAGATTCATTTGAACCTTGTTGTCTACATCTAATATAAGATTCTTTTTTATTCTTGACTGGAACCTCAATATCTTTATTCATCTGTTGTTCTCTAATCCTTTGGGCCTTACCTTTCACTCTGATTGGAACGCAATGACTCTGAACTCTCTTTACCACACTTGTGAAAGCCTCCCTCTTATCAGACTTCCCTTTTCCTGCAAACAGTTTGCTCCGGTCAATTTTTGGAAGTTCTTGTCTCCTACCATTAAAATCTGCCTTAGTCGAATTAAAGACTTAAATTTTTATGGAAGGCTTTTTCTTTTCCATTACTATTTTAAAACACATGGAATAATGATCACTAGACCCAAAGTGTTCCCCCACTATCACTTCAGTCATTTGCCCTGCCTTATTACCCAAGAGAAGGTCAAATTTTGCTCTTTCACTAGAAGAAACATTTTAGATATTGATGAAGAAAATTTTCTTGAACACATTTAACAAATTCTTCACCATCTAAACCTTTAAATCACCTATCATTACAACCTTTCTATTATATATCTGTGAGACTTTGAGTGGTCCAGCAGACAGCTTTCAATCTTCTGACCTAAATAAAAAATCTCACTCCTGAGCCATCCATGTGTAGGTCTCTCCAAAGGTTGCATAAACACTTGCCATTCCCCAAAATTGACTTGACACAACTTGATCCGACCAACACCCTGGTCCAGCCTGGGCTCAATCTGCCAAACGTGACCTGGACCTATCCCTGCTATAAATAACTGGCTCCCACCACTAACCCAGACAATGCTCCTCCAATTCAACCTTCTGACAGACTCTAAGCACTCATCCACTTGCCTGGCATCTACCCACCTGACCCAATCTGCATGCCACCCCATTACCTACCCACCTTCCACACCAGCCCTTCGTTTGCCTCACACGCTCACTTTTCCTCAGTCACTGTCAAATTGTCTTTGAGATTTTTAAGTCCTGAAATACTGCACTGAGTGGACTTCTCCCCGGTTTTCTGATGATTGTATTAGGACAGGCCAGGCCAAATCTTGGCCAAAAAATATCAGCAACAGACAAGTGGGTAATTTTGAACAAGGTTACCATTGAATTTAAACATCTGGACCAATGTCCGAGAAGCTGCTGTTACAGCTCAATTGGGAAGAGTGTGCCAATAACCAAGGTCCACTATTCCATAAGCCATCACAAGATTATACTACCTAAACAACGCACTGAAATGATCAATTTGCCTGACTGCTACTCAGGACAAAAACAATTCGTGCTGGGTTTCATCATTAATTGGAAAATAACTGTTGTAAATGCACTAATTCGTCAACAAATAGAAAAAGACAGATTACTGATTTCCTATTATGTGACTTTAAGCTTTACTCCTTTTAAAACATCAAGCATACACAGATATTCATTGATGAACAAGACAATTAAAAAAAAAAGATGGTTTGGCACAAATCTTGTGCATTGGAAAATATGGACAGGGAAAATAAATTCTCTGTTCTTGTGGCATCAGCAGCTACCAGGTTGGTTCTTAAATCACTGCCTGTGGTATATGGGCAAATGAACAGCAGATTGTTTAAACATAGAGGTTGGACAGAGAGGGAGAGATTGCCCCACTTAGGAGTCGCACTTCAGCGTCTCTTCTGCTCTGTGTGGCCTGGAGAAAAGTAGTTTCTTAAACACAAAATGGTTAGCTGGCTTGTTGCATGACCATCCCTTTCTAACTGACCAATTACTAAAATGCGATCATGGCTTCCAGGCGCATGGTCTCCATGATTAGATTCTGGGTGGATGACTTTCTTTCTCCCAGTGTTCAGTCTCTGAGGTGATCTCATCTAAGGCTTGGTGCCTACCTACTTGAGTACCCAACTGGCTGTTTGGAAGCTTTGTAAATGGTTTAGGTGATGGGCTATTCACACTCCAAAGGTAGTTGTCTCTGGAATTCTCTAGACAGGCTGACTCCAATTAAATGACTTTCAAATATGTGAGGTTATAGTCATGCAAATGTACGGCCATCTAAAAAGCTGTTATTTACTGGATTTTTTTGTATAAATCATGGCTCTATATGAATATATGCAATATATTTATGTTTTGAAATGGTCGATGTAGAGAAAATCTTTCCACTTTTCTGTGGAACTGCACAGCTAGGTGCCTTAAAATAAGAATCACCAATAATTCCAGTTCAGAGATCTGGAGAAACTTCTTCATTTAAAGAATTGTTAGAATTACTTTTCATCTTAGGAGGAACTCTGTACCGCAAAAAAGTTGAGGTGAATATGTTAGATGCATTTGAGAGGAAGCTGGATAAACACATAAGGGAAGGAAAGAATAGAAGAGTTTGTGGATAGGGTTGGTCAAAGAAAGATGGGAGGTGGCATAAATTGGCACACCTTTTGGGTTGCATCATAAAGTGATGCAATAAAAGCCTTCTATCATAGGCATCTGAGTTAGAAAAGATCAATTCCACCTTTCAACGCAGTAGATCTAACTGAGGAGAGTGGAGTCTTATTTATGTTTTATGAAGGTTGGACAGGTATATAATTGAATTGTTATGAGAGTTTTTCAACTTAAAAATCAAGTGCTGTGTAATTTTGAACTGTGCAATACGATGTTGCTTTTTGACGTATTTAGTGAGCGAGTTTGTGGCTGAGCAGCACTGAGTCTTTTTTTTGAGTTGAGGAAATTCTGCATGACACCAGCTCTCGGGTTGAATTGCAGATTGTTAAAACCCTGTAAATGCCAGTCAGCAAGAAGAATCATCCACAGCATGGAAACTGAAAACTTCCATCTCTCTATCTCATTTTTTTGTCCCCGTCTCTCTCTCTCTCTCTCTCTCTCTCTGGAGAAAAGAACAGAAAACAAAGAAAGCTTAAAGGAAAGAATTCTACCAAGAAAAGACCAAAGTCCACCCAGTTAACAGTCAAATTTCAAATTTACTCATGACTGTTAATAATTTTAAAAAAAGACTAAGTGAGACAATTTAAGTCTTGAAATCTGGATTTATCTTTAGATAAGTGAGGTAGCAGTGCTAACCACTGTGCCGCCATGATGGTCACAAGATCTCAGTTGGAAGCCAGCAGGATTGACCGGTATGGTGTTTGAACCCACAACCTTGGCATTATTATCATCATGCCCTAACAATCTAAACTAACTGGCCAGGGAGGCAACATCAATACCTTCAGGAGGAGAGGAAGGAAATATACTAATGTGGAAACTGCCCACAGTACAGTTCTGTTAAATATTTGTAACCAAGTTTTTTTTGTCTTCTGGAGTTTGAAATGACAAGCAGTTTGTTTATCAAAACACGTTATTGTTTTCGCTGCTGCTATTTGGATCATAGCAAATTTTGACTGAACAATAACATAAAATTTAATGGATACTTAACACAGACTTTTTAACCTGTTTGTCAAAAGATGCAACTTATTTCTTCCACTTGGTTGTCTTGTGTAAGATTTGAGAATATGGCTTTCCAAGGTTTAGTCTGGATTGACTAATGTACCAGTAAATAAGCATTAATATGTGAAAGTAACTTTCATTTTAAACTTAGATCTTTTCAGTTCCTCACTTTAAAATTAGTTTCATTCTAATGTCAATGTCTTATCAGAACATGCTCTAGACACTTTCTAAACAACTTGTTCAGGGATGTTATTACACACCTCTGGAGTAGGTGGGACTTAAACCTGGGACTCCTGGCTTAGAGGTAGGGATACTACCACTGCACTATAACAGCCCCTTAAGAACACAGTCTAGTTCAAAGCAGTGAACTAGTTGCAAACAGCCTGAAATGTTTATTTTGATCATAATGGAAAGATTAGATTAGTTAGTTAATTACACTTTCATGTTTTTGACGTTTCTCTGAATTATGAACATCAGTCATCAATAAAATGAGAAAACAAGTGCAACTGAATTTTGGTAAAGCATGGTAGGAGATCTTAAAATCTGCTTTAGATAATCTTTCAGTCACAGGCTGTGAAGTTTAACAGTTCTTTAACAAGGCTTACTTTTAAAGAACATTCCTGAAGCGCCTGGCAAATTATGCACACACCCATACTGCTTAGGTACTTGGCAATTATACAGTTGTTCTTTGGATAAAAATAACATTTAGATAAAAAAAATTTTACAAATTTTATAGCAACTCAGCTGGTTTCACTCTTTTGCCCCTTCACCAGAATATGAAAATGTTTTCTCTCCAGGTGCTTATCCAGATTCATTTTAAAAGGGGTAATTGAATTGGTCTCCAACATGTTTTCAGGAATTATCTTCTAAGTCCTAATCACACACTATGTAAGAAAGTTCTTCCCTATGTTGCCATTGGCTTTTTTGTCACTCATTTTAAATTGGCGTCTTCTGGTTCTTGATCTTTCAGCCAATTGAAAGAATTTCTGTCTATCTACTGTATACACACTAATTTGTTTTGAATGCTGTAACTAAATCTCCTGTCAACCTTCTCAGCAGTAAGGGGAACATCTTCAGCTTCTCAATTAGTCCACCTAACTAAAGTCCCAGGGACCACGTTCAGTATTCTTTACTGGACTCTTTTTTTTTTGTTTTGTTAAAGCCTTTCATTCCTTCCTGAAATGGTATGCCCAGAATTAAACACAATACTCCAGCTAGGGCAGAGCTATTTTTTTTATAAATATATTCCATAAATAATCTGCATGCTTTGTACTTCATGCCTCTATTTGTAAAGCTCAGGGTCTTTTACACCTTTTTAACAATTTTCTCAAACTTCTGCGCAACTTTCAATGATTGTCATATGCCACAAGCAAAGATGCCTGAAATAAAACGACTGGTGTAGGAAATAGTTAAGTTGTGACACTGACTTTATAAAATGTATAAATATGGGACTTGCCAAATAACTCAATGGTTCTGTATTTATATCATCACTTCACTTGCTGAGGAACTTCAGAGCATTGTGGCTGAAGAAATAAGATCAGAAGTCGACCATATGACCCTTAGAGCCTGCTCTGCCATTCGCTACAGCCATGGCTAATCTGCCTCAACTATACTTTACTCCCACACTACATGTACCTCGATTTTCTTAGAGATTAGCCTTGAATACAGTTCATTATGGAGCATATGAAATCTTAGGGTGGAGGGAATTCAAAACACTCAATGTCAGAAAACTTACCTTGGTCATAAATGATCGACCCCTTATCCCAAGGCTCTGCCCCTCTAATTTTGAGACTGCCAGCTGTGAAAAGCAACTTCTCTGTGCCTACCATGTCAAACTCTCTCGGATGTTTCAGTGAGATCACTTCTTGTTCTTCTAAATTCCAGAAAGCATAGGCTCACTTTATGTAGCCTCTTGTCAACGGGCAAATCTCTTCTTCCGGGAGAAGAATCTGGTGAATATTCACTGTACTGCTTTCTATCCTTTCCTTAGATGTTGAGATTAAAACTGCACCTTGTACTTCAAGTGTGGTCTCATCTTATACAAGCTCAGCAAGACTTCAAGACTGCAGTTCAAGAATAGTGACCATCATACCTTTTGCCTTCATCGCTTGCTGTACCTCCATACTAACTTTTAATTTTCCTTGTACAAGCACACCCACATCTCTCTGAATGTCAGCATTTGATGAGCGTCTCACACCTTTTAAAAATATTCCGTTTTTCTACTGAAGTGAATAGCTTCCAACTTCCCCAGTTTATACTCAATCTGCCAACTTCATACTCAGTCATTTAGCTGTTTCTATCATTTTGCAGCCTCCTTATGTCATAGTCATACAGGACGGAAACAGACCCTTCCGTCTAACTCGTCTGTGCCAACCAGACCTCCTAATCTGACCTAGTCCCATTTGCCAGCATTTGGCCCATATACCTTTAAACCCTTACTATTCACATGCCCATCCGGGTGTCCTCGCATTTTTAGATTCCTATTTAACTTTGTACCTTCAGCAAACTTGAATACATTACTTTTGGACTCCTTGCATAAATCATTAATATAAATGAAAATACCTGTGGTAGTCATCTTCGAGATTCTCCAATAGATGTGGTCTGCTAACTTAAAAATGTCCCATTTATCCCTATGTTTTGCTTTCTGCCTATTAAATCCAAGCTAATATATTGCT
This sequence comes from Rhincodon typus, assembly GCF_021869965.1. Lineage (NCBI taxonomy): Eukaryota > Metazoa > Chordata > Chondrichthyes > Orectolobiformes > Rhincodontidae > Rhincodon > Rhincodon typus. The sequence continues at coordinate 40,758,277 of NC_063345.1, forward strand.
CCCAGAACTGTAAATACCTTATTACCCTGTGTGTGGCATCTTATTTTGGATGGATTTTGAAAATTCAAGTAAGTGTAAATCAACAGGCTCCCCTGTATTAACCCTCTAATTACAACCTCAAAAAATGTTAAAGTTGTCAAACCCTATTTCCTTTTCATAAAATCATGCTAACTGTGTCTGGTCTTATGAAAAGTTTATAAATGCATTGTTAAGACTTTATAAAAGAATCTAGAATTTTCCTAACAACTAATGTCAGGTTAATTGGTCTGTAAGGTCCTGTTTTCTCTCCTTTTTTTGAATAGCAGAGTTAGGATTGGCAATTTATACTCTGCTGGGCCCATTCTAGAATCTAGGGAATTTTGAAAATTATACCAATGCATTCACTTTCCCAGCAGCTCCTTTTAGAACCCTGGAATGCAGGCTAGCAGGTCCTGGCGGTTAGTCAGCTTTCAAACCATTACATTTTTGTAATCTTTTTTGCTCATAGTTTGAAGGAACCTAAAATAACTATTAGTTCCTTGGGTGCTGTGTATCTCTGCTATGTAATTTGCGTCTTCTATTATGAAGACAGACACACAATATTTGTTCAACTGCTCTGCCATTTCCTCATTCCCAAAAATGATTTGCCCTGTTTCTGCATTTAAAGGGACTAATGTTCCTTTCTGGCTGCCTTCTCCAACACCTAGTTTGTTTCTCCCCTTCCCTGTAGATGAATTTAGTTTCAAGATAAAAGAAGACTTTAAGTGGTTCTTGTAGCGTTGTGCACATATGCTCCTCTGAATCTTGTTACTACTTAGAAATTATTATTTAAAAACCTATATTTGGGGCCAGTTGTGCATCGCTACTGGAATTTTAGTGAAGTGTAATAGTCATAGAGGTCTACGGCACAGAAAAAGGCCCTTTGGCCCATCACATCTGTGCTGGTCAAAAACAAGCACCTAATCCTAAATAATAATGGTGTGAAAAATGCTTGGCATCTTCATAGTAAAGTTCATCAATTGCAGTGTCCAGGTGAATTTTTGTCCTGTGCTAATTTGAATTACGAGGAAGCAATGCAGTTACATATTCAAAACTTCTAAATGAGGAAGGGATGTTCAGGTGTAAAACATGAATATGAAGTGCTGATGGGTAAAGCTGTCTCGATGAAAGTAGTGATTGGAGGAGTTTGATTAAATGACTGAGTATCTCTATTACATAGGAAATACGTTACAAGTTAAAGCTTTTAAGTATTGGGGCTTTTTGTGGCACAGTGAAAGTGGTGGCATATTTAAATCCTATGAAATATTGCGACACAAAGTTGGCTGAGTGACAGCAAACTGGAATGGTGAACAGCTTTAGTTTGAATCAGAGAAATGTTTATCCTGGGCTGCTGCTTGATGTATACTCGTGCTCTACTTTTGGGTGTGCAGGACATAATTTGAAGATGATGCCAAACCTAAAAGTATTATAAACTAAGAGGAAGATATTGATGACTACTAGAGCACATTGTTGGTGGAATGATCAGACAGATAGTGGATAAAATTTAGTGGATGAAATTTAATGCAAAGAAGACTGAAGTGGTATGTTTGTAGGGAGAATAAGGAGAGATGATATACAATAAAGGATACAGTTCTCAAGGTTTGCGGAAGCAGCAGGACATGGTATGTGCCAAATATTTGAAGGTGGCAGGGTAGGTTGTTATACAGCTTTACAAGTTATTTGTAAATAAAACTAGAGTACAAACAAGGAAGATCTGGTAAACCTTCATGAAACATTAGTTTGGTACCAGCTGGAGCGTTGTATCTTGAACACGGAGAAGGAATTCAAGAGTACAGTGGAGAGATTTACAAAAATGCTTCCAAAGGTGAAGAACATTAGTTATGCAGATAGTCTGGCTATATTGATGATTTTTTAATGAATATACTGTACTGATAAACTCCAGGCATGTATGGGAACATGGGACTGGGATGTCATCGATATTACAAAAACTTGGCGAGGGAAGGACAGGACTAGCAGCTCAATCTTCTAGGTTTTACATGTTACAGGAAGGATAGAAAGAGAGGCGAGAGGAGGGGGTGTAGCATTTTTGATCAAGGAAAACATTAGTACTGTAATTAGAAAAGTTATTTCTGAGAGATCATTTAGTGAAAATATATGGGTTGAAATTAGAAATAAGAAAGGGATGATCATCTTGATGGGATTGTAGTACAGGCCCCCCAGTAGTCTGGGAAATTGAGAAGCAAATATGTGGAGAGATTTCAAATAAATGTAAGAATAAGAATAGGTTGTAATAGTAGGTGATTTTAATTTTCCAAATATTGATTGGGACTGCCATAGTGTTAAAGGTTATGATGGTGAAGAATTTGTTAAACGTGTTTAAGAAAATTTTCTTTGTGTTGAACCTCAGGATTTGAGAGAGATATTAAATGAATATTTTGAATCAGTTTTTACTGTTGAGAAAGAAACAGATGCTAAAGACCTCAGGGAAATTAAAATATATATTTAAGCTTTCAGGGGTACGATACATCTTCATTTAGAATTGGTGGCACAGTAGGTCAGTGGATCTGTGGACAGAACAACTCAGGATCTTGAAAAAGACCAAACATCTGGTCCTTCTCAAAGTCTCTGTAACAACCTGTATCTAATTGCTAATGTGCAATAATTGTATCTTAACTATAAGAGACTAAATTGGGATTAGGTTGAAGGTCTGAGACAACAAGGTGCAGGGCTGGATGAACACAGCAGGCCAAGCAGCATCATAGGAGCAGAGAGGCTGACGTTTCGGGCCTAGACCCTTCATCAGAAAAGGGGGAGGGGAAGGGGGTTTTGAAATAAATAGGGAGAGAGGGGGAGGCGGATAGAAGAGGGATAGAGGAGAGGATAGGTGGAGAGGAAACAAACAGGTCGAAGAGGCGGGGATGGAGCCAGGAAAGGTGAGTGTAGGTAGGGAGTTAGGAAGGGGATAGGTTAGTCCAGGGAGGACGGACAGGTCAAGGGGGCGGGATGAGGTTGGTCGGTAGGAGATGGAGGTGCGGCTTGAGGTGGGAGGAGGGGATAGGTGGGAGGAAGAACCGGTTAGGGAGGCAGGGACGAGCTGGACTGGTTTTGGGATGCAGTGTGGGGAGGGGAGATTCTAGGCCCGAAACGTCAGCCTCTCTGCTCCTATGATGCTGCTTGGCCTGCTGTGTTCATCCAGCCCTGCACCTTGTTGTCTCGGATTCTCCAGCATCTGCAGTTCCTACTATCTAGGTTGAAGGTCTGATGTTTTTCATGTGTCAGTGCAAACTTGATGGCTGAAGGGCATCCTCTGCACTGTATAACTCTAGACTCTCTTCGACCCTATTCCACTCCAGGGAACCACAGCAGGACATTTTGTGAGCTATTCTTCAACTGATGACGTGAGGTGTAAGAAACCTTTGGATCTTTGAGGACCAGTCATTCTAGGTGCCCTAATGTTAGTTTGTTTTAAATACAAAAAATACCTGAAGGGAACAAAAAAGTCTTGGATTTTTGTTTTGAATAAATGCAAAAATTTTAAAAGGTATCCTTGAACAGAATGGCAGAAAGATGAGCAGAAAGATCTCGGTGTCCATGTGCATAGATCACTGAAAGTTGCCACCCAGGTTGATAGCGTTGTTAAGAAGGCGTACAGTATGTTAGGTTTTATTGGTAGACGGATTGAGTTTCGGAGCCATGAGGTCATGTTGCAGCTGTACAAAACTCTGGTGCGGCTGCACTTGGAGTATTGCGTACAGTTCTGGTCACCGCATTATAGGAAGGATGTGGAAGCATTGGAAAGGGTGCAGAGGAGATTTACCAGGATGTTGCCTGGTATGGAGGGAAGGTCTTATGAGGAAAGGCTGAGGGTCTTGAGGCTGTTTTCGTCAGAGAGAAGAAGGTTAAGAGGTGACTTGATAGAGACATACAAGATGATCAGAGGATTAGATAGGGTGGACAGTGGGAGACTTTTTCCTCGGATGGCGATGGCTAGCACGAGGGGACATAGCTTTAAATTGAGGGGTGATAGATATAGGACAGATGTCAGAGTAGGTTCTTTACTCAGAGAGTAGTAAGGGCGTGGAATGCCCTGCATGCAAAAATAGTAGACTCGCCCACTTTAAGGGCATTTAAATGGTCATTGGATAAACATATATGGATGATAATGGAATAGTTTAGGTTAGATGGGCTTCAGATTGGTTTCACAGGTCGGCGCAACATCGAGGGCCGAAGGGCCTGTACTGTGCTGTAATGTTCTATGTTCTATGTTCTAAAAGGTTGCTGATAGAATTTTTGTCCAGTGTGTGCATATTCTTCAGTCTTCATGGGGTCCTGAACAATGGTGCAAACATTACGCTGATTTCCCTGAACAGTGTGTTGTACATTTTGACTTCCACTGTGCTATGGAAAAGCATATATTAAATACCACCACAATATATGGAACATATACAGTGAGCTCTCTTTCCAATTTTGTCGTGCATTGTAACAGAGAATGAAAGCGATCAAGACTTGGTGCTTTCCCATAGAGGAATACTGCCTTCTTTTTAAAAAAAAGTATAGCTGGACGGATTGATGGGGATTTCCATTTGTATGAATAATATTAGTGCATCCAGCCCCGATACGAAGATACGTTGCTTTAAAATACTTGATAATTACATCCTTTTTTGTTATGCAAACACTGCCACATATAGATCTCTGAATGTTACAATTTATGTATGTTTTAAGTGATAGGAACACAGAAAATAGGTGCAGGAGTCGGCCATTTGGCCCTTCAAGCCTGCACCACCATTCAATACAATCGTGGTTGATCATGCAATCTCAGTATCCCATATCCACGCTCTCCCCATACCCCTTGATCCCTTTAGCTGCAAAGGTCACATCCAGCTCACTCTTGAATATATCTAATGAACTAGCCCCAACAGCTTCTTGTGGGAGAGAATTCTACAGGTTCACGACTCTGAATGAAAAAAATTCTTCCTCATCTCAGTCTTGAATAGCTTACGCCTTATTCTTAGACTGCAACCCTTTGTTCTGGACATCCCCAACATTGGGGAGCATTCTTCTAAATTCCAGTGAATACTAGTCCAGTCAGTGCAGTCGATCCAGTCTTTGTTAATATGTTAGTCCTGCTATTCCGGGAATCAGTCTGGTAAACCTTCACCGGACTCGCTCCTTAGACTAGGAGACCAAAACTGCATGCAATGCTCTAGGTGTGGCCTCACCTTTGCCCCGTATAACTGCAGCAAGGCATCCCTACTCCTATACTCAAATCCTCTCACTATGAAGGCCAGCATGCCATTAACTTTCCTCACTGCCTGCTGCACCTGCATGCCAACCCTCTGCGACTGTTCCACCGTGACACCCAGGTCTTGTTGCACCTCACTTTTTTTCCTAAACTACCACCATTCAGATAATAATCTGCCTTCCTGTTTTTGCCACCAAAGTGGATAACTTCACATTTATCCACATTATATTGCATTTGCCAAGTATTCGCCCACTCAGCCAGTCTGTTCAAGTCACCCTGCAGCATCTTGGCATCTTCCTCACAGCACACACTGCCACCCAGCTTAGTGTCATCTGCAACTCTCTGCTTCCTGTCTGCCAACCAATTCTCTATCCTTGTCAATACATTACCTCCGATACCATGAGCTTTAATTTTCCTTACTAACCTTGTCAGAAGCCTTTTGGAAGTCCAGATACACAACATCTACTGATTCACCATTGTCTACACTACTGGTCACATTCTGAAAAAATTCCAGAAGATTTGTTAAGCATGATTTCCCTTTAGTGAATCCATGCTGACTAGGACCGATTGTGTCACCACTTTCAAATGCTGTTATTACATCCTTAATGATTAAATCCAGCATTTTCCCCACCACCGATGTCAGGCTATAATTTCCCATTTTCTTCCTCTTTTTTTTGTTTAGAGGGTGAAGTTATATTAGCTACCGTACAGTCCGTTGAAACTCTTCCAGAGTCTACAGAATGCTGGAAAATGATCAACAATACATCCACTATTTTAGGGCCACTTCCTTAAGTACTCTGGGGACTTATCAGGTTTTAATCCCATCAATTTCCCTAATTTCATTTCCTGACTAATAAGGATTTCTTTCAGTTCCTCTTTCGTGCTCGACCCTTGGTCCCCTCGCATTTCCTGAAGATTATTTGTATCCTCCTTAGTGAAGACAAATCCAAAGTATTTGTTCGACTGGTCTGCCATCTCTTTGTTGTTCATATGAATTCACCTGATTCTAACTGCAAGAGACCTACGTTTGTCTCCACCAGTCTTTTTCTCTTCACATATCCATAGAAACTTTTGCAGTCAGTTGTTATGTTTTCCGCAAGCTTACTTTCATATTCTATTTTCCCTTTCCAAATTAAACCCTTTGTTCTCCTCTGCTGAATTTTAAATTTCTCCCAGTCCTTGGGTTTGCTGCTTTCTCTGGCCAATTTATACACCTCCTCTTTGGCTTTAACACTGTTCCTGATTTCCCTTGTTAGCCATGGTTGAGCCACCTTCCCTGTTTTACTCTTATGCCTGACAGGAATGTACAACTGTTGAAGTTCATCCATGTGTTCTGTAAATATCTGCCATTGCATAACCACTGTCGACCCCTTAAGTATCCTTGGCCAGTTTGTCCTATCCAGTGCACGCCTCATACCATCAAAGTTAGCTTTCTTTAAGTTCAGGACCCTAGTTTCAGTTTTGATTGTGTCACTGTGTCTAATTAAGAATTCTACCTTATTATGGTCGCTCTTCCCCAAAGGATCTCGCACCACAATGTTGCTAATTAGTTAGCAACATTGTTACACAATGCTAGTCTAGGATGGCTCGCTATGTAGACAGTGATAGAGAAGCCTGTTTGATTTCTACAAGGTGTGAAACAAACAAGTAGGCTTTCTGGTTGCAGTTATTACTAATTCAGATTTGGTTTTGTATCCATCATTAATGCTATAGAACAGTTAGTTCAGTTGGCTGGATGGCTGCTTTGCAAATGCAGATTGACACCAACATCGCGGGTTCAGTTCCCACACTGGCTGTGGTTACCATGTAGGACTCTGCTTTTCAACTTCTCCCCTTGCCTAAGGTTGAATCAATACCAGTCCCGTCTCACTCTCTCTCACGAGACAGCAGTCTGATAGGACTATGGCAACTTTACCTTTGGAGCTTCGAGCAATTTTAAACCAAAATGTTTATATGTGTATGGTGTGAGTAATGATGTCCCCATTATTGAAACATTGAGTGCACATTATTTATTCTTTGCTAAATGTCCTTTTTTTCATTTGCTAAAAAAATTCAACTGATGTTAAGAAAGTGTTTAAAAGTACCAACAGTGTAAATGAACTTCCTTCATTGAGAGTCTGGTGGGGAGTTCAATTATGTAAGATATCAAAGAATAATTGACTGCTATTCTCATCTTGTCTTGTAGGAATTCCAGCAGGGAACATGGATGGGGGCAATGATTTGTCATAGGAATGTAGTGCAAAAGTATTTGCAGGGGAGTGGAACTTAGAAAGAAAATATAATGACCATTTGGTATGGTGGATGCCATTCGTGTCTTTGACTAGGCTATTTTTAAGGGTGATCTCAGGGTTTTAAATGACAGCAACTTAGTCGAGGACTCAAGAAGGTGATGGTTATTGAGGACAGAAGTTTGTGTTTCGATTTCTTTAATGGAGTGATGCATTTAAAAGAGAGAGAGAGAGAGAGACTCTCTCGCGGGTCTACAACAAAATCGTTGACAATACCAGAAGAGCAAATCAGATCAATGAGTATACTGAACACTGGTATATATGTATAAATATGTCACTTTCGTGTAACTGGCTCCCATATAACTCCTAAAAGCAACTATTATCATTCAGAGTCGTGAGATAACACAGTGTGGAGCTGGGGGAACACAGCAGGCCAGGCATACCTGCTGTCCCAATGGATAGCTTATGATTTGCTGGCCACCATGATGCCCTAGATGACCAAATACAGTGCAATTTGCATTTATTTGTCACTAGCTGTCTAATCCAAGTCCTCATGAGCTGCTTTGGCCAGAAATGTGACGTGAGACTGGTTTACTGTCCAGGATTTCCAGTGCAGGATAGTGTCTGCCTTCTTACATTTAAATAAAAAAGAGCATTTAAAATTCAACATGTTTTAAATATTGTGTGTCCAATTTGGATGATAATTTGTCAGCTGTTCACCAGCATGTGCAAAACTGGTGATTTTCTCTAGAATACAGAGGAACCTGCATTTGACAATTTAAATAGAATATCTTGATGAACCAAACAGATTTAAGAAAGTACAGTGTACGTTTGAGAAGTGTGGTTCAGTGTTCTGTATTAGATTTCACTCCAGATAATTTTATTCGGTTCCAGAAGTTAGATCACTTTTGAAGGTAATCTTTCCCTCCCAATGAACTGGATTCTGTCTTCATATGTCAAATATAGAACATAGAGTTTAATATGAAACTATTCATCAAATGAAAAATGCTCATTACTATATTCTAGCTTGCTTCGCAGCATTGTCTACCAAGATATAACCTTAATTGACTTCAGAGGGTACCAGCAGAAGCTTCCTGCTAGCTTGTAGCTGAGGTTATGTGCCAACAAGCACGTTTATCATGCAATATTTTATCATCCTCTCCTCCAAAAACCAACCACCATCTTTGGAAACTACAGTTTCATCTCCAATCCCCTTTTCCTGTCTGAAGTCAATAAATGTCTTGTTGCCTTCCAAACCTGATTTCCTCTTTCCTGGAATTCCAGGATTGAATCCATCGAATCAGGTTCTCTTCCCTTCTGAAATATAGAAACAACTCCTATCAAAGTCATTAGTAATATGTGTAGCTGTGATCAAGCTAAACTTTCCTTTCTTGTTCTTCATCTTTCTGAAACCTGTTTCACATTGATTATACCACTCTTGTCTAGCTGAGTTGATTGCTGTCACCTCCCAAGAATTCAATTCGTATCTAACTAATCGTAGCCACAAAATTATTTGCATTGGCTTTCCTTCAGGTTCCTGCACCATTACATCAGATGTCCCCAAGCCTCCATATTTGGCCTCCTGTTATTTCTAATTTATGTACTGCATCTCAGCAACATCATTTAAAATCACAACATTAATTTTCACGTGTAAACTAATGACACCCAGCTTACCTCATCACTACCTCTCTTAACTCTTCCACTGTTGCTAAATTATCTGACTGTTTATCTGGCATATTTATGAAGTAATGGAAAAATGTTGGTATTTTCTTGATGTTATGCTATTGCTTCATTATCTCCATTAACAAACTTGAGAGGTAGAATATATCATAGTATCCCTACAGTGTGGAAACAGGCTATTCAGCTCATCGAGTTCACACCGACCCTCTGAAAAGCATCCCACCCAGACCCACCCCCTACCCTATACCTGTACCCTTGCATTTCCCATGGCTAATCCACCTAGGCTGCACATCCCTGGACACTATGAGCAATTTAGCATGGTCAGTCCACCTAACCTGCACATCTTTGGTATGTGGGAGGAAACTGGAGCAACTGGAGGAAACCTCCACAGACACAGGGAGAAAGTGCAAGCTCCACACTGACAGTCACCCAAGGCTGGAATTGAACGCGGTTCCCTGGTGGTGTGAGTCAACAGTGCTAACCATTGAGCTGCCCCAAAAAAAATTGATTACAAAGCTCCCATGAGACAGTGCATATGATTAATATCTATATTTAAAAATGTAAATAAATATCAAAATACTATATATTTAATGTTGAACATCACCAAACCTCCACGTATCTATCACAATATTTAGCTATCACTTGTTCCAGTTATTTTTAAATATGGTATTGATCATCTAAAATTTCATGGGTTTGCAGTGATATTAGGACAAGGAATTCACTGTGTCAAGTAGTCACATGGAGGTTGGCTGCATTCATCTGCCTAAATAAACAACAGTTTGTGTGTATACAGAACATACTGTGCAGCATCTGTTTCTACCACCTCTCCTAGCCGCGTATTCCAGGCACCTACTACCCTCTGTAAAAACAAAGTTTTCCTCAAACAAAACCTTTAAACTTCTCCCCCTTTCACCTTAAATCTATGCCCCCCTCCTCATTTGACATTTCCACCCTGAGAAAGAGACCCCGAATATCCACCCTATCCATGCTTCTCATAATTTTATATACTTCTATTGGGTTGCCCCTCAGCCTCTGACACCCTAGCAAAAATAATCCAAGTTTGACCAACCTCACCTTGTTTCTAATGTCCTCCAATCCTGGCAAACTACTTCTCCTCCTCTCAAGCCTCTATAACCTTCCTATTGTGTGACAGTTAGAACTGCGCACAGTACTGCAAATGTGGCCCAGCCAAAGTCTAATGCAGTTGCAACATGCTTTGCCAACTTTTATGTTCAATGCCCCAAGTATTTTACATTAACACCTTTTAACCTAAAACATCTCCAAGTGCTTAAAGACTTAAATGACTCGTGCTAGAATGGGTGTTACTGGAAGTGACGAAGCGATGGTTTCTTGAGCTCAACTGCATTAATTTTGTGAAGTATTCTGAAGTCTGTATATTGTCAAGATGCACGCTAGAAATTCTTCAGACAGTTTTAGATGTTTAATGCAACAGAACTCCACAGTTGCTTAGTGGAGCTAAATTGATGCTCTGTTTCATTGACATGCAAGTTTGAGGTGTCATCAGTACTCTGTAGTGAGATCTCTGAATTTGGAGTGCTAAGACCAGATTTTTCTCTCTATTAAAAAAAAAACATTGTGATAGATACAGCAGAAGAAAGGAGATGTGGAACTCTACCAATGAAATCCTACCACTGCTGCAAGGACTCCTAATCCAGATAGCCCTGTAGGGAAACTGGCACCCCTGTCTCTCGCACAAGTTGTTACAGAGAGGATGAGACATAAGAGCCTATTGATTTTGCTCCTTACTTCCAATGTCACCTTCAAAGTACCCCCTTATCAGGGGGATAGAAATGCAAATTGCCAAATCAGTTCCTGACCCGGTACATGGTTATTTGAAACAATGCCCATATCTCTTTCTCTTCCAGCATGTGCTCCCTGCTGAAGGGCAGCTAGGGAAGTATCGAGGGCCTGACCTATTTTCCTTGATCAGTTTTATTATGCACGCTGAGCTGGATAACTGCATGAAGAGAAATCCCTGAACAAAATGGAGGTGATCCATTAAAATAAGAATTGCTTCAAAGACTTTTCTTTCACAATGACTTTACCAAGATGGTGATTTGGGTAAACAGTCTCCACATAGAGACAGGATCCTGTATTGGCCTTTGTACTTTTTCAACAATGCTCATTGAAGGATTCTTACTTCTGATCCTGGGTATATAACAACCCCTCATCTGATGGGTTACCCGCCTCGCTTCTAACGTCATTTCCAAGTGTTGGGCTAATTGAAGGGGATTTCCTGGTAGCAGGGGCAGAGGCAGAGGTTTAGTTTAGAGATTCAGCTTCCTCATCCCTCATTTTCATCTGCTCCAAACCCTCATTTCTGTGTTTATATGACAGAAAAATCAGTCTTAATGCACAAACTTTAGAAATTTCAGTGCAGGCTATTGGTTTGGCATGAAATGTTCAAACCGGTAACTTGGTATGTAAGTGCATAAAATGATATGGTACTTTTTCTTGAAGGTTGCTATTCAATGCGAATGTTACTCAAATTTGCACTTTTAATTTTCTAAACATTTCTATTTCATATTATAATCTGTTAATTCTGCAATTTAAGAAACTGTGAACTACGCCTGTTCAGTTTTTTTCTATCCTGGCTCATTTTTCATTTTTTGTTACTTCTTCTCTTTTCTTCTCTCCTCTCCTCAACTCAACACTTTCTACAATTAGTGTGGATCTGCAGACACTAAGATCACATGTTTACTCCACTAATTTTAAAACAGCATTGTTGAAGACTTTGGAAATGTCCACTTGATCAGTCCAGGTCTTTAATTCATGACCTATTGCTTTGTAGAAACCTCTGACAAGCATACTTCATTTTCATTTTAACATGGAACTGTCTTACAAGATTTATAATCACCATCCTAATTTTACTATGCATTTACTAATAACCATGATCAATATATTGAGAAAAATAAACAAAAATGAAATAATAAAAAAAGGCACTAAACTTGCACATGACCAGTCCTACAAACAACAGTTTTTTTGGGATGGAAAAGAGACTGAACTTGCACGTATATTGCTTCTTTCATATCATATGAATATCCCACTAAATGTTTTACACCAGCTAAGTACATTTTGAAATGTAGCCATTCCTTTGCAGGCAAATGTGACCGATCTTCTGCCCACAAAAAAAATCCGTAAGATAAATCACCAGCTAATCTGTTTTCTTTAATGTTAGTTGAGAGAGAAATATTGTTGAGGACATGGAGGAAACTCTTCTCCCTTTCTAATAGTGCTATTGGATATTTTGCATTTACCTGAACTGATGGATAGGGCCTCAAAGCGAACAACGGCGATCTTAACAATGCAGCACTGCCACAACTATCATTTGGTGTGTCTAGATTTTGTATATATTTCTCTGGATCTAGTCTGACTCAAACAAGATATTACAGTTGAGTCAAGTTAATGGTAGTATTATCGAGGTTGAAAATGAGTAAAGCATTCATTCTTTTGGAAAACTCATTTGTATGTGGAGTATGTTAATTCAGTGATTTCAATGAACTGCAACGGATATGTGAAGCTTTGGGCATTATGGCTCTACCCACAACACATGGACTGCAGCGATGCAAAAAGACAGCTCACCACTACCTTCTCAAGGGCAGTTAGGGATGGTCAATAATGTTGGCCAGCCAGTGATGCCAACATCCCACGAGTGAATTTATAAAAAAGCGTAGTCCTTAATACAGTGGAACATGGAGAACTCTGAAAGGGAAGGCCACCAAATGTCTGTACGTGGACTTTTGACATAGTGGATGTTATTTTGATGTATGCAACACAAGCCCTATCACACGCATACAAGAGACAGTGTGGTAAGATTACTGAAACATTGCAGCAGTGTTACATTACAACAAAAGCTGTTGGTGCATGCAAATAGGCCTCTTGCCATCATTTACAGGATTCTCATTTTACCATTCAAGCCTTGTATGGAAAGTCACAACATTTCTCCATGTCAAGTATGCTACTTTAATGATCTCACGATATTTTCCCTACAGCGTCACCACTGCCTATGTAATTCACGGACTGTGAAAATTCAGCCCAGTATTTCAGACAGGTGACCTTTTCAGTAGCCTACATTCTTCTTTCCCACAATCAGAAGAAATTTGCATGAAATTTACTTGAAAAACCTGAATTTCTAGTTTCTGCATTGTTATAAAATTGTTCAGCATACCTGCGGTATTCCTGTGTTTGTAGGAAATCATTAGACTTAGAAAAGTAGTAGATAACAAGCTTTTGAACAGCTAAGGTTCTGGTATTTACCTTAGGTTCTGAATTTAGATATTTGTTGAAGTGGCCTTAGATTCAATACAGTATTCCGTTCTCTGCATCTGTTATAGCAACTATTGAGGCAAGAAAATTGATTATTCATTGAGAGATAGTAAGAACTGCCGATGCTGGAGTCAGAGATAACACAATGTGGAGCTGGACGAACGCAGCAGGCCAGGCAGCATCAGAGGAGCGGGAAAGTTTCAACTCCCTCACCCATTCCCTGGGTGACAAGTCCATCCTTGGCCACCTCCCAGTGTCACAATGACGCCACCCGCAAACTGGAGGAGCAGCACCTCATATTCCGCCTTGGGAGCCTACAGCCCAATGGCCTAAATGTGGATTTTGCCAGTTTCAAAATCTCCCCACCCCCGACCTCCTCCCATGACCCTCCCTCTCATCCCAGCCTCCTTGACCTAATATAACCTGTCCATCTTCTCTCCCACCTATCCGTTTCTCCCACCTCATTGACCAATCCCCACCACTGCCTACCTGCATTCACCTATCACTGCCCTACCTACCTTGCCCAGCCCCACCCCTCCTCTCTAGTTATTTCAGAGCTCCCTTCCACCTCCCCCGTTTCCGAAGAAGGGTCCCGAACCGAAACGTCAGCTCTCCTGCTCCTCTGATGCTGCCTGGCCTGCTGTGTTCCTCCAGCTCCACACTGTATAATCTTTTAATTATTCATTGGTTGGTCAGTAACTTAATACAGCATGAGCATGGAGCACGACATCGTTTACTTTCGTGGTTTGGTGCCCCTATCAGTGGAAATTGCCGTAATCACCAGCATTTTAATTTACATTTTGGTATTTCTAATGTGCTCTGTTTTTCCTATTACCAACAATTTAATGGAGAAGGAAATTTCCAGCTGTTAAATTATCAGTTAAGCATACATTTAGCAACGTGCACATGAATACAAAGATGCAACCATCTGTCTCAAAACATGATGGTATAAGCATTAAAACAGTTAAGTTACTTTGCCATGCTGAAATATTGCAAATGGCTGAAGAGTTTCAATTCTTGAGCAGCATTTCTTCCCACACGTGGTGCAGAAAATAAATCATAAAGACAGATGTTGAGACCTGCAGAATACTGAACTTAAAATTCTGTGCTTTCCTGTTTGCTTTTTTCCTTGCTTCAGTCACCTTGGCTTCCTAATTCAGCCTGTTGTTAACCTCAACTTCTCAACTTGTTAAGTCAGTGATGAAAGTTTTGAGGTTCTTCTTTTGGAAGTCTTTGAACTTGAACCTAGGGTCAACCCAGTTAACCCTGAAGCATATGCTGGCTTTCCATTGCAAGAGCTGCTTTGGACAACAACCTTTTCCCATCAAATGTAAATGTCCAAGCATCCAAGAAAGCTGTTCAATTTGGTAACTTGACTTCCTTGAGTACTTTATTTAAGAACTAAAGACTTTGGAGTTTCACTTGAGCAGTTAACTTTTTAAATGAGAAATTCTACTCTCAACATTAAACTGCCACTAGAATCTCTCACCTACAAGGATGCTGCAGAAACTCACCTGATAAGTGTGACGATATGATACTGTTATATAAAATACCAAGCCCAGCTCTCTTAATGATCTAGCAATTAAAGATGTAAATTATTAAAATGTTGAATCACACAGATAGAAAAGGTTGCAACTGTTTTTCATTGAGTTAATACATCTAGGTCAGGTCAATTGAGGTGCTACATGTTGGCATATTAAGGTGGAGAAAAATAAGCAATGATTTGATTATATGATGACTATTTAATGATCTTTGCTGCAATGTACATATGTGTAAACACACAGGAACAGGATCAGGCACAGTGCTCACTTTGGATAGCCTGCTCAGACAATAACATTTAGGTAGTGCCCTTTAATATTAAAGAAAAAGTCCCAAGGCATTTCACAAAGACACATGGTTGCAAAATGAAGACAAAATCAAAGAGACATATTTGGCAGGGTGACCAAAAAACCTGGTCAAATAGATAGACGTGTGGGAGGAATTTAATGGAAAAGGGGTAGATTAAGCAGTAGCGCAGTTAAGGAATGACATTCCTGAGCATATTAAACTTGGTGAAAAGGATATTTCTTCTTTTTGGGAGAATCTAGAACTAGGGGTCATAGTTTAAAAATAAGGGATTGCCCATTTCAGACAGATGTGGGATTTTTTTGAGGGTTGACTGCCTTTGGAATTCCCTTCCTCAAGTGATAGTAGCTGCAGAATCTTTAAATATTTTAAAGGCGGAAGAAGAGAGATTCTTAGTTACCGAGTGGATGTAAGACTATTGGTGATATGCAGGAATGTAGAGTTGAGGTCAAAATAAGATCAGCTACTATCTTATTCATTGGTGGAGAAACCGTGAAGGGCTGAGTGGCCTACTCTTATTCCTTATTTGTACTTTCATAGGTGGCGGAAAGAATGAATACTTTAATAGTTCATATTTTGATCTGATTCTTAATTGCTTAAAGCTGTTACAAACTATTTTTATGAAACATCGTTCAGTGGTTCATGACATTGAAAAGTGATTTTTCTCTGCTGTCAAATTAACATGGATCTTCCGTTATAAAATTATGATAGATTTATGCATTGAATGCCATACAAAAGATATTTAATAAGTAAACAGTCTTTGTATCAGCTGTTATAATGATGCTTCGTGTACTTGTTTCCCTTGTGAGTTTTTCTCTGAAATATATACACGCAGAGGAAGTTCACTCTGCATCTAACTATGAGTTTCTTTATCTGAGACTGTCAAATTTTAATGCTAGAGGGTCTGTGGTGGGAAGTGTTCATGATCCAACACAATTGTTCCCTCTCTTGCACAGAAGGTTCACACAAAAGAAAAGTAGAATGGAAAAAAAACTTGACAGAATGCAACAAAATATTGAGCTGATATGGCAGGAGAGTGCAAAGGCAAAGGGGGCCTGTGGTTAAGGTCAGAAAATAAAGCAAAGCTTGACCTTTGTTAATTGCCAGTTGAATTTTGATTGTAATCAGTTATACATGCTTCTCTTTAAAGGGAAACAAACTGTTTCTGCATGTGTTTTTATATGTAATATGTATCTAGTGCATAAATAGAATTGAATAAAATTGCAAAGAACCCTCTCTTTCGATGACAGCTGTATGAGCAGTATATGCTAAGGCACTCTATTCATTTGGTGTATGATGAGAACACCCTCACTGAAATATCAGATTGTGACAGAATTAGTTCAAGATTATGACAGAAAGAAATTGTAGTCAGATACTGGCAGATAATATGATTATCCTATAATCATTTGACTTTACACAATTGAGGTCTAACATTGACAGTTTTTAGTCTGAAGTCATACTACTCACAGACCATCTTGATACTACCAGCATAGAATTGCAGCAGTGCATGTTGCACCACAGTTGTAAAAGTGATTTCTACCCATTGAACAGTTTTGATATTGAACTACTTGATACGAGGACAGCAGCAAGCACATGCTAGATACATGTATGAAAGAGACAAAGAAGAATAGTAACATTATCTTGAAACTTTCTAAACCTTTGTTGCTGGCTATTTCACAGCAGCAGTTGTGGAGATCTAGGGTAGTTTACCTTGCCATTTAAATGGGTTACAAAATAAGGTCAAGAACATTTTTGTTTGATACTTTTCTCAGCTGGTGAGTACAGCTGCCTTAGTGAATCAGTTAAGTATTTTTAGCGTAAATCTAATTGATTAATTTATCAAAGTATACTGCATTGGCTGTGTTTGTCACCAGCAAATTTGCAAAGAGGAAGTCAGTGCTAAAAGAAGTGAAAATTCCCTGCATGACAGTGGCAAATATTTAAGTGTTTCATTGGCTAATGAATACTTTGGGACTTGCGGTCGTGCAAAGGCTTTAAACGAATACAAGTTCTTCTTTCTTTAACTCTCTTAGCTGTACTGAAAGTACACGTAGCTAAAATATATGTTTGACTTACAAAATCAACTTGATGTTTATTTTTATTGTAGCTTTGATTGTATCACTGGTCATTTAGGTTTTAGGATTGTGCAGACAGAGGGCATCACATAATTGATCATTTTAACAAGTGCTCTTGTGTTTTACTTCAAAACATAGTTTAAATGATTATGTTGCACTGTTAAAATGCAGTGTGAATAAAACATGATTAATTTTTCCTATCACCATCCCACCTACCTTCCTCAGCCCCAACCATCATCTCTCTATTTATTTCACAGCTCCCTTCCCCGTCTCCATTCCCATTTCTGAAGAAGGGTCCCGACTCAAAACGTCAACTTTCCTGCTCCTCTGCTGCCTGACCTGCTGTGCTCCTCCAGCTCCACACTGTTGTCTCTGACTCCAGCATCTGCAGTTCTTGCTATCTCCGAGTGATTGATTACCCTACTGTGAAGCCTGTTCCAAGGATGCCTGCCTTGAAGAAATTATCAGTCCCACTTCCTACAAACTAAGGGGGTGGCCATGGGCACCCACATGGGCCCACGCTATGCCTGCCTCTTCGTAGGATATGTGAAACAGTCCCTCTTCTGCTGTTACACTGGCACTATCCCCCACCTCTTCCTCCACTACAGCACTGATACAGTCATTGACGCCTCGAGCTCCCACAAGGAGCTTGAACACTTCAACTTTACTAACACCTTTTGCCCCAACCTCAAATTCACCTGGACCATCTCTGATACCTCCCTCCCCTTCCTGGACCTCTCCGTCTCCATGTCTGGTAACCGCTTCATCATCAACATCTATTTCAAACCCACTGACTCCCATTGCTAATTGGACTACACCCACTCTCGTGCAAAAATGTGATCCCCTAGTCCCAATTCCTGTGCCTGTGCCGCATCCGCTCCCAAGATGAAACGTTCCACTCCTGGACATCCAAGATATTCTCCTATTTCAAGGACTGCAACATCACCTCCCTTCCCTGCCCCCCCCCGCTCCCCCCGCCACCCTGGTGATCGAAAATGCCCTCAACTGCATCTTTTGCATTTCCCAAACTTCTGTCCTCACACCCACCCCACAACAAAAATAAAA
>NC_063345.1:40777077-40831625 GCF_021869965.1 Rhincodon typus
TCCTTCCCCCACCCTAACTGCCTTTTGTAGGACCGCACACTCCGCGACTCCTTCGTCTGCTTCACACGCCCCACTAACCCCACCACCATCCCTGCAACCACAGGAAGTGCCTCACCTCCCCCCTCACCTCCCCCCTCACCTCCCCCCTCACCTCCATTCAAGGCCCAAAGCAAACTTTTCATATTCGATAGGAGTTCACCTGTACATCCTCCAACTTGGTCTACTGAATCCATTGCTCCTGATGTGGACTCCTCTATATCGGTGAGACAAAGCGTAGACTCGGGGACCGTTTCATGGAGCATCTGCAAAAACAACTTCCAGTCGCCAACCATTTTAACTCCTCCTCCCACTCCCTGGGTGGTATGTCCATCCTGGGCCTCCTCCAGTGTCACAGTGACACCACACGCAAACTGGAGGAGCAACACCTCATTTGCTGCCTCAGGAGCCTACAGCCTGATGGCCTGAACGTAGAATTTACCAATTTTAAAATCTCCTCATCCCCGCCCCCTTGACCGGATACAATCTGTCCACCTTCTTCCCCACCTGTCCTCCCTACCCTTCCCACCAACTAATCCCGACTACCTACTACCTGCATCCAACCTATCACCACCCCACCCATCTTCCCTCCTGACTCCTTGACCCGACACAACCTGTCCCATCTTCTTTCCTACCTATCCGCCCCTCCCATCCCACTAACCAATCCCCACTACTCTCTACCTGCATTCGCCTATCACCATCCCAACTACCTGTTCCCCAGCCCCACCCCTCCTCTCTCTTTATTTCCCAGCTCCCTTCCCCTCCCCATTTCTGGAGAAAGGTCCTGACCTGAAACGTCAACTTTCCTGTCCTCTGCTGCTCCACACTGTGTTGTGTTGATTTTATTCCTCTTGGTGCCCTTCACCATCTTCAGTTCCAAGTTAAATTTAATAAAGCCTTGTCCGTAGGTGTAGGTGAATTCAGAGTCAGTTGATCATGATTATTTTGTGTAAATCAGATTAACTTCTACCAATTCGAATGGTTTGTTCATGTTATTCAAAAGCTTGTTTTTGAACTCTGGTAAATATGTCAACAATTTTGAATGCCAACTAGCTGATCATTGACTTTGTTATTCGGTTTCAAAACCAAATTATCAAGTTGAGCTCTCTGAACGTTACCAGCTGCATAGAATGTGATTAGTAAAATGGGAAAGCAAATAAAGGGAAGAATGCAGTGAAATTTGATTTAATTCCGTACTCGGGTGGCTGTAGTTTGATTTTGTGACTTCAAGATTAAACAGTCCCCTACAATCAACTGTGTCACTGCAGTCTCAGTACAAAAGCAACTCCAATGTCATTAGCCTCTCTCCTCTTCCACTACTCCGCCTCCAAAATGTTGCAATTCCTGGTATCGAGGTATCCTGTTGTGGAAGAGCGTCTGAGCACAACCACGATTGATCACTAAATAAAGCTACAAAATACATTTATCAAAAAAGAAGAAAGGTTTGATTTGCAAGCAGCTAAGTAGGTAATTGGTTATTTACCTTTTAACTCAATCTATTTTTCTTTCTTGTTAAAGCATTCATTGTACTAAGTGGTTACAGGAGTGGTGTTGAGACACTGCCAATTTGGTTAGTTTGCTTTACCAAACTGTTGTGGTTATTAATAATGTAGTTATAAGACAGTATGTTCTTTTATTTTGCCTTCATTTCTGTGAGCAGACAGTTGATCTCTTTTTGCAATGTGCTTAGCAGCACTTCTTTAAATTTGGTAGCTATGGAGCTCTTTGCCACAACACTTTGGATGACGGAAGCAATGAGAGATTACACAGACTAGAGCTTTATTACATGAAATTGAGAGGTAAAATGTGATTTGGTTGTTGTTTAAGTTGCAAAGTGAAGTGAAGAGAGAGGAAACATTTTCTGCTGGCTGGAGAAATCCAAGGCTTGGGGTACAGTCTGAAGACTAGAGCCAGACTTTTCAGGAGAGCATTTGAGAAACATTTCTGTACATTAGGGTGGTAGAAGTTTGCTACTGTCTTCTGATCAATTGTTAATTTAAAATCCAAAATTGTTCGATGTTTGAAAGATATTAATTAATATGAGGCAAAGTGGGGTAATGATCTTATTCAATGGCTGGGGTAAAATTACAAAGTTAAACAGTCTACTATTCTTATCTTCCTGTCAACATTAACAATTTGTGTAAAATACTAAATTAAGTGTCGAAAGGAACTTTCTGCTTCTGGTATGAGCATTTCCTCCTAGACTTCCTTGAACCATAACAGATTAGAGATCAGGTGTTTGTGACTAATGCTGTTTCCAAGCAATTACTCTCCGGTTTAGCAGTAGTTCAGCCACATGACCATGCTTTTAGTTTTTTTTTTGCATAATAGCCTGACTCAAAGGTTTTGGAGTAGATTTGTAGCTCGGTTGTGGGTGTTGAGATTGGTTGGCTCGCTGAGCTGGTTTGTTGTTCCGCATATTGTTGCGGAACAACAAACCAGCTCGGCGAGCCAACCAACCTCAATAGCCTGACTCAAATTTTGCTATATCAATTGACTTATAATACCTAACCAAAGCATGAAATCGTCGAAAATGTGAACAAATAAATCACTGATTGCAACGTATCACTGTTTTAAATAAAAACCAAAAGAACTGTGGATGCTGTTCATTTCTAGCTGTATTTTAATAGAGCAATTGATGTTTTCAGAATATGATTCAAGTTGTGTCCTCGCCATAAGAATTTTGCTTCAGTAGCTTTCATTCCAGATTACGATCTATTTAAAAATCACTTAGCTTCAGGTTTTTGCTGAGCAGTAATATGTCTCATGGGTGATTATTTTCATCATATTTGATCTCTACATGAGTATGCTTTTGTGTTGAATCTTAATAATTTGTTTGCATTAAGGGTTTTTGAAATAAAGTGCAGGAAATGGATCTAAGGAGAATAAATGCAACCAGGCTGCAAACAGCATAGGATTGGTACACTAACTATTGCAGGAAATAATGTATTTAAATAGAATTGGGGAAGAAGGGTGAAAGGGTAGCTGTGTTATTTAGAAATATCATAAATGGCAGTACTGAAAAAAAAAACAATGTGATAAGACATTATTCATGTCAATAGAAGATAAAGTGTAGTAAGGCATTTCAGACTAATAGGATATGCTACGGACCACTAAGTAATAGAATGGTTGGGGGAAAATTTAGGTAACGTATGAATTAAAAAAAGTGATAGTGATGAGGGATTTCAACTGCTTCCAAATAAGCTGGGAGGAAATGGAAGGCAAAGGTGGAAGTTTTTAACAGTATACTTTTGACTCAATATATAAGAAGCCCTACAAGAGAGGAAGTAATGTCAAACTTAATAAGGGGAAGTGAGCTCAATCAGATAAAGGAAGGAAGTGTGAGAGAACCTAAAGGGTGCATTGATCATTATATTACAAAGTATAATACGAAAACAAGACAATAGAAGGCAGTTCAGGTAAGGTCATTGAATTTTTTAAGGCTGAATTATGTAGACCATTTGACAGATAAGTGATGGGGGAATGCATTGATAATTAAGCCCCTCTATTCCAACCATTGCATCATTAATGTGAATGTTGATTCAATTAACAAAATAGCCAATTGCTTTTCTTTTTAGTACTACTATCAAAAACAAAATAAATGTCTTCAGGGGACCTTTTAATGAGCTCAAAATGTCTGTTTATTATGAACAAAAGTTAATCTTAAAGTAAGTGGCAAACTCTCTTGTTAATACCTGAGCTATGATCCAAAATTCAAACTATGTCCCATTAATCTCTCACACAGATTCTCACGACAGTAGACAAGACCAGTCTCTGTGGAAATTATGGCTTTTTAAAAGAGCTAAAGAGAGAAAAACCACATTTAGTGGGCCAAAGGTCTGGAAGTGAAGAATAGAATTTGCTAACTGCTTATGTCCGCTGAATTTCCTGTCAACAATGCTGAATTTCTGACAGCTGTAAGTTGATTTTAAATTTTGATTTCAGATTCCAATCCATTTGGATTTGAATCGTGGCGAATTGTCACTTTCCATGACTTTGGGTTTTACCAGGTAGACAGAAATACTGGCATTTGGAAATGATGATATTCCTAAGGACTTTAGGAAACAGCATTGCGGGATAGATACTGCATCCATTAGAATAGCTTCTTTACCTTCTGTCTTTGATTTGATTTATTACTGTCACGTGTATCTAAGTACATTACTTAAGTTTTGTTTTCCATGCAGTACAGGCAGATCATAATATACAAAGATCATAGGGTGATTGAACAAAGCGAGGAATACAAAGTTACGCCTACAAAGAAGATGCACAATCAGCATTAGATTTAAATTTTGAGACTGCTGGGTCTGTAAAACAGAATTCTAAATCCAAAGAAAGTTGCTAGGAGATTAATTAGCTTAAGCCTATAGTTTCTTCAAACTCAGTTTTTTCCGGAAATTATTCCATAAGCACCATTTCTTGCCTTCTTGAATTTTGCTTACCAGCTTCTCCAAAGTCACCTTACTTTCAGCAAAAACAGCAGATGACTTATTACACACATTAATCTGATTGCTTAGTTCCACAAAATCACATGGTACAATCATTTTCAATTCAATGAAAGGCCAAATAGTCATAAATCTTCCAGATATCCCCACATAGTCCTTTGAATATAAATAGGTATTTCCAGCACAAAAGAAATCAAGGGTATGGGAAATAGATTGCAACTGTTCAAGAAGACAGCCCACTACCACCATCTCAAGGGAGCTAGGGACCGGCAATAAATACTGGCCCAGCCAGTGATGCCCATATCCCATGAGTGAGTAAATGCAATAGGCAGGAAAGTACAGTCTAGATATAGATCAGCTATGATCTGATCAAATAGTGGAACAGGCTCGAGAGGGCAAATGGCCTGCTGCTACTCCTAACTTCTATATTTTTATGTTGTTAACTGCTGATACACAGTAGAAACATGGAGAAGATAGCATAAGCATTTATTGATACCTAAAACTTATTTCTTTTTGATCAAGTTTTTACTCCAAACTGCTTCCAATGTAAGTATATCCTTCATTAAGAAGATCAAAATCTGCACAGCACATCTTGTGCACTTAATTTTGGCACGATTTCCCTACTTTTGTATCTTCGCAATACCCTTTTATTATAAAGACCTGCATTCCATTTGTATTCCAAGTTACTAGTTGTACCTACATGCTAACTTCTTGTGATGTGATAAGTAGACGATACCAGATTCTTTTATACTACAGCATTCTGCACTTTCTCTTAATTTGACTTGCACTCTGATTTTCTCTCCTTCCGGTCAAAGTTGTCAACCCTATAGTTAGCCATATGTATATTCCATTTGTCAATTTTTTACCTACTCATTAAATCTATCCGTATCCCTTTGGAGACTCTTTGTATGGTTCTCATAACTTATTTTCCCACCTTTTTGTATTGGTAGAAACTTTGGCCATTGTACAGCCTGCCCCTTCACACAGTTAATATGCTATGAATAATTGAGGCCCCACCTCTGAGCCCTTTGGAA
This sequence comes from Rhincodon typus, assembly GCF_021869965.1. NCBI lineage: Eukaryota > Metazoa > Chordata > Chondrichthyes > Orectolobiformes > Rhincodontidae > Rhincodon > Rhincodon typus. Next base: position 40,782,590 of record NC_063345.1, read on the forward strand.
CTCTGCTTGTATTAGTTCTTCAACCTGTAAATGACCCATTTATCTCAACCTCCTGTTTCCTGTTAGTCAGCCAATCCTCTATCTGTGCCCTGCTAAAAAAAGGGTCACTGGCCCTGAAACTTTAACAATGCTTTCTCACAACAGATGTTGTCAGACCTGAGTTTTTCCAGCAATTTGTATGTGTTTCTGATATCCAGCATCCACAGTTTTTGGGGTTTGTATTTTCCCTCCATTTATGTTAATATGTCATTCCCAAGAACATGTGCTTTTACTTTGTACAATAAACCCTTTTACATAATACCTGTCAATTTTTGCTTTTTGGAAATCCAAATATAGTAAATTTTCTGGTTTCTCTTTGTACAGTTTGTTTGTTACATCTCAAAAGAACTTAAATTTGTCAACCATGATTCCTTTTTAACTAAACCATGTTGACTTTGCCTGATTGTATTATGACTTTCTAAATGTCCTACAACTGCATTACCACCTTCTTTAATAATGGATTTTAACGTTTTCCCAATAACCAACATTAGGTTGACTTAGTCCATATTTTCCTCCTTTCTGACTCCCTCCTTTCTTCAGTAAAGGCATTCCATTTACAATTTTCCAATCTGTTGGAACATTTCCTGAATCTCGGGAATTTTGGAAGATTGAACTCAGTGCATCCATTCTTTTCAGACCTGAGGATACAGGCCATCTGGGCCAGGTGTCTTTTCAGATTTTAGTCCTATTAGTTTTACTTTTCCTTTAGAAATTGTGATTGTTTTAGATTTCTCTTATTCTTCTCCTATTTTCCAGTATTCTTGGAATGCTTTGCTGTTTTCTCCTGTAAAGACAGGAGGAGACGTTGGCAAAATGATTAGTTTCACTGCAGTAATAATCCAGAACCCCAGCATGATATTCTCAGGGCAACAGTTTGAATCCCACCTTAGCAGCTGGTGAAATTTGAATTAAGTAGCTAGAATTAAAAAGCTAGCCTAATGACAATCATGTAACCATTGTTAATTTGTCATAAAAACCCATCTGTTTCACTAATCTTTTTTCAGGAAGGAGATCTGACAACCTTTATCAGGGCTGGCCTACATGTGACTTGAGACCAATAGAAATGTGGTTGATTCTTAACTGACCTCTGAAATGGCTTAGCAAGCCATTGAGTTGTATGAAACTGCTCTGAAGTCTAAACAAGGAAACAAAATGGAACAGTCCATCTGGCATCAACCTAAGAACTGACAATGACAGGGTTGTTTTTGTAGCTGTCAACCCTCCGGAGCTCTCCCTAGCAGCATCTGGAGGTTTGCACCAAAATTGGGAGAGCTGTCCCAAAGACTGGTCAAGCAACAACTGGACATAGTCTTATATACAGAATCATATAAACTATGTCCCAAATGCCACCATCACCATCTGTGAGCTTGTCCTGTCCAACTGGCAGGACAGAGGTACCAGAGATGGCGGGGCAGTGGTATACAGTCAGAAAAGAGTTGCCCTGGGAGTCCTCAGCATTGACTGTGGACCCCACCAATGTCTTATGGTATCAGGTCAAACATGGGCAAGGAAACATCCTGTTGATTACCACATACTTCCTGTTCTCTTCCCGCCACCTCCCCTCCCCCCCCCCCCCCCCCCCCCCCCCCCCCACCCACTTATTCCGCCTTTCAGCTAATGAATTGTAACACTTCTGCTGAACACCTTGGGAGAAGTGGTGCCGTGGAAGTAAAGCCCCTGAACTAGTATTCCAAAATCCTAGGTTATTGCTGTGGGGAATGGTCTGGAAATCAAGTCCCATTATTGTGGAGTTGTCACTACAGTTAAATATTTTAAAAAGCATGCAGAGTTCCCCAATGTACTTATCTTTTAGACCTAAGTTGAAGAAGGCATGGATAAGGTGTCAGTATTTTAACAAAAAAATACTATTACAAATAATTAGACTCTAGCTACAGTTAAACAATTATGAACCATTGGCATATAACTCTAGAATTTAAAACAGTCCCCTTTCCCCACAATTAAAAATAAAAAGACAAGATCTTTTAAATGCTGGCCTAGCTAGTTACACTCATATTGCTTTGAACAAGGCACAGTGGCAGTGTCCCTGCCCCTGGACCCAAGAGGCCTGGGTTCATGTCCCACCTGCTCCAGAGGTGTGTAAGAACATCTCTCAACAGGTTAACTTAAAAACAATGGTTAAAATGAAAGAAGAAAAATACTTGTTCACTGCCTCTGCTGATTCATTGTTTCCATTATGGTTTTCTGTTTCATTCTCTAAGGAATTAACATTGAACTGTAGTTACTCTTTTCCTTTTTTATATACTCGTAGAAACGTTTGCTATTTGTTTATAAATTTCTCACTAGTTATTTATTGTACTCCAATTTCTCAGTCTTCATTTTTCATCTTCCTTAACTTTGGTCATTAACCTGGAAGGAGCGTAGAATCTTTCCTTCGCAGCCAAAAGAGGGAAAAACTGTTCTTTAGACAAAATAGCTGCAGAGAACCCCTTGAAGAGGGTGGAGGGTAAATGCAAGTCCACAGTAATACTATTGGTTACATAGTTCAATGTCTACAAAATGCTTTTTTAAAAAAAAAATTCTAAAGCAGAAATTTAAAAAAAAGTATAAAATTGCCAAAATTAACTGTAGGTCTGCAGTGCCACTGGTATAAACTTGGGAATAAATTCTGTGCCTGTTGCCTTGGTCACTGTACAATGTGTAGGAGAAAGCATGAAAAAAATTAAATTTTTAAAAGTTGAATTTTATCTAGAAACAGTTGTTTCATAATGGTTTATTGTAACACTTAAATTTATATCATGCTATGTTGTGTTGAAAAATCGCCAAGTACTTTTGAAAATTACTATGTTAGGGTATGTAATGTATGATAATGAAGATATTTTGAGGCACAGTCGGCAAAGTGATGCATAATTAAAAGTGATTCTTTGTGGGAATCCGTTGAGGGAAGGTTGTTGGCCAAAATACTGAACTCTCTTGCTCTTCTTCTGTAAATCTTTAACATCCACCGAAGCCGCCAGAGCAAGCAGCAAGATATTTGGTTTAAAGCCTCATTCAAAGACCTTTTTGAAATGAGGATCTCCTTCCTATTCAATTGTTGTGTCAGGCTGAATTATATTCTCAAACATTGATATAAGGCTTGAACCTAAAACGCCTCACTTGGAGATTGTGATCATGAAGCACAGAACAGAGCTGCCCACTTGACCATCCAACAGAAATTTAGAATAAAAAGTTGAAGGAACTATGGTCTCTACCTTCCTTGATCTTTGGCAAATAGCTCTAGCTTTTAAAGCTTGGCTCCAGTGTATTTTTGTGTCTTTATAAAAGCTCGCTCTTTCAAGTCGTGGAAATTTTTACATTTCAAAGCAAAAGTCTGTGAAGGCCAAAGAATGAAAAAGCCAAGAAGCAGAATAATGTAGCTGGCAAGTGGTAATATCCAGCAACTACTAATTTGAGACTATGCCTTGTGGGTTTTTGGAGGCAGCAGAGTATGTACTGCAAAAGTTTGGCCTGAGTAATTTTGTTGGAATTTGACCATTTTGTAGGAATTTTTAAATTTTGTATTTTCTCCTGAAGAACCTGGGTTTTTGTATAATGCAGCAAATTAATGATGCTCTTATTTTTATATATCTTGTGGTATCAGGTCAACCATAGACAAGCAAATCTCTTGCTTCTAATAGCCCACACTTTTTTTTTCCCCAAATCCCCTTCAGCTGATAAATCAGCTCAGTTGGCTGGATAGGCTGGGACTTTATTCACTGGAGCGAAGGAGGTTGAGGGGTGACCTTTATAGAGGTTTACAAAATGATGAGGGTATAGATAAGGTGAATGGCAGGTGTCTTCCCCCAAGGGTGGGGGGATTTCAAGACTAGAGGGCATATTTTTTAAGGGAGAGGAGAAAGATTTTACAAATAACCACAAGGGGGCAATTTTTTTTTTTTTTACACAGAGTGGTTAGTATGTGGAATGAGCTTCCAGAGAAAGTGTTAGATGCAGGTACAATGACAACATTTAAGGGACATTTGGATAAGTATATGAATAAGAAATGTTTGGAGGGATGCGGCCAGGCAGGTGGGACTAGTTTAGTTTGGGATTATGGTCAACATGGGCTGTTTGCACTGTGCAGGGTCTGTTTCCGTGCTGTATGACTCCGTAACCCTCTAACCCCATGGCTGGTCTGCAATGCAAGGTGATGCCAAAGTGCGTGTTCAGTTTCCACACTGGCAGAGATTATCATGAAGGTCTTGCTCTCTCCTTCTCCTCTCACTGACTCAGTGACCCATCTGTTATGCTTCTGTAATGAGAGAGCAGCCCTATCGACTGGTAAGCTTACGACAACTTTACCACACCACTTGGAAGAAGCATTGAGTGTGGCATGGCACAGAATGTACTTTACCTTGGGTACTTAAATGTCCATCACCAAGAATGGCTCAGTAACACTGCTCGTGACTGAACTTGCTGAGTCTTGAAGGTCATTATGCCAGACTAGACCTGTGATAAGGGTGAGAGAAACAACAAACAGAAAAACCTACATTACCTCCTCTTTATCAATCGACCTGTTACTGCCATGGACAGATCCATTGGTAGAACCTCGTGGCCTGGCATTGCCACGCTACTGATTCCATGAAGCCAGGAGATCAACCCTGGTTCAATTAAGAGCATGAGGTGTCAGGAGCAGTACGAGGCATACTGAAAAGCAAAGGTCAACCTAGTGAAGTTACAACATAGGACTACTGCATACCAAACTAGAAAAGCAGCATGTATTATACAGAATCAAGATCCCACAGCAAAAGTCAGATCTAAGCTCTGCAGTCTTGTCACATCCATTCATGAATGCTGGTGTGCAATAACCAATTAGCACAAGGAAGAGGAGGCTGCACACACACAGCCCCATCCTCCGCGTTACAGGAGATCAGCACATCAGTGCAAAAGACAAGGCTTGAAGCATTTGCAGCAATCTTCTCCCTAAGTGCTAAGTGACTGATCCAGCTTGATCTGATGTCTCCAAGATCAGAGAAGACAGCTACATGAGCTCCATTTGAGATCACAAAGGAGTTGTAGCCACTGGCTACTGTGGATGGATCGTGAAGACATTCCAGCAATAGTACTTAAGGCTTCTGCTTCGGAAATAGCTGTACCCATTGCCAAGCTGTTCCATCAGAGCTGCTGCACTTACATCTACATAGCAATGTAGAATAGTGCCCAGTCCTATGTTGCTATGTCCTGTCAATAAAAAGAGGAAAGATCCAACACAGCCTTGTACTGCTCTATCAGTTTACTCTGTATTATCGACATAATGAAGGAAGGTGCGTATTCAGTAGTCCGGTCAAATGACATGTACACAGTAATAGCCTGCTCACAGATGCTCGGTTTAAGTTCTGCCAGGGTTACTCAGGGCCTGACCTCATTACAGCCTTGGACCAAACGTGGACAAAAGAAACTAACCCCAAAGGTGAGCTAAGAGTGACTGTAATTGATGACAAGGCAGCATATGACTGACCTATAGCATCAAGGAGCTTTGGCAAAACAAAGTTGATGAGAATCAAGGAAAGAATGCCCCACTTGTTGGTCATACCAGGCACAAAGGAAGGTGGATGTTCTCTTCTGGAGGCCCATCATCACAGTCCCAGAGCATTACTGCAGGTTTTCCTCACTGTAGTGTCCTAGGCTCAACCATGTTCAGCTGCTTCCCCATTGACCTTCCCTTCATCCCGTTTGCATTTACACTTCACTTAAGTAAATTCTTCTATTCATATTTACTTATGCTTCAGCAAATTTGTCATCCACCAATCCAACGTAATCTTAAACATTCACATATCTTCTGCCTTAACCATTAACATTACAACACAGTCTACAACATCTCAAAACACAACTTATAATCTCCCAATGCTTTTCAATTTGTTTTCTGCATGTTGTCCCAAATTTCTTGCTTTCCACTTTTGTATATATGGTTTCTTGTTGTTAACCTCTTAGTTAATGGAAATGGGGACCTGCACTTATAAACCTGTCCGCTCTGTTCAAAATCTTACACACTTCTGTCATGACACATTGGTTTTTAGAATCTATAGCCATGTGAAATACTTGTAATTCTCTCAGCTGTTCCTTAAAACCATTTATATGAAACTGATGATCTCTTTTACATAGGTAGGGTACAATCCTGAATGACATTGGCTATGGTGAGAAATACGGGAGAATCATACCTCTCTCTCTCCTTCCTGGACCTGTCTGTTTCCATCTCTGGCAACCATCTGGAAACCGATATCCATTTCAAGCCCACCGACTCCCACAGCTATCTAGAATACACCTCCTCCCACCCACCTTCCTGCAAAAATGCCATCCCATATTCCCAATTCCTTCGCCTCCGCTGTATCTGCTCCCAGGATGAGGCATTCCACTCCTGAACATCTCAGATGTCCTCGTTTTTCAAGGACCGCAACTTCCCCCCCCACCTCAGTGGTCAAGAACGCCCTCGATCGTGTCTCCCGCATTTCCCGCAACTTATCCCTCGCAACCCCTCCCCGCAATAACCACCAAAAAAGAATCCCCCTCGTCCTCACGTACCACCCCACCAACCTCCGGATCCAACGCATCATCCTCCAACACTTCCGCCATCTGCGATCCGACCCCACCACCAAAGACATTTTTCCCCTCCCCACCCTTATCCGCTTTCCGGAGGGACCACTCTCTCCGTGATTCACTTGTCCGCTCCACAATCCTCTCCAGCCCCACCACACCCGGCACTTTTCCCTGCAACCACAGAAAGTGCTACACCTGCCCCTACACCTCCCCCCTCACCCCCATCCCAGGCCCCAAGAAGACTTTCCACATCAAGCAGATGTTCACTTGCACATCTGCTAATATGGTATACTGTATCCGCTGTTCCCGTTGTGGCCTCCTGTGCATCGGGGAAACCAAGCGGAGGCTTGGGGACCGCTTTGCGGAACACCTATGCTCAGTTCGCACTAAACAACTCCATCTCCCAGTAGCGAACCATTTCAACTCCCCCTCCCCTTCCTCAGACAACATGTCCATCCTTGGCCTCCTGCAGTGCCACAACGATGCCACCCGAAGGTTGCAGGAACAGCACCTCACATTTCGCTTGGGAACCCTGCAGCCCAATGGTATCAATATGGACTTCACAAGCTTCAAAATCTCCCCTTCCCCTACCGCATCCCAAAACCAGCCCAGCTTGTCCCTGCCTCCCACCTATCCCCTCCTCCCACCTCAAGCCCCACCCCCATCTCCTACCTACAAGCCTCATCCCGCCCCCTTGACCTGTCCGTCCTCCCTGGACTGACCTATCCCCTCCCTAACTCCCCATCTACACTCACCTTTACTGGCTCCATACCCGCCTCTTTGACCTGTCTGTCTCCTCTCCACCTATCTTCTTCACTATCCATCTTCTATCCACCTCCCCCTCTCTCCCTATTTATTTCAGAACCCCCTTCCCCTCCCCCATTTCTGAAGAAGGGTCTAGGCCCGAAACGTCAGCTTTCCTGCTCCTCTGATGCTGCTTGGCCTGCAGTGTTCATCCAGCTCTGCACCTTGTTATCTCTGAATCATATTAGCAGTCGGATGAGACCATTCTCAATGTCAGAGGAAGCTCAGAGTTCTGGGTATCAAGGCAAGATTCTCGCTAAAGGGCGGCAAGATACCTATTAAAGTGGATCATTGCTTGTGAACAACCTCAACAACTAATCTCACATCCATAATACGTAGGTTCCTATTCTACCACACCATGTGGAAACTAGACATGGACGTTTATTTTGGGAATTGTCTGACCAAGTACCTGGCACCGTCAACTCTTTGCTTGTGCTTCTGGGCCACCATCCTGGACACCCCAGCAACAATATCAAAGGCATGCTCCAGGGCACTGACGTCATGCCCCTATATCCATGGACCTTTGCACCTAACAACTGCCAGCATCTCAGAACCCTCAAATCCACTTGCAGGTTGGTTCTGTGCTAAAGCTGCCTTAGTAGCACCCTAGCTGCTATCACTGCAATGCCACTCCAAAGGCACTTTGCATGCAGGGACATGCACTACAGGCTGTATCTCAGAACTGCTTAATTACTCTTTTAGCTGTCACTTGCTTATCACCGATATACATATACCCTCCTTTGCCTTGCCTTGGCTTGTGTCATCTCTCAGTGCAGTCACAGACCTCTCTTACATTGCCAGCCTGATCCAATGTCACTATCAATGTTGCTGTAGCATGACATAACCTCCTCTGCCAGTCCTGAGGAGGGTCGATCCTCTGCACCACCTCTTGACCAGGACATTCTGATACTGTCCACAAAGCTGGCACAGCAGCTCATTTAGTAAACTTATTAAATTTTGAATCTCTTATGATTGCTTTGTTCTCATATCTGCACCTCTTCAAATGTTCTCCTTACAACTTCTCTACTTTGGGGAGTATACCAAACATGTTCTCCAGCATTTGCAGTTTTTGCTATCTCCCAATAGCATGAAAATCGCTGTTTGTGCCTGGTATCTTCAACCTTGAGCTCTCCAGTTTTTAATCTTAGAAAATGAAAGATGTGATGTGGACTGACTCCTGTTTGTAAAAGACTGAAGCTACTTTTATATTGTTCTTTAATTAGTATTCGAGTCCTATTGTCAGTCAGCCAACTTTTGGCATTTATCTTGGACTACCCATGTGGGTGAAGTTCCCTGATGTTGGATTCTTGGGAAAATTTAAGTAAAAGAGAAAAATGAAGCACGTGTAATTACTGGTTAAAATAGTCATTAAAAATCAAAGTGATGTTTAGAGATGGAGAAGAGGAGGAGGAAATGGTCTCTCCAGAGGAGTTGATAGTCAGCATTGGGTCCTGTGTTCTTGTAGCACAATCACAATACTCTATTATAAAATACACAAATTTTGATTTATTGGATATGTTGAAATGCTTTAGCTTTCGGACTTTATTTACTGAAAACAAAACCTTCCTTTCCTTATCTTGATTTGTTCATCACTGTGTGTACTCCGTTTTAGGAGCTTGATGTTCTGCCAGAAAATACATACACTTTTTTTCTTTGAGATTTCTCTGCAGTGAAATAGATTTTCTCATTTATGTTGGCTGTATGATGAAACTGAAATATGAATTGGTGGTGCAGTTCTCCTGAGTTATCAAGACTTGCCTGGAGTTGCACAGAACTGGATCAGTTTTGTCACAGTTTGAAACCATTTGAGGGATGCAAGTATTGTATTTCATATGCATTTGATACAAGCTATTGGCATATTGAATATTCAGTGTTATCAAGCATCTGGCAAACTGGTATCAGATGAATTTGCTGCTTAGAAAATATTGCAAAGTTGTCCTGCAAATTTGTTGGCTGTAAAAGTTTACTCACCAAGTAGCTTGTAATTACAGCTTTGAGGAAAAACAATCCTAAATAAATTTAATCTTAAATTACATCTTCTATTGTTAATTTTAAATAACACTCCAATGCATTATGAAGTTATTGTTTAAAAGCTTAATGAAAGCAGCAGGCTTGCAAGTTTTTTCAACAGATAAAAAAGACACAGGGGTCACAGTTTAAGAATACAGAGGAGGCCATTGAGGACTAAAATGAGAAATTTCTTCACCCAGAGAGTGGTGAACTGGTGGAATTCCCTACCACACAAAGCAGTTGGAACACAGAATAGTACAGCACAGGAACAGACCCTTCAGCCAACTGTGCTTGTGCCAACCATGATGCCATTCTAAATTAATCCCATCAGCCTGCACATGGTCCATATCCCTCTAATCCCTGCCTGTTCACATGTCTGTCTAAATACCTCTTAAATATTGCTAATTCATCTGCTTCTACAACCTCTCCTGGCAGCACGTTCCAGGCACCTGTCGTCCTCTCCATACAAAAAGAAACCTGCCTTGCACATCTCCTTTAGACTTCCCCCTCTCATTTTAAACTTATGCTCCCTCGTACTTGATACTTCCACCCTGGGAAAAAAGACTCCCGACTAATCACTCTTTCCATGCTTCTCCGAATTATATAAAATTATATCAGGTTGCCCCTCTGCTCTAGCGAAAACAATCCAAGTTTGTCCAGCCTCTCCACCAGCTAACACACTCAAATCGAGGCAACATCCTGGTAAACCTCTTTTGTATCCTTCCTATCATGTGGTGACCAGAACTGCATACAGTACTCCCAGTGTGGCCTAACTATATAGTTTTATACAGCAGCAACATGACTTACCAACTTTTATATTTGGTGCCCTGACTGATGACGACATGCATATGCTGCCTTTACCACCTTATCCAATTGTGTTGCCACTTTGAGAGCTATGGACTTGCACCCTAAGATCCCTCTGTATATCAGTTCTCCCAACAGTCCTGCCATTTACTGTATATTCTCCTCTTGAATTTGACCCTCCAAAATGCATCACCTAACTTGTCCAGGTTAAACTCCATCTGCCATTTCTCCGTGCAACTTTCCAACTGATCTATATCCTGCTGTATCCTTTGACAACCTTCCTCACTAAAACATTGCCAAAATACTGAATGTTTTCAAGAAGGAATTCAATATAGTTCTTTAGGGCTAAAGGGATCCACTAATACGAGGAAAAGGAACAGGATACTGAGCTGGATGGTCTGCATCATATTGAGTGGCCGAACAAGCTCGAAGAGTGGAATGGCCTGCTCTGGCACCTATTTTCTCTACTTGTATAACACATTTTATATTTTTTCTACAAATTCTCTCTATTTCCTCTGACCTCTCATTAATACAATTATACTTTGTCTTCATTTACACTTAATTACATATGGCTGTGGGGAGGTATTACTGATAACCAGAACCTGCTAATTAATACTCCCACAAACATGTTGCAGTTAACAGTCCTTCTTTCTAGCCAATTTAAGAATATCTAGGTTGATTGTGATGCCTAATTACCACCTTGCCTGCAATTAGCAGACATAACCTAACCGTGGAGTTTGAGAAAAAATGATCTAACTAGCTTTAGTTTCCTATGTACTGCTTCTTGACAGAGAATGGCTAATATTTAAAGAAATTCTATAGGGTCTACAACAGAGTTACGTTCCTCTATGACCTATCCATCCAAAGGGAATGGTAAATCAACTGTAGTTAATTAGAGGTTAAAAATCATATTAGATCAAAGGAGATAGTAAGAACTGCTGATGCTGGAGTCAGAGATAACATGGTGTGGAGCTGGAGGAACACAGCAGGCCAGGCAGCATCAGAGGAGCAGAAGAGTTACGATTCAGGTCGTGTCAACTTTCCTGCTCCTCTGCTGCTGCCTGGCCTACTGTGTTCCTCCATCTCCACACCTGTTGTCTTAGATCAAAGGAAGTGGTTGATAAAGTTGCCCGTGAATTAGGAGCAATTGAGAATCCAGCAAAAGAAAACAAAGAATCTAATTCTGAAAAGGGGGGTGGATAAAACCATAACTAATACATCCCTCTGTGGTAGCACATCAGAAATCAAGCGCTGCTATTCCCAAAGTTGTCACAAAGGTTAATTTTTTTTTTAAATCTTTCCCCAATTTATCTGATTTTCAGACCCAGGTTGATGAAAAGCATGGATCACGTAACAAAAATTACTATTTATTACAAGTGATTAGACACCAGCTACAAGCAAACTATTATGAATTTATGCAAATGTAACTCTTCTAACTAACTTCTAGTCCCCTTATAAATTCCCCCTTACACACAGACAGGAAAAGAAAATCCGTGGGCATTATGAACAGAGGAAAAAATTGGGAAGGCTGTTCAGTGGTTCCTGTTCACAGGATTGCTAAATTGACTCTTGTGATTATTATATTGATCTGAATGCCAAATGCTGCTTCTCTGCCTTCCTACTCTGGAGGCTTTCACTGGGTTGCAGGAGGCACAGGACTGGTTTCCACTTGTATAAGGTCTCTGACATATTAATCAAAAGTCACAACTTACAACAACTGATAGAAAAATAACTAGTTTGCTTCAAGTTAAAAGTAGTTTTTGCTGCAGAAAGAGCTCTTCTCTGGAAGTCTGAACACTTCCCTCTATCTTGCTGCAAGCTGTTCACCTTCCTCAGTACCAGTGACCTGTTGCAGCCAGTAGACCTTTGTTATCGATAATTGATCGCTTATTCACAGACCAATCAGCTTCTTATTGCCCAACCAGAGCTCCATTGGTCCACAATCCTTGGACTTCAGCTTATCTGTAAACTATACTTCGACTACTCCAGCTGTATAAATGATGTTTGCAATGAATGTCAGGTTACTTGCTTGCAAAGCAAGCAGCAATCCTTTTTCCTTTGCAGTCCAAAATCAAAACCACAAAAATAAAATGACATGGTCTTTATAATGCAAACTAGCAAGAAATATAAAAATGGACTGTATGGAAAAGAATGTGGGCCTGATGCAATTGCCGATTGGAGAATTTATAGTGCACAACAGGGAAATGGCAGAGAAGCTATCAGTTACTTTGTGTCTGTCTTTACAGATGAAGATACAGAAAATCTCCCAGAAACAATAGGCCACCATGGAACTTAAGAATTAAGAAACTAAATGGCATTTAGTAAGGAGGTGGTACTTCAGATGTTAATTGGATCAAAGATTGATATATCCTCCAGACCAGCTGAGCTTCATCCCAGCATGTAGAAGGAGGTGGCTAGAAAGATTGTTGATATATCAACAGTAGATATTTTTCAACATTCAGTAGATGCAGGAAAGGTTCCTGCAGACTTGAAAGTAGCAAATGTAACATCATTTAAAAGAGGAGGAAGAGTTACACTGGAGAACTACACATTAGTTTGACATCAGTGGTAGGGAAAATGGTGGAATCTGTTGTAAAGAATGTGATAACTGGTACTTAAAAGTGGTAAAGTTGGGTGGTACGAAAGGAGTATCATGGTTGACAAATTTGTTGGAATTTTTGAGGATATCACTTTAGCATAGATAAAGGAGAATCAGTGGATGCAGTGTATTTAGATTTTCAGAAGGTCTTTAATAAAGTCAACATCGTAAGTTAATAAAATTGGAGCGCACAGGATTGGGGTAAATATACTAGTCTGGTTAACATAATTGGTTAACTGACAGAAAGCAGATAGTTGAAATAAATGGACCATTCTCGGGATGGCAGACCATCATTAGCAGATACCACAAGGATTAGGAGACAGTAAGGGCTGCATATGCTGGAAGCTAGAGTTAATAAATGTGGAGCTGGAAAAGTACAGCAGGTCAGACAGCATCTGAGGAGCAGGGAAGTCAACATTTTGGGCCAAAACCCTCCTTCAGGACTGGGGAGGGGGAAGGGGAGCCCAGAAATAAATAGAGGGAAGGGAGGTGGGATGGTGATAGGTGGATGCAGGTAGGGGGTTATTGTGGTTGGTCAGTGGGAAGTTTGAAGCGGATAGGTAAGTAGGAAGATGGACAGGTTGCGGATGGAGAGACTTTGAAGCTGGTGAAGTCAATATTCAGGCCATTGTGCTGTAAACTCCTAAGGTGAAATATCAGGTGTTGTTCCTCCAGCTTATGTTCAGCCTCACTCTGACAGTGGAGGAGGCCAAGGATGGACATGTCACCAGGGGAGTGGGAGGGGTAGTTAAAGTGTATGGCAACTGAAAGGTTGGATTCATTGGTGCATGCAGAGTGCAGGTGATCTGTGAACCTGTTCCCGACTCTGCGTTTGGTCTCTCCAGTATAGAGGAAACTGCATCGGGAGCAATGGATACAGTAGATGAGGTTAGATGAAGTTCAGATGAATTCTGCCAGATTTGGAAGGATTGATTGGGGCCTTGGACAGAGATGAGAGGGGAGGTGTAGGGGCAGATGTAGTACCTCCTGCAGTTGCAGGGAAAGGTGTGGTGGAGGGATTGGTGGGGAGTGTGGAGCTGACAAGGGATTTACGGAGTGAATGGTTCCTGTGGAAAGCGGATAGGAGTGAAGAGGGAAATATCTCTTTGGTCAAAATCTCTCCACCCCCAAGCTGCCCATCTTCCTCCTCACCCATCCGCTCCACCCTTCCCACTGACCAACCACAATAACCCTCTACCTGCATCCACCTATCACCATCCCACCTACCCTCCCCCCAGCCTCAACCCCTCCCTCCATTTATTTCTGGGCTTCCCCACTCCCTCCCCAGTCCTGACGAAGGGCTTCGGCCTGAAAGGTGATTTCCCTGCTCCTGGGATGCTGTCTGACCTGCTGTCCTTTACCAGCTTCACGTTTATTGACCACAAGGATTAGTACTAGGTCCACAGTTGTTCACATTCTACAGAAACAGTTTGGATATGGGGACCAATTGCAATATTCCTCAATTTGTTGATGACACCCAAATGGGTGTGAAACTAAGTATTGAGAAGAATATAAGGAGATGTCAAGAAGACTTAGACAAGTTAAATGGATGGGCTAAGATGTGGCACAGAGTACAGATGTTTTGCTGCTGTTGTATAGTGTTTAGATGAAATCTCAACTGGAGTATGTTTACAGTTTTGGTCCCCTTCCCTAAGGAGAGGATATGCTTGCCATCGAGGGAGTCCATCAGAGCTTCCCAGAGTTATCCCTGGGATGGCAAGATTGTCTCGCATGGAAAGATTAAGGAGACTGGATCTGTATTTCTGAGGGTTTCATAAATGAGACGTGTCTTCATTGAAACTAAAAAAAAATGTCTTACAGGATGTGACAGTTTGAATGTAGATAAGCTGTTTCCCCTGGCTTGTAAGTTTTAAAACCAGTAGACATAATCATAACACAAGACAGAGGCCATTTAAGACAGATGAGGGGAAATTCCTTCACTCAGAGTGGTGAATCTTTTGGAATGCTGTTCTCCAAAGGACTGTGAAAACTTAATCATCCGAGCAAGTTCAAGACAGATTGATGACATTGGGAGATTTGGATGTAGTGTGGAAAAGTGACATTGACGTAAATTATCAACCATGATCTAATTCAATGGTGAACCTCAATGGGCTAAATGGCTTACTCCTGCTCCTATGCCTGAGTCCAAGATGCTTTCCTCAAGGCTCAGTATTTGCAATGTAGTAGGTACAAACAGCTTCTCCAAGTTGCTCTATATAATCATGTGACCCTGGTATCATCATTGCATCATCGTACATCACCTTTATACATTGTACTGATGTTTCATTACTCTACAGATAATATCTGGAATGTGTTTGTTCTGTGCAGATTACTATGATATTTTAGACTTCATGGGTCCATGGAGGCATTGGGCAGTATCTTTCATTTATATAAATGGTAGTATGATTGTGTATATGAGTGCATTGAGAGATGAAAGATTAACCGGTCAGTTAGCCAGCTTGGAGGGACAATGGAGCTAGACTCTAGATTGCACTATGTTTCAGCAGCTGCTATTGTGCAGCAGAGGAAAGGGAAGGAAAAATGAATTTATGACAGCAAGAGTTGGAGATCTCTTACCTGCCTGTTTCTCTCATTATCTTGGAAAACAGAACATGGTAAAAGAGCAACTTGGGAAAACAGAACTCAAAGATACTACAAATTTAGCATTGACATAGAGGAATCGAGGTGTACAAGTCCACAGATCCCTGAAAGGCAACACAGGCTGATTAGGTGGTCAAGTAGACATATAGCAGGCTTGCTGAAAATAAAAAGTTGGCAAATTATGTTACGGCTATATAATACTTTAGCTAGGCCACATTTGGAATATTGCGTACAGTTCTGGTCACCACACTTCCAGAAGGGTGTGGATGCTTTGGAGAAGATGCAGAGAAGGTTTCTTATGGCAAGTTTGCCTTCGTTGGAAGGCGCATTGAGTCTAAGGATGGGCAAGTTATAGAACTTTAGTTAGGTCACGCTTGGAATATTGCATGCAGTTCTGGTCACCACGCTACCAGAAGGATGTGGATCCTTTGGAGAGGGTACAGAAAAGGCTTACCAGGATGTTGCCTGGTATGGGGGATTTTAACTATGAAGAAAGGTCGGATAGACTGGGTTTGTTTTCACTGGGACGCAGGAGGTTGACAGACGATCTCTTAAGGGTTTATAAGATTGTGAATGGCATGAATGAAGTGGGAAGTATAAGGCTTGTTTCCAGGTGCGGGGGGGGGGGGGGGGGGGAGGGGGGGGGGGAAAGAGAGAGAGAGAGAGAGAGAGAGTGTGTGTGTGTGTGTGTGTGTGTGTGTGTGTGTATATATGTGTGTGCACGCGCGTCTGTTGGATGTTATGTCTTTTATTTTTTCCTGGTCCTAGTAATAAAATTCTTCTTTCTGTCACTCAAGTAAACCTTTTAATTGGCTCCCTCATTTTATCTAGTTAACTACATCTTTAATTGATGAATAATGGCTGCATACTTAAATTAAAATTAAAAAGATTTGTTGCAACCAAGCTGAAAGGATTTAAAAAAACAGGAAGCTGATTCTGCCTCCTCACTTGATCAAAGCACAGTTTAAATTGTTTTCTTTCTGGGCCAGAGAGATTGCTCAGCAGAAACAAAAATCTCCTGACCAAAAAGTACTAACCCTAATTTCTGTGATGTTTTTAGCTGGCAGTTAACATATGAATAAACTGAAAGGGCAGTTGAGGGTGAGTACACTGTTCCAATGAGTCTGTTATTGGAAGGGCGTATTTCATCAGCCATTTACATAATTTATAGTTCACCAGGTACCTTCCTCATCAAAAGGTAATGACTGGTTTATAGCTTACCAGCAATGTACACACTGAACCTGGTATTTTGGAAGCAAATCCTGAGCTATTATTTCCAGCAAACCTTTAGTCATGCCTTCCAGCTTTCATCTTTCTGTTCGATGAAATATGTGAACAGGGAGCATAAGTTTAGCTCCCCAAGGCTGATCTGGTTGTGGTTCAAATTCCACATTTCCACCTACTCATGAGAACCTTTGATTTTGTTGCTTAACAAGAATCTATCTACCTTGGTCTTTAAAACATTTAATGATACCGCCTTTACTGCCTTTTGAGGCAGGAGTTTCAAAGCTGCACAACCCTGTGAGAGCAAAACAAAATATTCACATTTGCCTTCAAAAGGAGACCTCTAATTGAAAACAGTGCCCCTTAGTTCAGGACTGACCTACAAGAGGGAACATTCTTTTCACTTCCACCTTGTCAAGACCATTGGAGATCTTCTGTACTTCAGTTAAGTCACCTTCGCTGTTCTAAATTCCAGTGGAAATGAGCTCAATCTGTTCAACCTTTGCTCATAATAGAACCCACGTATTCCAGGTATTGATCTAGTAAACCTTCTCTGAACCACTTTAAGGATATAAATGTGTTTAAAGAGATCTATGTATGTACAACCAAGGAGCAGCTGTAAGCAATTCTGCTGCTGAGGCCTGCTCTGTCATTTAGTAAGATCACGACATCTGATTATAATCTCAAATCCACATTCCCTCCTGTCTTTGATGATAACCCTTCATCATCTTGCTTACCAAGAATCTAACCAACCTCTGCCTTAAAAAAAATTACCACCTTTTCAAGAAGAGTGTTCCAAAGTGTCTTAACAATTTGTGAGAAGAAAAGAATTCACCTTGTCTCTGTTTTAAATAAATAAATAAATTCTTACTTTTAAGAGGTGACCCCTAGTTCTAGATTCTCCCACATTAGGAAACATGTTTCAATCAAGTCGCCTCTTATCTTGTGATTCAAACCTTCTTGTGACTGCTTCTAATGCAATTATATCCTTTCTTGAAGAAGATGACCGATACTGAACACAGTAGTCCAGATGTTGCCTCACAAGTGCCTTGTATAACAGAACATAACTTTTATACTTAATTCCCACACAACAATGGCATATAGCATCATCAGCAGTACTATGAAGCAACACCTGCCCTGCAATATCTTGCTCACTGAAATTCAGTTTGGGTTCCGCCAGGGCCACTCAGCTCTAATCTCTTTTATGGCCTTGGTTCAGACATGGGCAAAAGAGCTAAACTCTGGAGGTAAGTTGAGAGTGACTTCACTTGATTTCAAGGCTGCATTTGATGGAGTGTGGCATCGAGTATCCTTAGCAAAATTAGAATCAATAGGAATCAGAGGCAAAATCCTCCATTGGTTGGTTATTCCCAGCACAAAGGAAGACAATTGTGATTGCTTGAAGTCAATCATCTCGGCTATAGAACATGTTTGCAGGAAAACCTTAGGGGAGCATCCCAGGCCAACCAGTAAACTCCATATCTATTGAATGAGTTTTTTTTATAAAAGCCCATCAGGACCCATGCATTTGTCAGATCACAGCTCCAACGATTTATCCAGTACCATTCCTCTGGTGATTGTAATTTTCGTGAGTCGCACCCTTCCTTCCATTTCCTGATTTATAGCTGCTTCTGGGGTATTATTTGTATCTTCCAAAGTGAATTCTAATGCAAAATACGTTTTCAATTCATCTGATATGTTTTTAGTTTTTAGTTTCCATTATGAATTTTCTAGTCTCACTTTCTGTAGAACTAACTTTGTTTAGTCAACACGTTTCTTTTTAAATATGTATAGAAACTTTCTATGTGCTTTTATACTTCTGGCTGGCTTTATCTTTGGCTCTTTCTTGTTCTGTCCTTATTCATTTATTAGTCATTCTTTACTGTTTTTATATACTGTCCAGTCTTCTGATGTGATCTGTCACCTGTTTACTTAACAGCACATTTTTTTTTCTCTTTAAGATTGTTGTAGTCTTAAACTTTGGTCATTAATTAAAGATGGTGTATCCATCCATTGGAGTGATTCTCACTCTTTCACATATATATATTCTGCGTATATTGAAATATTCCCTTAAATATCTGCCATTGCAACTGTCTTTACCTATCCTTTAACTTAGTTTTCCAATTCACTTTAGCCAACTCAGTTTGCGTGCCCTCAATTAAGTTTTAAAAAAAAAGGTCTCAGACCCACTCTTCTTCAATCTGAATTAAAATTTAAACATGTATGGTCGCTGCTATTTAGAGCTACCATCACTTTAACTAACCTTATTTCATTACGTAATATAGATCTCATGTAAATTGCTGGTAGACAAACGGGAGGCTGGAAGAACACAGCAAGCCAGGCAGCATCTGGAGGGAAGGAGCGGTTAACGTTTTGGGTATTATGCTGCTTCAGGACTGAATTACTGTCTGGTTGGCTCCAGAACATGATGTTCTGAGAAACTATCCTGAAAACATTATTCATCTAGGCTGTCTTTTTCCCATCTGACATTTCCAGTCTATATACAAGTTAAAATCTCCCATGAATATTGCTGTTCTTTTCTGGCAAGGTCTCTATTTCTTCCTTTGTGTGCAAGTCTGTCACTTGTTTACCGTCAGGGGCTTGTGCACCACTTTTATAAGTGACTTACCTTTATCATTTCCCATCTATACCCAGTTTTGATATTTTGGTTTCCGTTCAGCAACGATGGAACCATCCCTCCAACTTTTCTTAGCATTGTGTCCTTCTTAACTGTCATATACGCATCAATGTTCAGTTACTAATAGGTGTCATCTGCAGCCATGACCCTGTAATTGCTATGAAATCATACTTATTTGCATCCTTTTTGCCTATCTTTTTGCTTAAAGGTAAGGTGTAGTGTAAGTTGACAATGAGCATGGTTTTAGCCAGAGAATATCGTGTGCATTTTCTGAGAAAGTAAACTGTGATACACATATATCTTAGCAAACTAAAATTAGCTTAGGACTTTTATTCTCCATCATCTATAAGTATTTTCTAATGTTTTTGTTTTGCAGATCTTGAGTAAAAATGGCAAAAGATCAGTTTTATCGAAGAGGTAGTTTCAATAGCTACCAGAGCAACACAAGTGATGAAGATATGGTGGAAATTGCAGGAGCATCTCTGGACTTTTCTTTGGCAGATGACGTTCCTCCTTTAGACAGGGAGCCACAAGAAGGTACAGATCAAGAAAACCTGCAGAGGTTTCAACGAACGTGTGAGGGAGTGTTATGTTTTTATTTAACATGCATTCAAGAGGGCATTGGATGGTTCATTGGATAGAAATGGTGTGTACAAGGATATGTGGAAAAGGCAGGAGATTGACTCCTGGTAATAAAACTGGTGCAGTCATGATGAGACAAACCACCTCCTTCTCCATCCTAACAATTCTGTGATTCTAAGATCATAACATTGACTTATTGTAAAGTAATTCATCATAAGATTGTTATGGATAACTTCATTTTAAATTGCCTTAGTCTAGTATGCTTTCATTTTCATGCTATGTAATTTCTAGCAGTTAGTTGCAATTTAGCCATCTAATGATAATTAAACAATTGTCAATTGCTTTTGTGGTGACCGTTGTAAATATTGCTGAATTAAAACATTTTGTTGCAATTATTCTATCTTCCGCTCCTTTGGACATTTCGCAATAAGTGTGAATGTGTTTCTACAAGCCCAGGATGATGTTGTGTAGTGGTAGTATCCTTACCTGTGACCCAGATGGCCTTTGTGCTGCTCTGGAGTTGGGTCATAACATGTCCATACAGGTTGATTAAAAGTCTTTGTGGATTGTGGATGAGGTTGTAGACATGCTCGCCGAGCCGGTGGGTTTGGTTGTCAACCTGCTGGGTAACATTGTCAGTGTGCCTCTGGTAAAGCGTTAGTGTTCTGCCCTGCTTGTTATTTATATGCCTCAGTTTGCTGGGGTGTATGGTATTACTTCCGGTTTTGTTTCTCAGTGGTTTGTACACAGCATGTAATTCAATGTGTTTGTTGATGGAGTTCCGGTTGGAATACCAGGCCTCCAGGTATTCCCTGGTGTGTCTCTGCTTGGCTTGTGCGATTATCGATGTGTTGTCCCAATCAAATCTGTGTCCCTCGTTGTCCATGTGCAGAGAGACCAGTCTCGGTGGCTAGTTGGTGTTCATGTATCCGCATAGTCAATTTTCTTCCAGATACATGAACACCAACTAGCCACCAGGACACATGACCAATTCTCACTTGTCTCACTACACATGGATAACAAGGGACACAAATTTGACTGGGACAACACATCCATAATCGGACAAACCAAACAGAGACACGCCAGGGAATTCCTGGAGGCCTGGTACTCCAACCGGAACTCCATCAACCAACACATTGAATTAGACCCTGTGTACAAATCACTTAGAAACAAAACCAGAAAAAGTACCAGTCGCCCCAGCAAACTGAGTTATATAAATAACAAGCGGGACAGAACACCTATGCTTCACTGGAGGGGCACCGATGATGTTACCTAGCAGGGTGACAAAACATTTCCAACCAAACCCACCGGCTTAGCGAGCATGTCTACAACCTCGGGTTGATTAAAAATAACTATATCTATGAGCCCAGCTGGCAATACTCACTTGCTTGTTAGCATAGCTGTTTTCACACCAGGATTAGTTAAGCAAATGTTATCCAATCACAGAAAAATAACTAAGTTTGAACACTGTTATGAATTTTGCAAGTACAGTCAGCACCTTGCTTGTTACTAGAAGCATGTAGATGAGTTTATGTGTATTAATACACAGAACCCTATTCTTTGCAGAAAAAATATGTTCACACATTGCTTCTGTTTAAATTCACCAAAATAGGTGACGGCAAAATTTATTCCTTCGGGCAATGTCTTGAACAATCAGTCAACTTGGCTGGTTTAAAATTTAAACAAATCTTGGCTATTAACTGACAGTCATCATTAATGGATGTATTCACTAGGGCAACACCACTACCAGTTAGAGTCCATTTACTAAATAATCAGCACTTCTTTCTTATACAGAAAAGGTGTTGTTTTCCTTTTGCTTGGTACTTATTGCGAATTGTCCTGATGAGTGCAAGATAAAAAGCTTAAACAAAATGTTCTTTTTTCAGCATTCTGAAAATATTTAATAGCAAATGACCGATAGTGGTAACTATGTATGTACAAATTTTAGCATCCTTCATCTGATTGTTAAAAGTGAGACCACCCTTGGTCTGAAATGGGTTTGAGAAAAGAAGAAAGACTGGTCAAAATGGCTACTGTGATCACCTGACTACAGATTTAGGGAGGTCCAGGGGACCCTTTTGAAATAAATGAAATCATCTGCACTGAAATTAAGATCTTGAAACGAGACAATTGCATCACTGCCAAGAAATTTTCAAACAAACCATGTGTCAATAACTGTTTGGCAGAGATGAGCAGAGAGAAGGAATGCTGGAACTATAACATCAAAACCTGGATGACTTGGTCACACAATCTCTCAGACTCTAAGTACTTTTAACCTGCATAACCTTTAATTGTTCCTGTTTTTAAAAGACTTTCTTTCCTTATTAAACTTATTGTATGTGTTTGATGCCATAGAACTTCATAGAATCCCTACAGTGTGGAAACAGGCCCTTCAGCCCAACAAGTCCACACTGACCCTCAAAACATCCCACCCAGACCCATCCCCCTAATCTACACATCCGTGAACACTATGGGCAATTTAGCATGGCCAATCCACCTAGCCTGCACATCTTTGGACTGTGGGAGGAAACCAGATAACCGGGAGGAAACCAGAGAACCCGGAGAAAACCCTCGCAGACATGGGGAGAATGTGCAAACTCCACACAGACAGTCACCCGAGGGTGGAATTGAACCCAGGTTCCTGGCGCTCTAAGGCAGCAGTGCTAACCACTGAGCCACCGTGCCACCACGCATGACGTGACATGTTATTATTTTTTCTTAGAGTTAGTAAGATAATAAAATTCCACTTATGTTCAAAAAATCTTTAACAATTGGCTCTGTTCTTTTCATCCTGTTAACTATGTCTTAAATTGACCTGTGATGCTGCACGCTGAAAAAAAAATAAAAATATTGGTTGCAGCTGACCAAGAGGAGCTTTAAAGGAAGGAGCTGAATACTCCACTATCTGGTATTAGCAAGATAAAATTTGATGGTTCATATTTATCACTATTATAACACTTTTTGCAAAAAATAAATAAGGAATGATCTATTCTAGTAACTTTTAGGAAAAATTGCTGAGTATTTAACAAGAAAAACTGAATATTTGTTTATTTGCTCAATATAGCTCAGGCAGCAACTGGAATGTTATATTTTTCTTAAGTTAGGACTTCCAGTTGTGATTGCTACCCAAATGATAGAAATAAACATTTCAAATGTGGAATTTGTTACCTATTACCATTACCTATTAACAATGTCATATAGGGTTAAGAAGTTCAACTTTTGCTTCGAAATGATTTAGAGCGACTTTAAAAAATGGAATTTTAAGTATTTATCAAGTTAGTGCAACACAGCTTGGTGGATTATACACATATTCATATCTCAAAAAATCTTCAAATTCCTATGCATGAACAATAAGAATGGGAAGTGATTATAAGAATTTGGGAAACAAAATGCTTTCAGTGCATTAAAAATAGTTACATTGATTTTTATTTTCAGGGCAACCTATTGATTTGTCATTTTACCAACATTTAAATTTGCACAGTATTTACTTGTCAATAAAGGGCTGTGTATATATGCTTTCTGTAAAAGAATTACATTTGTTTTAGAAGATGATGGCAGTTGCGAAATTGCAGATTGATCATATAAAATTGGTCTTGTGAATTTATTTTGGTATTGTAGACTTTTTTTATTGACAATTTCCCCAGTCTGTCGGGTTTATTCTGGCTATCAAAAACCCAAGGCAGTTCTATCAATAGAATATGCCCAATGTTCTTTATTAAAATAAAGTATGCTGCAAAAAATACTACTGAAATCTTACCATATAATGCCTACAATTACAAGTGAACCTGTTTACATGGACTTGTCTGAAAATCAGACCAAAACAGGTAATCAGACTGCTCTATCACAACTTCCAGCCATTGATCAGATGATCTCCTTCCTGAGCTAGCTAATTGTGCTGTGAGGCAAGTTTTTGTTTATATTCTTTCCATACAAAGAATCTGTGCATTTACACCTTTACACTGCCCAGTCTCCAGCAAATGATCAGTTTGACCACTGGCCAACATAAACATGTCATCTACCATGGGCAATTTAATCAATTAACTCATTAGGGTTTGCTTGTGTCTCCCTGGAATAAGGTTTATTTGTTGCTTTTAATGAATTTTAACCTCAACTTTAATTCATTCATGCTTTTCACCATTTTTTATACTATCTAATCAGCGATATAATATTTACACAGCACAATTCTATGATAAACACAAATACTGATGAGTAGTCCACATTATCTCATCACATTCACTGTGTCTGGTTTAAACAAAATTTCAGCTTTTCCAGCATTACTGTGACAGTTCTATCCTTTAATTGCTGAGCTATAATACTCAATCTAAATGCTTGCACATTCCTTCAGCAAAATACGGAAACACTTTAGGAGCAGTAATCTTTCTAATCATTAGGCCATCACCAGGCTTCAAGTGATTTCTCCTCAATTCATTTAACTTCATATCAGCTATAGTTAATATCTATAGATAGAAAAATTCACATTATTTTTCTAAACATTTTTCAAACAGTGCATTCTTGAAATACTTTTACAGCTTCTTATTTGTTTATTGAAATATAGCTTTAGCTTTATTGTCAAACATAGCAGGCAATTTGAAGACCATAAAATGCCATCCTAAGGTGAGGGATAAATGTGACATTGGAGACACCTCCCTGCCCATCTCCATGGGAATGAGGGTGGCAGAGTGGGAGCAGAATAAATTGCCCTCTCCAGATGCCATCTCCTTTACTACTTCATCAACCCCTAGATATTTTTTTAAATTTAGATTTTATTGTCAAGTGTACTTAAGTACAGAGAATACAGAAATACAGTGAAAAGTGTACAAAGTCACCATTTCTCCGGTGCCATCTTAGTGTGCAAAAGACAGGATTAAAAACAGAAGCAGAACTGAAAGAAACAGCCAAAAGAAAAGAAATTGTCCAGACCACTCTCCCGCCTCTGTCATGAGCCCTCGCTGCCAGAAAAACAAAGCCACAAAGTCTATCCCACAGCCTGCGAACACTCGGGTGTGTTGAGACCCCACGTGCCACCACAGCCAAAATGCCACCATCTCCGCTGTCAGGTACCTGCGCCCATCCATGGCCTGGAGTCACAATGCCGCTGTATCACCATTCTTCGGTGCTATCTTGCCTCCACCAACATTATCACCACCATGAGACTGTGCTGGTCTCAAACTCAACACTGGGCATACCACGCCAAAGCAGCCTGTGCCTCGTTCGGGCTTACATTGCTGCCACTGCTGCCTCCTGGGACAAATATTTCAGCAAAGGAATCCACTGCTACCAATCCCCCGGAAAAGAACCTCAATTAATGTCTACCTTTGTATTGGGAAGGCAACTATTTTGGATGGTCATGGCAACAGTTTTCAGACACTCTGGTCATCCAGTATGGGTAGCGTGATTTTTCTACTTTTGATGCTCCAGCCACCAGGGCAGCACCATGTACGTGCAGTAGAATATCCAGGCAGCAGGGGATTTTACCAGAGTTTGTTGAGAACGTGTTGGGTTAATTTCAGAGCATAGGTTTGGAAAAATCTGGTTGTGTGTTGAATTATGCGCTGAGTCCTAGGTGTGTTTCTTGCTCAATTATGAGCTGCTGCAGAACTAACATCTGAGCAAATGTATCTCACTACAGAGGAGGTGGAATTGGAAAGGTGTAGTTCAGGACTGAATCAATCACACAGATGACCAAGTCAGTTCAACTGGAATCCATTTAGCTACTACTGAAAGATTCTTGCTACAGACAGGTTTTAAATCTAGCCTATTCTCAGCATTATTGTTGTCTTCAGAATCTTGTTCTTCATTGTGGTTTGGGCCTTCAAATTCCAACTGTCTACATGGCAATAGTATGGAAAAAAAGGTCTATTAGTATGCTGCTAGACATATTGAATAATGTCCCGAGACCTGTCTAGAGAGTAAAAACTATGCTTTACCAGAGTGATGGTCTGTTTGCTTGGATCCTGGTGAAAATATAGGCCAAATAATATCTTCAGATAATCCTTTTCCCCAGGTCGCCATCCTCATATTCTTTCACTAAAGTAGAACATTGAGGGATAGCATTAAGAATAGATTTCTTATGACAGCAACCTGAAAATAGGGTTTTCAAAGAAGTGGCTCATGAGATTGTAGATGTTGTGTTAATTCTCCAAGATTCTGCAAGTTCAGTTAAACAAGCAAATATAACCCTTCTATTTAAGAAGGAAGGGAAACACAAAACAAGAAATTAATAGGCTAGTTAACTTGATTTCATTCAAAAGCAGAGTATCACTTGAATGGAAAATGACTGACTGCAAAATTCCAAGTTTCAGAGGGATCTGGATATTCTAGCATGAGTTACTAAAGATTAGTATGCAGGTACAGCACGTAATTAGGAAGGCTAATTGGATGCATGACTTTGTGATGAGAGAAATTGAAAGAAAGAGTGAGGATGTTATTCTTCGTTTGTACAGGACATCAGTAAGATCACATCTCAAATACTGTATATGGTTTTGCTTATTCTTTAGGGAAGGTTGTAAATACATTGGAAGCAGTTTAGAGGAGGATTACTGGATGGAAAGATTGGACAGGTTGGAGTGTAGAAGGGTACAGTGTGCTGTTTTTGTCCCATATATTGAAAAGGATATATTGGCATTGGAAGCAGCTCAATAGGCTAATTCCTGAGTTGAAAGGGTTGACTTATCAAGAATGGCTAAGCAGGTTAGGCTTTCATTGATTGGAGTTTAGAAGAATGAGGGGTAATCTTATTGACACATACAAGATTCTGTGGGTAGTTATGGAGACCTTTTCACTAGTAGGGGAAATCTCAAATTCAAATGTAGTTATAGAATATGGGGGCACTCATTTAAAAGTGAGATGTGAAGGAATATCTGAAATTCTCCACATTAAAGAATTATGAAGGCTAGATCACAAAGTATTTAAATAAGAGGTAGATAAATTTGCAAAAAAATTGGAGTTGATGCCCATAGGGAGCTGGCATGAGAAAGAATTTAAGGCCTGGGACACACCACCCATGATCTTATCAAATGGCAGGGCATCCTTGAGGGGCTGGATTGTCTAATGCTGTTCCTTTTTTTCCTAGTGTTCTTACGAACGAGAAGTTAGTTGCTTGAAGTTTTGTAAGATATTGAATTGTCTTGACAAGTTGGATATGGAAAAGATGTTTACTCTTGTGATGAGTCCAGAACTGAGGGACATTGTTTTAAAGTTAGGGGTTGGGACAGAGTCAAGCAAAAAATTTTCTCTCAGATGATTGGATGACTTTGGACCTCGCTGCCTCAGAAGGCAGGTTATTGAATATTTTCGTGGTGAAGGTAGGCAGATTCTTGTTAGGAAAGG
This sequence comes from Rhincodon typus, assembly GCF_021869965.1. Lineage (NCBI taxonomy): Eukaryota > Metazoa > Chordata > Chondrichthyes > Orectolobiformes > Rhincodontidae > Rhincodon > Rhincodon typus. The sequence continues at coordinate 40,809,751 of NC_063345.1, forward strand.
GAATCAAATTCTCAAGAATTGGTGGAAATGTGGAATTTGGAACACAAACAGATTAGCCATGATCTCACTGAATAATGCAGCAGGCTTGAAGGACTGAATGGCCTACTTCTCTTAAATTCATGTGTATACTTATAACATAGAAATATAGAAGAAAAGAGCAGGAGTGTGCCATTTGACCCTCAGAGCCTGCTCCACCAGTCAATATGATCATGGCTGATTGTCCAGCTCAATACCTAATCATGCTCTCTCCCCATTATCCCTTGGTCCCATTAGCTACAAGAGATACATCTGCCTCTTCGTTGAAAACACATAATATTTTGGCCTGAACCACTTTTATGGTAATGAATTCCACAGAAACATTATCAGACCTATGCTGTCTGAATTACCTGTGTAATTCAGCTCCTTGACCTCAAGATTCCAACTGTGTGTGTGGAATTGAATGCTCACTCTCATTTTGAGTTTGGCAGGAGGACATTTAAGCAAGTGAGTGGGCCTCATCTGCTTTCTTGCCCTTCCCGACTCCAATTTAGTCCACAGTGACTTTTCAGAACCTTATCCCACAGCCAATGGTTTTGACTTAACAAGTTGAGGGTTTGCAATTATATCATTGCATAAATTTCAAGAAGGCCCAGACAGCTGGATAACATCACATATAATTCTTTAGTCTAAGAGGTTTTTATCTTCCTCTCGGTACAGCAGTCCGTGGTTAAACGGTCGGTCAGCCAGTCAACTATGTATGTAATGTAAGAGAGTATATCATCGAGACTGTCTGAGATGTCATGTTAATATACACAGCAGTTAATAAAATCCCAGATTGGTCTCATTTAAGAACCTGAACCTTTCTGGTATTTGTTGTGTGTACCAATATATAGAAAACCATATCACATCATTTGCCACGTGGGGAACATAGCTAGCAAAATTGTTAAGACTCCTGAGGAGAGAGGGGTATCCACCAGTGTCAGGCATTTAGCATCAGAGGAGAAGTGTGGGACCTGCTGAGAGCCACATCACTGCCCTTGCTGCTGAGCCCCCTTCTCCTTTCTACTGTAGCCACTCTCCCACCAACAGTAATCTGTGGCCTGAGATCCAACAATACTAGACCATGGTTTAGTGTCATACTGGCAGAAGCTCACATTGCCTTTCAATAGAGCTGCTGGCCTCTGCTCAGCAATTCTCAGCAGGTAGAACTTGAAGAGTAGTTTCTACCCAGTTAAGTGCCTGAGTGACTTTCCCTTCAAAAGGTAATGTAAGGCTCTTGTCAGTTGTCTGGGAGTGGGGAAATGAGAACCCCACCATCTGCATGAAATAAGGTCCAATGAACTTGAAGGTATTTTCTCTCTCTCTCTTTAGAACCTGTGATGACCTGGGTGTTTTCCGTAGCGTTGCTGCATAGTGAAGTAAATGACTGGTGTGGCATTAGCGAAGACCTAGGAATAAGCCAGTCATGCATATGTTCCACAACAAAAGGGTTTTTGATTAGTCTAAGTGAAAACAAAAAAATACATATTTTACGGTTCCCACTAGGAGAGTAAGGTGAGAATTATTTGTGTTATGCAGACAGCATGTTGTTCCAATCTTCATTTGAACAGAGGTTTGTCTCATTTGGCAATGTTGAACTTAATTTTTAACCTGTACTATGTACTCCTTTCAAAGTCCAGCTCTTGTGACATGCAATCCATTACTGTGCAGAATATGAGTAGCTGAAAGGTGTGTTTCTTCCCATATGGAATTAGGGAAGGAACGACAATGAATGGCATGTACATTTTACCAGACATTGAAAACAGCATGAAGCTGAAAATACAAAAAAAATTCTAGAAAAATCATGTTTGCTGCACTGTCAAGTAAGCTTCAGTTTTTAAATGTTATTGTTATTAAGTCAAATGTTTAATACATAAAATAATATTTTAAAATATTCATTTTATATGTTAAATAAATGTTGAGTGCAACCTACTTCTGTTGTATATTACATGTGCTTAAATGTCTGAGTCAGTTCCAAATAGTATTGCTTCCTGTAATATTCCCTAGTGATTTATGAATCTGCAGTATCAAATTTTCTCCTTCAGTTGCTGTTGTCCAAAGCATGAAAGGACAACAACAGGGAGAATAAGTGTACTGGTCCCAATATTAATTCAAGATTTAGATCACATGGCTTGACTGACAATAACTTCACAAGCAGCGTAAGCAGAGCTGTGCAGGTGATTCCAGTGAATCAAATCAAAGCTGTTATCTGGCAGCAGTATTTACAGCTGAGAAGATTCGGTTGGTGTACTTACCGATATTAATGAAGTCTGTGGGCTTTACATGTCTTTCCTGAACCTGTAAAATCATATTACAGAAGTGCAGAGCATATGTGGAGGTAAGTGGTGCCTGAAAGGAGGTTGGATTAGGGCAAAAATCAACCTTGTATCGGTAATAAAATCGATACCAGAGCTGCTAGTAACATACAGGGATTCAGATGCATCAAAGCAATTTTCTGAACGCTCCTACTGAGTCTGCTTTGTTTGTGAGCAATAGGTTTTTTTAGGACGGGCAAATGTTTGTACTAATTTTATCTGCTACACCGACCATTGGCTCAAGATGAGCATTTTGGTTTGTTTCTTTTAATATAAAATATTAACTTTATACTTAGAATGAGAATATATATTACTCCAGTGTCCTGTAATGCAGAAGGATAGTTAAAATAGTGTGCAAATGAAAGAGAAGTGATTATCTCAGAATATATCAAATTTCTTTTGGTCAGTCTCAGGATTACTTTCAGACTGTCTTAATTTTCCCAGTGAGTTGTAAATGTGTATTAATTGCACTGCATCCGTCATCCCATTCTAAATTTTAAAACTTAGGGCAGATTTCCCCTTGCTGGAGGTCAAAAAATAATTGCCACCTCCTCAATTATGTGTTCTTGGCAGGCAAGAAATGTGGCTAGAACTGGGCCACCGGCCTGCCAATTTGAGAGGTGTTCTCCATTTGTCTTTTGCCCTATCTCCCTATGACCATCACCCTGTGATGAGAGATTAAAGTACTCCTCTTCTGGCTGCTGAAACCCCGAAGTAGTAGGCCTGAACCAGCAAACTTTAGGATCCAGATATTACTGGCTTCTGGTTTCAGTGTTAGTAACAAAAAGGGGAAAACTCTGCCATGAATGCTTTAGAAATTAAAAAGACATTTTACATTTTTTTGCACTTTTTCTTTTTGCATGTAGTATTAACTTTGGACAAATTTTACTCTCTTGCATTGCAGTTTCTAAAAATTTATTATATAGTTCCTTTTCACTATTTTAAAAAATGTACCTTTTTAGTTTTTATTTTAAAATGTTATACATTTTTATTTTTGGGGATAATATATTTGTTATTCATCCTATTCCCCTACCTTCTCTCCCAATGTTGCTCCTCAAATGATTGAACTGTTGCAAACCCTGGGTACTGTAATTTTGAGATCCGTGAGCATTGCCAAAAATAATTACCTTTTTTTAGTTTTTCCTCCTTCCTCTCATCTTGTGTAGCCACCAGCTACTTTGGCACTTCTCTACACATTCAGCATGCTGTACAATTTTGCATGTATTCCACCACTTTGTGCTGCAGTATGTTGGTGCTGACTAGTCTTTTAGACACACTGAGTATATGAAAGAAGAGGAGATTGGCCCAAATGGATCAGTGTATGGTTTCATTTTGTAAAAAAATAGTTTGGAACGCCTACTGATCTGATGGATAAAGGTTCTTCATGGAGTACAAAGTAAAGGATTTACAAGTCAATACAGTGTGGAGATGGAGGAATATAGCAGGTGAGGCAGCATCGGAGGAGCAGGAGAGCCGACGTTTTAGATCGGGACCCTTCGTCAGGACTGGGGAGAGTGAAGGGAGCTGGGAAGTATGCTGCCTGACTTGCTATGTTCCTCCAGCTCCACACTGTATTGACTCCAACTCCAACATCTGCAGTTCTTGCTATTTTAAAGATTTACAATTTGCTTTCAAGTCTGTGCTGAACTACCTGGTAAAATTAATCTAAGCATCTATGTGTTCACAGGGGCCAATCACACTCTTCCCTGTCCTTGCATTGTTATAGTGAGGGCATTTCAGAATTATTCAATTGACTGAAGCATTTAAAAATGTTTTAGACTTGTGACAAGTGCTATGTCAGTGCAAGTTCGTTCTTTCCAATTGTTAGCCAAAGTTTGTAGGAAAGGTTTACATTGTATTGAGCTATATTGTCATTTTTCATTGGAGACTTGTCACCTTCAAAACTTATCACCATGTTTAAGGTCACAAGTCATTGGAAAATCTCTGCATTGATTTTCTGTTTCTTGGTTTGGAGTTTATAGTAATGGAGTTAACCATTCATTACATGTAACTGTCCAAGACACACTTTAAATGAAAATTGCAGACTGAGAAAAGAACATTTTAAGAGCTTCATAATATATTCTCTGAACTCCTAAGACGAAGGCTGCAGCTTGATCTAATTTGAATGTACTGGCCTTGATTCATTTTTGAATTCCCATTCTTAATGCTATCTCAATTCCACTGTATTTGCATATGTTTGGAATGCACAACACATACTGAACACATATCTATTTCATATGCTTCACAATCCCTAGTGGGTTTCCTGTGTTCACATACATGCTGAAGAAAACTGTCAGACCAGCAGTACATTTTAACATCTTTTCTATATCAGTAATGTTTCACAATATTAGTTCTGTTGCAAAAATTACACAATTTCCACAATAGAAATATATTTTTGTAGTATATACTTACTTTAAAACAATAAGATACATTCTAGGCACAGGAGTTCTGGCGACTTCACTGTTTTGAGGTCTGAATTAAAACCATGCCTATATGTCATATGAATACTACAAATTTAGCATTTGTAATGCATTCATTGTGTTGTGTTTTTAAAGGCTATAAGCTACAGAACCTTTTGGTGCTCAGCTTTCAGCTTGTGAAGATGCCTCTGAGGTCTGAGGTCATGAAAAATAGCTGCCTTTATCAATTATGCTGCATCTTCAAGTTACTTTGTCACAAAAATAACTTTTAGTTTGATTTGGCTTCATATTTATTTATTCCCTTCTATTTTCTAAATTTTAATGTGCATAAATGTAAAAATTCTCATGACAGAATATGTATTTTACAACCTGAAAGTATAATGCTGTTTACAATGTCAACATTATGTGGTGATGTACCATTATTTTCATTGATCATTATTATAAATATGGAAATCGGCTTTCTGTAATAGCAAGTGTTGATTATGTTTTCGATTTAAGTACTAAGTCTAGGTGGCATTGTGGTAATGTCACTGGATTAGCAATCCAGAACCTCAGGCAACGTTCTTGTTCGAATTCTATCATAGTAGATGGTGAAATTAGAATTTAATTTTAAAATCTGGAATAAAAAAGCTGTTGTTTACAAAACAAATCTGGTTCACTAATAATCTTTCTGGAAGGAAATCTGCATTCTTAATCCAGTCTGATCTACATGTGGCTCTTAACGGCTCCCTTGGCATCAAGGTATGGGCATTAAATGCTGACCTAGCCAGTGATACCCATATCCTGTCAACAGATATTAAAAAAACTCTGTTGATTGCCATCTTCCTGTTTACTTGCTCATAAACTGGTGTAGAGCTGTATATGCATCTCAAATATAGTTAATAACTGTTTACGTATCATTTCCAGTAATGGAACACTTAGAACTGAACATAAGCAGTCACAGTACACTTAGCAGCCTTTAGGTTTTTTTTGTAGCTAACAACTACTGTGCTTGCAAAGCAAATTCTTTCAGATAAATAATTAACTACTGAATGTAATGTACAATACATGTGGGATTAACATTATCACTTACAGTACTTTCAGTTTTCTGGTCAGTTTCCACAAACAATTATAGCAAATATCAGCAACAAATTGCACATGCTTAAAGAATCGCTTAAATGGGTTGCGTGCTAAGTGCAGAGAGTGAAGGTGCTAATTGCAGTTCATGGAGACAGTAAACAGGAAACCATAGGTCAGTTAGCCTGTCATTAGGAAAATGCTATCAAAATCAATTATTAAGGAAGAAATAGTAGGACATTGAGCAAAGCTTAACACAATCAAATTGAGTCAACATGGTACTGTGAAAGAAAAATCATGTTTGACAAGTTTGCTAGAGTTCTTTGAGGATAAAACAAGCAGAAATGTTCAAGTGGAACCAGTATATTTACTGTATTTGGATTTCCAAAAGACATTTGATAAGGTGCCACACCAAAGGTTGTTGCACAAGATAGAAGCTCCTGGTATTGGAGGTAATGTTTTAGCATGGATTAGGGAGTGGTTAACCTACAAAAGATAGTTTGGATTAATGGGTCTTTTACATGTCGGAAAGCTGTAACTAGTGGATTACAAGCAGGATTGGTCCAAGGCCTCCATTATTTACTATCTACAGTAATGCCTAGGAGGAAGGGGCAGAGAGTAAAGTATCAAAATTTGCTCGTGATAAGAAAATAAGGAGGGGATGGTGTGATGAGGCCATAAAGAATCGGCAACTTTGGTAGAAAAATCAAAAGGAGGACTTTATTGAACTGGAAAGTGCAGTTTCGATGGATCTGGGTGTTCTTGTTCATGAAACGCAGAAATTATTATGTGGTTGCAGCAAGTAATTAAGGCAAAAGGAAATGGAATTTAGTTTTTATTGCTAGGGATTGGAATTTAAAAACAGGAAACTATGGTTAATATCATACAGGATATTGATGAGACTGTATGCAGTTTTGGCCCCTGTACTTTTGTGGAGGGAGGGTGTTCAAAGAGATTTCCTAGGCTGATTCCTGGGATGAAGAGCTTGACTTGTCAACAAAAGCTCAGCCAGTTAGGTCTTAGAAGATTGAGGAGTGATCTTATTGACACATACAAGATCATACAGAATTTTGAGGGGGCTTGATAGGGTAGATGTCAAGTTTATAAAACTTCTGAGTCATCAAGTTTAAATAGAAATCTGCAAGTCATTAGAAAATGAGAATAACTTTTCACAAATCTGAGAGCCTAAGTAATGTTAGCTGACCCGGAATAGAAGCATTGGAATGGGAAAGAAACGAGCCTGTTAATTAAAAAAAAAACATAAAACTTGAGAAAGGGCTGTAATTTCCTTGGACTTGAGTCTCTGTGATAAATGATTGAAAAACAGGTTGAACTTCAATTTGACATTTGTGCTAAGCAATCTTTGTAATTCTAGTGTGCTTGGTTTGTTTGTTTCCTTTGTGTAATAAACTTTGTATTGTGTTGTTCAGAACATCTGCAGCTTTGTGTGCGTATGTTTGTCACAAATCACTATGTTAGTTAACTAAACAAATCAAAAATATCAAGCCAGGTTTGATTTTTGCATCTGACTTGCCCAGTAGTACCATCTGCTGGGATCATAACATTACCTCTGCCTTAAAAATATTCAAAGACTCTGCTTTCTTTTAAGGAAGTGAGTATCAAATACTCACGATCCTCAGAAAATTTCTTCTCCTCTATCTTAAACTGGCCGTCCTTTTTTATTTAGAGATAGCAGGAACTGCAGATGCTGGAGAACCTGAGATAACAAGGTGTAGAGCTAGATGAACACAGCAGGCCAAGCAGCATCAGAGGAGCAGGGAGGCTAGGCCCGAAACGTCAACCTTCCTGCTCCTCTGATGCTGCTTGTCCTTTTTTTTAAGCAGTGATCCCTCATTTAAGATTCTCCACAAAAGGAGACAACCTTTCCACTACTATGAAGACCCCTTTGAGTCTTGTATATTTCAACCAAGTTGGCTCTTGCTCTTCTAAACTCCAGTGGATACAAATCTAGTCTATCCAACCTTTTTTCGTAAGACAACCTGCTCTTTCTAGGTAATATTCTACTATATCTTCTCCCGACTCTTTCCAGAACATTTAGCATTTTAGATGAAAAGACTGATATTGTCAACAGTATTACAGATTTGGTCTCTCAAATGGCTTGCATAACCTCCTTTTGTCTTTATTTCCCTTCTTCAAAAATAACATTCTATTTCATAAAAGTAAAATACTGTGCATGCCGGAAATCTGAAACAAATGCTGAATACTGGCGATCTGAGCATAGCTGGCAGCATTTGTGGAGAGAGAAAAAGAGTTAACATTTTGAGTCTAGCATGACTCTTCTTTAGAACAGAACATTCTGTTAGTTTTCTTGACTACTTGTTGCACCTAAACCTTTACGATTCATGCACTAGGACGCGAACTTACCTCTGTATCTGAGCTTTGCACTTATAACTTGGATGACAAAACTGAATGTACAATAACCCTTTGTGAATGCCACAAAATTAGATGGGAGAGAGTCTACACGGTAATGTAGACAGGTGAAGCGAGTGATCAAAAACTTAGCAGATGGAATGCAATCTGAAAAAATGAGAGGTTATACACATTGGCAGCAACAATAAACCAGCTGAATATAATTCAAATGGGCATAAACCATAAAAATTGCAGCACAGAGGGGATCAGCCCAGGGGAATTCAGGAGAGTCCTCATGCATTAATCACAAAAAGCTAGCACCCAAGTTCAGCAGGTAATAGGGAAGGCAGTTGGAATGTTTTAAATCAAATGAAGTGTACAAATACACAACACTTGGTAAAATTAGACAACAGCTGGAATTCTAACAACAGTTTTGATCCCTTATCTAAGGAAAGAAATACTGACATTAGAGGCAGTCCAGAGAAGGTTCACTAGGCTGATTTCTGGAATGGAGGGACTGTCTTATGACTAGATGTTGAGGTAGTAGGACCTGCACTTATTGAAGTTTAGAAGAATGAGAGATGATCTTATTAAAATGTGTAAAATTCTTAAGGGAGTTGACAGGGTAGTTGCAGAAAGGTTGATTCCATTTGTCAGGGAGTCTAAGACCAGAGAGCATAATCTCTGAATAAGGGATCACCTTTTTAGAAACAGAGATGAAGAATCTCTTTTGGAGGGTAGTGTGTCAGTGGAATTTTTTACCCCAAGGGCTGTAGAGGCTGGGTTATTAAGTATATTTAAGGCTGAGATAGACAGATTTTAATCAGGAAGAGAATCAATGGGGAAAAGGCAAGAAAATGAAGTTGAGGATTATTAGATTTAATCTAATAGTGGAACAGTCTCAATGGGCTGAATGGCCTGTTTCTGTTCCTGTCTTATGGTATTGTGGCATTGTGTTGAGAAGGTGTTTCCACTAATGGGGGAATCTCTAACTAGGAGATATAGTTATAGAATAAAGGAACACTGGCTTAAAACTGAGTTGCAAAGGAATTTCTTCTCTGAGATTGTGTTGTTTGGACTTTTGTAATTCAAAGTTCTGGAGGTCGGATAACTGCAAGTATTTAAAGAGAAGATAGATATATTTTTGAAATATTGAGGAGCTAATAAGTTTGATGACCTGACACAAAAGAGGAGTTGAGGCCTGAAGCAGATCAGCAACGATCTTATTGAATGGCAGGGCAGGTTTGAGGGGCTGAATGGCCTACTTCTGCTTCTATTTCTTTTGTTCTTATAGGGTGTAACGGGCTTAATGTAAAAATATTCTGATTTAGAATGCCTAGTGGGTGTGAGGAAAATAGAGAATTGTTATTTTATCTCTCTCTTTTATAGGTCCATGTGCCTTCCTGAATATTAATGTGGTGTTGGAAATATTTGTATCCGCCTTATTGGTATTCTGTTAAGATCAAAAAAACTTTGAAGTTTCCTTTTTTGAATACAGAGACTGGCTGGTGTCTACTTGATCTGCTGAGCTTGGGAAATGTTTTCAGATAAGCCTTACAGTATATTGTAAATAGTAGCTGTTGAACACAAATTTATGATTTTATATTACATCCCACTAATTAACCATAAACCAATGTTCTATGAAGTAGAGCCATTTTATTTAAACTGCATTCTGCCTCCACCAACATATTTCCTCTTACTTCCACTTGAGTGTGCAATCAAGTATTTTCATAGCTCTTCTTTGTAATACTTCATGTTGAATATTTACAAGAAATTTTTGGGCTACATTACTAGAATCCCATTCTTGCACTGGCAAACCTTGGTTAAAGAAAACCCAAATTGAAACTGAAATAGTTCTCTCATCTGCACTCTTTTCAGCTAAGGTTCCTTCCTGAGAATCTGTGGTCAATGATAACTTTTATAAATTTGACTAGAGAACCAAAAATTAGTACATACTAAGCTTAGCAAGCCAGAAGTTGTGTAATGAAGTTAAGCTTCTTACAAAGGAGCTCACAGATGGTATACAATCTGTGGTATTCAGGAACCCTATGCCTTCATTGTGTCATAACAATTGAATCATTGACACTGTTACAGTAAACTTTACCTAAAATATTCGAAGGCCAAAACAATCCTCTTTTCCAAGTATTTTCAAAAATATTGTTTGTACTCATGGTTGGCTGGTTTATGATCTCTGACATGCTGCTAATACTAATTCTCCTTCTTTATAAGGCATTTTGCATCTTTCAGTATGAACTTGAAATTCTCACAAACAGCCTAGATTCTGTACAATACTGGTTCGCCTACAACTGATGTTTGTAGTGCTGTGTAGAAGCTTGTAACTCATGGCAAAGAATGGTCAGATTAAAGTTTAGAGAAATTAGCAAGCTGAAACTTGGCATGAACCAGAAGAAAATAATCCAGTAATTCTGGCCTATTAGAGAATATGCTGAAATGTCTTGAGTAAAGATTAAAGTTGCATATAAAGTGGTGAATTACATATTAAGTTGCCCAAAGGAGATGTGCCTTCGGATTCCATACATGTACTCATTATGTTACACTTATCTTTCATTTATGATGGAAACTGAATTTAGCACTGCTAACGTTATTCCTCTTACGTAACCCTGGCAGTGCAGTTTCACCTCTAACTTCGTTCATCTCACTTGTGCAAGTTGCCTTATCTTTTGCTATCATCAATGCTGTATCACTATGGTCATTGTCATGAACTTGTCTGTTGTTTCTGCCAATTCCAAACGGACTGTTCTACTGCTCTGAATCTTCTCAAAATCTCCAACTACCACTCAATCTTTTCTCTTAAATTTATGGAACTCATTTGTTCCTGCACTTCTTTTTTCAGTTTTGGTGTTGCTTGATCATCATTTACTTTATCTCAGTTATTCCGTTAAACATACATGCCAGCCCACAATTTAAGTCTAAACTGCTCGTGGTCCCATGAAAAATACAATTGAATTATCTTGTATATAAAAGATATTCTGAATTGGAATGTGGGAGCAGGGATTGGGTAGAATTTAACAGAATCATTGCTCTGAAGAGTATTAAGTGACAAATCAGAGGACCTTATTAGAAAATTAATCATAATATTGAGTGGTGAAGCATACTCACGCTATGGTCTAGGTATGGTCTTTAAGTTACTAAGTTTATCCATCTCCACTTTTTTGACAAGTGTAGCGTTTACAGTTTGCCAGTCCTTTAGCACCAGTTGCATATTCAAGGAGAATTGAAGTATTTGGATTAGAGCTTCTTCTATTGCTACTCTACCTTCCTTCAGTAACCTAGAAAACCTATCATCTAGATCAAGTGACGCCAACGCTTTACAAAATTTTTAATCTTATCCACTGTCTCTTCTGCTTCTACTGCAATCCTCTTTTGTGATGGCAGATGTAAGTATTTATTGAGTCTTTCATCTGGCTTCACAGAATGATTTGATGCCCTCTGCTTCCACAGTAAAGTTTTGCAGGCATAAAATAAAGTAGCCAGAGGAGGTTAAAGTGAATGATTCTTAAGTATGTGTATGGGTATTAGCTATGGAGAATACCCACGATCTACCATGAAACTGTAAGGTCCGATGATGGTTATGTCAGTTAGTTAGGTGGGATACAAATCTTGTAGTCATGAAAAATGCATGCCTTTGTAAGAATACTATTTCACTAAAATGCATTTCCACCTTCCCCTCCCTACTCCACCCATGCAGGAGCAAAGAACAGAAACTGACCCAAGATACCTATCATTTTAAAATATCAAAGAAATCCAAGCTTGCAACAGTGCTTTTCTTTTTGTAGGCATTTTGATCAGATTATTGGCATTCCAAATTTGTATAGTTTTTTCATGGTTTTCATCCAACCGTAATTTACAAAATTTATTGTAGCAATCCACCACGATCTGGAAATCAGTTAGTCTTGCCCACACTTCATCTGCCTGTGTAACTGCACATTTGTGAGGTCTGTTTTTTTTTTTATCTTGCCTCTGCAGCCTTGTAAATGACTTACCAGTAGTAGTGAATAGTGCAGATCAATGTATATTGGTGATTCAGCACAATTAAACTAGCCACACCAGAGCACTGGAAGACCCCATTGGCATGGCCTGGCTGCAAAGGACTGAAAATAGGGTTTTTAAAAATCCTCTGAGTTTATCTTCTAAGGTTAATGGGATGTATTTATTTTCCTCTTATACAGGGTATACAAACTATAATGGAACAGGAATGAATGGTTCAAGCAAGATAATGGATTTTCTAGATGAGCCAATTCCTGGTTTGGGGACATATGAAGATTTCAATACAATAGACTGGGTCCGTGAGAAATCCAGGGACAGAGACAGACACCGAGAGGTATGTTAGTATCAGGACTTACAACGCTGTATGAAACACTTGAACAAAATGCATGTCTTTGTAACAGAATCTATTTAAGCGCTAAACCTTGTACAATATTTGACAATGTCTGTTTGAAATGGTTTATTTTATTTAGAAAGAATCCACTTTCTATTTCATTGTTTGTTTGAATTCTCTCCAGTCCAAAAGTAGTAAGCTTTCAGACCTTTGTCATTTAGTGCTATGGAATCAGCTGTAGAGGAGGCAGGTTGATATTGTGTTTGAGTATTTTCTATTTAATGTATCTTATTGTGAATGAAAGCACATTTAGTTCAATATGAATTGCAAAGAATTTGAGTGTATGGACTGCAAGTTTTAAACCATATTAATAAAGCAGTTTTTTTATTTATTCGTGGGATGTGGGTGTCAGTGGCTGTGTTTATTAAACTGGCATTTATTCTCCATCCCAATTTGTCATCAGGAAGGTGATGGTCAGCTGCTTTCTTGAACCGTTGCACTCCAGCTGGTGTAGGTACACCCTCAGTGCCATTAGGGAAGGAGTTCCAGAATTTTGACCCAGTGACACTGAAGGATCAGCGATATGTTTCCGATATGTTTCCTAGTCAGGATGGTAGCCATTTGGAGGCCATGCCCCATGTATCTGCTGCTCTCTCTCTCCTTTCTTGATGGAAGTTTTCATGGGTTTGGAAGCTGCTGTCTAAGGAACCTTAGTGAATTTCTACAGTGCATCTTGTAGATGGTACACACTGCTGCGACTGAGCATTCGTCGTGCACGGAGTGAATGTTTACAGATGTGGTGCCTGTCAAACAGACTGCTTTTGATAGACAGATACACAGCACGGAAAAAATCCCTTTGGCCCATCATATCCGTGCTAGTCAAAAACAACCACCTGACTATTCTAATCCTATTTCCCAACGTTTGGACCATAGCCTTGAATGACTTAGCATCATAAGTGCGCGTCTAAATATTTCTCCAATGTTTTTAGGGTTTCTATCTCTACCACTATTACAGGCAGCGAGTTCCAGATCAAAAGGTTTTTCCTCACATCTCCTCTAAACCTTGTATCCCTTACCTTAAGCGTCTGTCCCCTGATCATTGATCTCTCCAAGAGGAAATGGTCTTTCCTGACTGCCCTGTCTTTGCCCTGATAATTTTATACATCTCAATCATGTCCCATCAATCTCCACTGCTCTAAAGTAAACAAACCCAGTCTGTCCAATCTTTCTTCATAACTAAAGCTCACCAGCCCAGGCAAGATCTTGCTAAATCTTCTCTACCCCCTCTTCAGCGCTGTCACATCCATACTAAAGCATGGATTTCAGAACTGTCCACAATACTTTAGCTGTGGCCTAACCAATGTTTATACAGTTCCAGCATAATCTCCCAGTTCTTGAATGCTATACATCAGTTAATAAAGGCAAATATCCCACATACCTCCTTAACTACTTTGTCCACCTGCTGTATTCTTAAGGGAGCAGTGAACATGAGCACCAAGGTCCTTGTGATCTGGGCTGCTTCCCAGGATCCTACAGTTTATCATGTATTCCCTTGCCTTGTTTGTCCTGCCCAAGAACATCACTTCACATTTATCCAGATTGAATTCCATTTGCTAATGATCAGCCCATGTGACTTTTTAGTAGTATGATACAACTGAGTTGTTTGTTTGACAATTTCAGAGTTAAGGATCAACTACGTTGCTGTGCTACCATTTCTAAGTTCTTTGGGAGCTGTTCATTCAGGTCATCTGAAAAAAAATTTACTCTGTGCTATTTGAGCCAATAAATGATATTCATTTGTCAAAGTAGAAACTTAGTTACCCCATGCTGAATGCTTGGTAAGAATAGTTCACTCAGACAAAGTTGTTTTGGTAGTGCATTCATGCACAAAGATCTGCTCCTCTACAACAAAAACAAACATGTTCAAGCCTTGTCCTATTTTGAATTACCCAGGAGCTGTTGCTTTCAGCTTGGCATTGCCTTAGCCAATTGGAATCAACTTGCCAAGAAATAAGAAGCCTTTTCTCCTGCCATATAAATAGTGTGATTGCTTGAAATTTAACATTCTTTGGTTTCTTCGATGAGTGCAAAAGGAAAGGTCATGGGAAATGATTATTTTTTCATCAATGCTCAGAATGATTGGAAAATTAAATGTACAGTAATGGAGAACCAAATTGCAGGGGGAAAAAATCATTAACATTTAAAACATCAGCACCCATACTAGGGTCACCGGACCCAAACGTGAACTCTGATTTCTCTTCAAAGATACTACCAGCTGAGCTTTTCAAACAACTTCTGCTTTTGTAGTACCCATACTAACTTAGTTGATGACATTATAATAAAGCAAAGTATAGACACTACAACAAGTTATATTTCTATTGAACTGGTTTAAGGTCATGGTTTGTGCAGCAACCTGCTGGTAGCACAAATTCACCAGAATGATAACATGCAAGGAAAATGATTTAAGAGGCATTTTTTAAAGTTCCCTTCAGTTTGTAGGGATGATCTAATTGACTGTTATAGGAAGAATATTATTATTATTGTATTATTATTAAGCTGGACAGGGTTTGAAGAGATTTACCAGGATGTTGCCGGGAATGGAGGGGTTGAGTTATCAGGAGAGGCTGGATAGGCTGGGACTTTTTTCACTGAAGCATAGGAGGTTGAGGTGACATTATAGAGGTTTACAAAATGATGAGGGGTATAGATAAGGTGAATGGCAGGTGTCTTTTCCCTAGGGTGGGGGATTCCAAGACTAGGGGGCATATTTTAAAGGGGAGAGGAGAAAGGTTTAAAAAAAGACATGAGGGGCATTTTTTTTTTTGAAATGGAGTGGTTTGTGTGTGGAATGGACTTCCAGAGGAAGTGGTGGACGTGGGTACAATTACAACAATTAAAAGATGTTTAGATAAAGAAATGTTTGGAGGAGGTGGGCCAAGCATAGGCAGATGGGACTAGCTCAGTTTGCGATTATGGTCGGCATGGACTGGTTGGATCAAAGGGTCTGTTTCCATGCTGTATGACTCAATGTAGGCCAGACCAGGTAACAACAGCAGATTTCCCTCCCTTAAGGATATTAATGCACCAAATTGGTATTTAAGATAATCAACAATGATTTCATCATTAAATTTTTAATTTCAAATTTGTTTTGCATTCAGATTCCACCATCTGCCATGGTGGGATCTAAAGTTGAGTCCTTACAACATTAGCTAGGTCTCTGGATTACCAGTCCAGTGATAATACCACTGTGCCATCACCTTTGTCAGTTGAAATGCCAAAATACTTTATATTACATACAGTTTTATTATTTCATATTTCATGGTTTATATTAAGATATTTATTATGTAAAGGACAGAGAGCAGAAGAGTTTCTGGATTGTCTTCAAGAACATTTTCTTGATCACTTTGTTTCTGATCCAAGTAGAAAGGCAGCTTTGTTGGATTTAGTTCTGGCAAATAAAGTGAAGCAAGTATATAGTGTCAATGAGGGATAATTTAGAGCGTTGTGTACATAGGATCATGAGGTAGAAGTTTGCAGGGACAAGGATAAGGAGAAATCCAGAGTTAAAATACTTAATCCACAAGTGTGAATTTCAGTGCCTGAAAATAGATCTGGCCCAGGTAAATTGGAATTAAAGGTAGACAGACAGGAGGCTAGAAGAACAAAGCAAGCCAGACAGTGTCTGGAGGAAAGGAGAAGTCAGTTCCAGTCCTGAAGAAGGGTAATACCTGAAATGTTGACTTCTCTTTTCCTCCTGTTTGTCTACCTTGGATTCAAGCATCTGCAGATTTTTTTTTGTCTCTAACCAAATTGGAATTAAAGATTGACAATCAAAACCTTAATGGAACAATTACAGTCCAGCCTTTAAAGCTGAATGATTGGCATACAGTTAAGAGTCAGTCACACAAGGGAGAAATGAACTTTTTAATGAGGTATAATTCCATTGATTTGGATGAAAATAGACTTTCAAAAAATTTTAAGTCCCGCAGAATAGGATTGCTCGTAAAGTTGAAGCCTATGGAATATAAAGGACAGTGACAAGTTGGATACAAAGCTGGCTGTGTGGCAAGTATCAGCGGGTAATAGTGATTTTTTTTTCCCCAAATTGGAAAAAAGGTAGGCAATGAGATTCCTCAGGAGTCAGTAACAGGATCACTGCTTTTCCTGATTGTATGCAATGACCTAGCCTTGGTTATTAAGGGCACAGTTTGAGAATCTGCATGTTACACAACATTTAAACATATTCTGTGAGGAGGATAGTGATGGACATTGAGAAGACATAGACAGGCCAGTGCAATGAGCAGACAAATGCAGATGAAATTTTCTGTAGAGAAGCTTTAACTGTTACATTTTAGGAGAAGGGATAGACAACATAAAATTCAGGATACAGCACTAAATCAGTTGCAGAAATAGAGACATTCAGTCAATATAGATGCACAAATCGTTGGTGACAGGGTATGTATGAAAGTGATTAAAAAATGTATTGCATCCTAGTCTTTATAAATGGAGACATAGAGGACAAAAGCATGCAGGTTAGGATGAACCTTTTATAAAGCACAATTCAACATCAACTGGCACGTTGTCCAAGTCTGGGCACCCCATTTTAGAAAAGATGTGAAGACTTAGAAAAGATCAATGAGAATGGTCCCAAGGATGAGGGACTTCAGTTATGAGTTTAGATTGGAGAAGATGTGGTTGCTATCCTTAGAGAAGAGAGCTTTGAGTGAAGATTTGACAGAGGTTTCTAAATCATGTGTTCGAGACAGAATAGATCAGGAGAGACTGTTCCCATTGGCAAAAGTTTGAGAATCAGAAGATGCTCTTTTGAAGGAATGACAGAAAAACTAAGAAGATAATGAGGAAAAATGCCTTTACTCAGTGATTTTAGGGTTTAGAATGCACTACCAAAAAGTGCAGTGAAGTCAGACTCAATTGTAGCTTTCAAAATGGAATTTGATAAACACCTGAAATCCTGCAAATCTTTTCACTTCAAGAAAAGGGCAATGAAGTGGGATCAGCTAGAATGCCAGCATGAAGCCAGTGGGCCAAATGGTTTCTTTGTGCTGTAATCTATCTATGATTCCATAGTATCCAACTGCCCACGGTTTTTTAAGATAAAACTGCAGCTCTTTATCTGTTGCCTGCCTATGCATTTAATCCTAATATGAGATATTGAAGAGCATGTAAGAATCCACCTCAATAAAACCAACAGCCTTTCCTGTGACCCTTAAATAAATAAATTGCAGAATTAACCAATTAATGTTCACTGGTGCTTTATGGAATGGAGAGAGCTGCCATACATTTCATCTGGAAGATAAAGATGGAGCCCAAGAAGTAAACCAGAAATAATATTGATGCCATTATAAGTTTAACTGGGCTCTGAAGTATAATTTTACACAATCTGAATTATTTTCTTCTCCAGAAGCCTGTAATGCATTGAAAGCTTAAGTTTTCAGTTTTGGCAGAATTAGTCCAGTTAGGCTCCTTTTATCAGATGAAGAACAATTGCCAGGAACAAGGTGTAATTGCAGGGTAACTATCAATGGAATGGAAGACCCGTTGTGAAAGAAATGACACATGTGTGTTGGGCAGATGAGAGGAATGCTGATAAAAGGGCTAGATGGAGAGATGATGAATGCAGGAGTAAGCCCAGTTTTCAGGCAAGTATTCTTGCATTTAAGATGTCATATTAATGGTCTTTTCATCAAAAATGTTTCCCTGGTATACTTACATTAATTGTAAGCTATATTCTTACTTGCATAATGAAATTAAATTGTGGTTTTTTTGCCAGATTTTCTATTTTTCTAACTGAGGATCTAAATAATTTATTGCATTTGCTATATTTAATTTAGCTTTCATGTCTCTGAATTCCAACCCAGCAAAACTCTCTGATAAAACAGTCCAAGCCCACATGCTTTAAGACCTCAAACAGCCATCAGCTTTGAACTGATAAGTGGCAAGTACTACTAGAAGGGGAGGAGATGGCCTAGTGATATTATCACTGGCCTGTAAATACAGAGACCAGACAACATTCTGGGGAATGTTGTATCTGCCATGGCAGATGGTGGAATTCGAATTCAGTAGATATCTGGAATTAAGAACTAACAATGACTGTGAATCCATTGTCAACTGTTGGAAAAACCCATCTGGTTCACTAATGCCCTTTAGGGAAGGAAACTGCCATCCTTACCTGGTCTGGCCTACATGTGACTCCAGACCCACAGCAATGTGGTTGACTCTGAACTGCCCTCTGGGCAGTTAGGGATGGGCAATAAATGCTGCTTAGCCAGCAACACCTGCATCCCATGAATGAATGAAGAAAAAAAACCTAAAGAACTGAAGGAATAGAGCAAAGAATTATAGGATGGTCAAGCCTGAATTTGCTGATAATTTATCAGCAAACAGTTTTAAGAGACAGGATAAACTATTATTGATTTTATGGCTTTGTAATCACAGTTATGTAATACATACAGTTGACAATTTGTAAGTGATTTTCTGAAAGTAGATTGAATTTTAATAAAGCAGCAGATAGATATGTTCTGTTACCCTTATGTACTAATGTAAGGTATGGTTTGTCTGGTTAGCATGTAAAACAATACTTTTTACTGTATCTTGGTACATGTGACAATAATAAATCGAATCAAATCAAAGATATGATACGCTGGTTAATTAGATAAAAAAAGTATACAGCCGTGACAACTGGGGATGGTTGTTGGTTTTTTCAGTCTCGTTGTAGTGGTGAAGCCAGCATCCTGCTCCTTAGCTGAAGTGTTGGGTAACTCCTCTCTCAGTCTTTCTCCTTTCTCTCTGCATGAAAAAGATTGCTTGATGAATACTGCTCTCTGGGGTCTGCCTGATGAGAGCAGCTACCAACGAGGTATGCTTGATGAGAACTGCTCTCTCAGAGAACTCCCCTTTGCTCTGACGTGGTTACGCCAGTGCAAGTATGGCCTACTCTATTCCTGGTCCCTGCGTAGATCCTCCAGCACAGATCTGACCTAGTCCCGGCGTGGTTACTCCAGCATGGAATCTAGTTCCTGAACTCTTAAACCCCAGTGCAGTTTCTCCAGCATGGATTTGACTTCCCTAACTCTTGTTGGCCCCAGCGTGGATTTGACTTAACTCCTGCAGTCTTCTCCAGGTGCCATCACTCCTATGTACTCCTCTCTGAGCTCGGCACTTATATTTCTAGGGGTAGGTAGTTTGTGCTGTATCAATCGAGTGCCTGAATCATCTTGGCCAGTGGCCATGAGACAGCCAGTATTGATTATTGTTGCCCCCTTGCCCACTTCTAACTGAGTCTGAGTTTGAATTTGATTTGTTATTGTCACATGTACCAAGATACAGTGAAAAGTGTTGTTTAGTGTGCTATGCAGGCAGATTGTTCCATATAAAGTGCAGAATAGTGTTATAGCTGCAGAGAAGTTGCAGAGAGAGAGATTAACATTTGAGGGGTCTGTTCAAAAGTCTGATAACAGCAGGGAAGAAGCTGATCTTGAATCTGTTCATACATGTATTCAAACTTTTACATTTTCTGCCTAATGGAAGAGGGTGGAAGAGAGTATAACTGGTGTAGGAGGAATCTTTGATTATGTTGGTCACTTTCCTGACACAGTGGGAAGTAAAGTTGGAGTCAATGGATGGAAGGCTGGTTTGTGTTGTGGGCTGGGCTATATTCACAACTCCCTGTAGTTTCTTGCCATCTTGACAAGAGCAGTTGCCACACAATATTGTGATGCGTCCACGTAGGATGCTTTCCATTGTGCATCTATGAAAATTGATAAGTGTCTTTGTGGTCAAGCCAAATTTCCTTAGCCCCCTGAGGAAGTAGAGGTGTTGGTTTGCTTTCTTGGCCATTGCATTGATGTAGGTAGACCAGGATAGATTGTTGGTGATCATGACTCCCAGGAAATTGATGCTGTCAACCATCTCCACCTCATCACCATTGACACAGATAGGGGTGTGCCCTCCAGTCTGCTTCCTGAAATCAATAACCAGCTCCTTTGTTTTGCTGATGTTGATGGAGAGAGTGTTATTTTTACACCAGGCCGCTAAGCACTCAGTCTCTTTCCTGTGTTTTGTCTCATCATTGTTTGAAATCCCACTTACAACAGTGGTGTTATCAGCAAATTTGTAATGGAGTTGGTCCAGCATTTGGTACATAGTCGTAAATGTATAAGGAGTGTAGAAGGGAGCTGAGTTTGCAGTCTTGTGGGGCACCGATTTTGAGGATTATTGTGGAGGAAATGTTGTCGCCTAGTCTTACTAATTGCGTGGCCAGGAAGTCAAGGATCCAGTTACAGAGGCGAGAGCTGACACCCAAGTCTCAGAGTTTGGAGATGAGCTTGTTTAGAACTATGGCGTTCAAAGGGCTAGTGACCTCTGTGTTTTGTAATTCTTCCCTTATTTTTCACATGGCTGGAATTTTGGCAAGGTAAGTACTGCTATAATAGTTGTTAACGAAATCTTGTGCTACTAGGAAAATTCAGTCTTTAAGAGACCCCAATATTCAACACTGTCACTTAGGCACACATTAATTGGGGTAGTCAGCATGGTTTTGTTTAGGGAAGCTTGTCTCTTACTAATTTAATTCTATATTATAAGAAAGTAATGAGGATTGATGGCATTTAAGACTGAGATGAGGGTGAATATCTTCTCTTACAGAGTAGTGAATCTGTGGAATTCTTTACCATAAAGGGTTGTAGAGGCTGGGTTTGTTCAAGGCTGAGACAGACAGATTTTTATATTGGTGAGGGAATCAAGGGTTATAAGGAAAATGTGGAAAAGGAGAGTTGAGGATTTTCAGATCAGCCATGATGGTAGACTGGTCAAATAAGTGGTAGACTGGTCAAATAATTAAAAGCCTGTGAGATATAGGGGAACGTTGTAATTTAGAGAAAAAGATTGACTCTATGACAGAAATTAGAAGGGAGTGTTAGAGGGATTCTGTGATGTACACTGAGAAATTTACACAAATTTTGAATGTCATTTATTTTAAGTTTGGATTTTTGAATTTTTAATTCGTGACATATGGGTTTTTAGTATTTGTCAGAAGACTATAATGATTAATTTGTACATATTTCTGCAGCCACGGTGATTTCTTTCAAAACATCTTGAGAGCATGAGATAGTAGGAACTGCAGATGCTGGAGAATCTGAGATAACAAGGTGCAGAGCTGGATGAACACAGCAGGCCAAGCAGCATCAGAGGAGCAGGAAAGCTGACGTTTCCGGCCTAGACCCTTTTTCAGAAATGGAGGAGGGGAAGGGGGTTCTGAAATAAATAGGGAGAGAGGAGAAGATAGGTGGAGAGGAGACAGACAGGTCAAAGAGGCAGGGATGGAGCCAGTAAAGGTGA
>NC_063345.1:40836625-40861849 GCF_021869965.1 Rhincodon typus
ACCCTTCTTCAGAAAATTTTCTGAAGAAGGGTCTAGGCCCGAAACGTCTGCCTTTCTGCTCCTCTGATGCTGCTTGGCCTGCTGTGTTCATCCAGCTCTACACCTTGTTATCTCAGATTCTCCAGCATCTGCAGTTCCTACTATCATTGAATCATGGAATGCCTTCAGTGTGGAAGAAGGCCATTCAGCCCATCGAGTCCACACCAACCCTCCGAAGAGCATCCCACCCAGATCCACCACCCCGCCCCATCCCTGTAACTCTCCATTTCCCATGGCTAACCCACATAAGCCTGCACATCCCTGGACACTATGGACAATTTAGCATGGCTAATCCAGCTAACCTGCACATCTTTGTACTGTGCGAGGAAAACCAGAGCACCCGCAGGAACCCACGCAGACTTTGGGAGAATGTGCACAGACAGTCGCCTGAGGCTGGAATCAAATCCGGGTCCTTGGCACTGTGAGGCAGCAGTGCTAACCACTGAGCCATTGTGCTGCCCTGTCTGATGGTAGTGGTAATAAGAAAATGCCCATTTTTCTTTGCAATTACCTCAGTGCAGTGCAAGGGAGGTGAAACTACACTCCCTACGATGGAACGACTCTTAAGGTCAGCAGCAACAGCATTGAGGTTAACACTACAAAGTAAGTGTAATGAAATCTCTGTTGGTATTACAAAAATGTTTACTTTTTTCTTGTTCTTTTCAAACATTTAGCTTTTTTTAGTGATTCATTCAAAGTTATAATTGCATTAATTGTAATGAAATATTTAAATTAACTTGACAGCTTTAATGTAATTGTTAATTAATAATTGTAGGTGGATTTTGTTGTTCCTATTTATTTTAACATCGAAAGCTATTTATTGATTTCAACTGAATGAGTATAGGTGAATACATAGGTAAGGGAATAGAGAGTGAGATGACAGGGTGAGCTGGCAGGTGGGGATAGTGCGTTGGGTGTAGGGCACGATGGTTGTATAGTCAAGGATAGTAAGAACGGCCGATCCTAGAGTCAGAGATAACACAGTGTGGAGCTGGAGGAACACAGCAGGCCAGGCAACCTCAGAGGAGAAGGAAGGCTGACGTTTCAGGTCGGTACCCTTCTTCAGAAATGGACTGTATATGGGGTGTATAGTCAAGTTGGTCAGACTGTCACGTATTTTGGTGACAATGCAGAGTTGGGAGGGGTCGGGTTAGGTCCAGGAATAGTTTCAGGGAGAGTTGGGTGTCCAGAAGTTTGTAGGGAGGAGGGCCAATGTTGACATTGGGCATGGGGAGTTCTGTTTAATAATTTCGTGGGTTTAATTATTTATGATTAAATTGATTTTAATTCTGTGACTTTTCCTGAGCTAACTATTAAGCTAGGTCAGAACCATTCAAAGTCTCTGAAACAAAGCTGGGGACATTTGTTTTGGTGTTCCAGATGCCTGCAAATTGTCCATTGGTGTTTTAAACATCCCAGAAAAATCCTGAGGAGTCAACTGTGCCAGGACTAATGCATGGTTCCAATGAACAGCTGCTGCCTGTGTTGCTGCAGTTTTGTTGCACAAGTGAAATGTTCAAAAATCTTTATTGCAATGCCTTGAGTGTATTGTAGTAAAACATAATTCTCAGGATGCTGATTTCCAGTCTCTGAGGAAAAACTGAATCCCGCAGAAAAGGAACTATAGGTAGATTCAAAAGTGTAGTGATTGAATCATGTAGTCCTATTTTAACTTAATGATATATGCAATATAAAATCAAAATTTGCCCTTCATGTTCACTTGTCCTTCATATTTATGTCCCAGAGTAACAATTGGAATTCTGATTAAATTTTGATATTTAATCCTGAGATATGGCATGGCTGGTCGCGCTGCATTTACTGCCCATCCTTTTTTGGTGATAGTAAGTTTACTGTGTATTTACTGTTTGCTGTGACATCATTTCATGCAATGGAAAACTTTAGGAAACTGCTGCCATCTAATTTTGCTGCTTCTCTTTCCAGATTACAAGCAAAAGTAAAGAGTCATTGTGGGCACTCATTAAAGGTTTGAGTGATGCCTTCTCTGGGTGGCTGGTGATGTTACTGGTTGGACTTATGGCAGGTAAGAAGGACACAATTTTCTTTTATTGCATGTTGCTGTATCAGGAAGTCTTAACTGGGGGACAATCTTTTAAGTAAGTGAATGAATTAGGCTGGATTAGAAGTCCAGGCTAAGGAATGAGGTCTCAATGAATTATTAACTGGCATTTTTGTCTGGAATTATTAAGTGATCAGCATTTTAAAATCATTTATATCTTTGCTAGTTTGCTGGAGTAATTTCTTATCCTGATGATGGCCAGGAATTGAATTAATACCTATTCAAACATTTAGTGATCTAGAGCATTGGAGAGATCATCTCATCAGTGTAAAATTTACTTCCCTTATATGGATCATCTCTAATTCCTCTCAGCTGAGGTTTCTTCTCTGTCCTACTCTTGGTGGATGTTGGTGCTCATTATTTAAATGAAAGTACAGAAGAAAATGCACTAATAAAATCAATCTCCAATTAACAATTCTTTGAGATTTTGGTGAATTTTTTTCTTTTCAGCTGGATCTCTAGATTCCAAAACAACTTTTATTTAATGCCATTTTTAATCTAGCCTCTGTCACTTAATACTGTTATGTTTTAAAAAGAATGAAACTCCTGAATCCTCTTTAAAATGTTCAATTAACCATTTCAATAAACTCTTCTGATTCCAGCATGTAAAAGTTTTAAAAAAAAACCTTGACACATTATTGAGGGGATAGAATTGATAAATAAGAGAAGGGAAGATACACTAAACAAAATAATATTGTTTAAAGGCTCTTATTCTTTCCAAGAACTTGGTCAGACTTGGCTGACCTGCCAAGCACCACGATAGCTAATTTTGGGCTAAAAGGGTTGTTATGTATGTTACCTGTATCTAGACCCTCACCCTGTTTGTTTAATGTTTTACTAACATCTCCAAATGATGACTCCAGTTGATAGAATATTTTTTAGTCCTAGTTAACTTTGTTGTCCTCTGAGGTAAGTTCTCCGATATTTGCCCTTCATAACAGGAGTTTACCGATCACCTTGTAACATTTTAAATAATTCACTTAAATATGTGGAAATTGGCAAAGAATTAATTAAAATATAAAGATACAAACAGCTTTCTAACTAATACAGCTTGTGATCATGTGACCATGTGACCATGTTTTATGATACTGACCTGTACCAAAGCAACTGACATTATCAACACATTTGAAGCAGAGATTGGTGAAACACAGCCCGAAGTAAGAGCAAGAGATGGAGCGTTTAACTTAAGATCAATCTTTGATCAACACGTCAAATTCTCCGCCAGTTGGAGCCACATTTAGTACAAAGTAAGGTAGTTGTGGCTTTGAAGGTCAATCATCAAGATTGTCAGCAAGACAGCTAGAAGTGACATGAGGAGAAACTTCTTTACTCACCATTGTTATGATTTGGAATATGCTGCCTGGGAGAGTAGTGAAGGTGGATTCCATAGGTTCAAAAGAGAATTGGATATAGATTATTGGGGAGGCAATGGCCTAGTGCTACTATCGCTGGACTGTTAATCCAGAGACCCAGATAACATTCTGGGGTCCGAGGTTTGAATCGCGCCACGGCAGATGGTGGAATTTGAATTCAATAAATATCTGGAATTAAGAATCTAATGATGACCTTGAATCCATTGTTGATTGTTGGAAATACCCATCTGGTTCACTAATGTCCTTTAGGGAAGGAAACTACCATCCTTACCTGGTCTGGTCTACATGTGACTCCAGGCCCACAGCAAGGTGTTTGGCTCTTAACTGTCCTCTGGGCAATTAGGAATGGGTAATAACCACTGCCTAGCCAGCGACACCCTCACCCTGTGAATGGATAAAAGATCTGAAAGTAACGAATCTAGCTGGCTATGGAGATAAGGCTGGAGTATGGGACTAGCTGGGTATCTGTTTCAGGAGTGGTACATTTGATGGGTTGAATGGCTTCCTTCTCTACTGTAAAATTCTATGATCCTATCTCAATCCCATGACATCACTGTCAGAGTTCCTTAGGGTAATGGCCTCGCCCAACCACTTTCAGCTATTCATCAATGACCTTGCCAATGTCATAAAGTCACAAGTGAAAACGTTAACTGATTGCACAATATTCAACATAGTTTGTTCAACATCAACCTCAGTTCCTGATGGGCTGATTAGTGGCAAGTTGCTTGTTGGTGATGAACCACACGCGTTAGGCAATTGACACTTCTAGCAAGAGAGAATTTAATCACCCTTTGACATTTGGTAGAATTACTAATTGCTGAATTCCCCACTATCAACTTCCTAGGAGTTAGCGTTGACAGAAACTGAACTGGAACAGCCATATAAATGCTGTGGCTACAAGAGCCAGGAAACCTGCATCATGGGTGAATGACCTGCAGCTTCTTTCCTGACAACATCATGGGTGTGACTCCACTCCAGAATCTGCAGCAATTCAAGAGGCAACTCGCCATGATCTTCTGTAGGGCAATAAGGATAGCCAATAAATGCTGGCCTAGCCAACAACACACATCCAGTGAATGAATTTAATAAAAACAAGAATATTTGCATATTCTTCATAGACTATTAAGATGCATTCATTCATATTTTTCAGCTAAAGGTAATAGACACGTTACTGAAATATCCAGATTCTGTACTGAGACCAAATAACAAGCTTCAGACTAGAAAAGGGACACCGAGAGATCTTTCAATTGAAGAGAGAAGTATAGCAAGGCTCAGTTTGTACATATGACAAATATTCAGAGAATTAGTTCTGAAGAAGGACCGCTAGTCCTGAAATGTTAACTCTGCTTTCTCTCTACAGATGCTGCCAGACGCGCTGAGTTTTCTGGTAGTTGCTGTTTTTATTTCTGATTCCAGCAGCTGCAATTCTTTTGTTTTCTTTTTGAGAATTTGACTTACTTCTAGGGAAAAAATTGGAAATGAGAATGTAACTAAGTGGTGGTACACTAACAACATTGTACTATTTGCAGAATCAGAAGAGTCCTTCCAAAATATCATAGATCAAGTAAAATCCAGAAGATTAGAATTTGAATTGTGTGAACAGCAAGAAGACAAAAATAAAGTTAGTAGGAAGGAATACAGGAGAAGAAACTAGAATGTAGATTGAAATGGATGGTGTCAAACTGGAACAAATTAATATGTTTGTTAACTTAGGAAAAATAACTGTGGTGATACAGAAGTTAGAAAGATAAAGATGGCCTAAAGATGAAGGATGTGTTAACAGAAAAACTCAAGCTGTTAACAAGGGGGAATAAACTATAAGAATGCTATATTCTGTGCAGTTTTCCTGCATGCTCCAGGAATACAGACATTAAATAAAGAACTAAAGAAGAAAATGTGGATGTTAAAGCATATTCTAAAAGTTCTATATACCAACATAAGACAAGTGAAAAACAGCTTAAAATTACAAAAAACAGAAATAATTCTTAAAAAGTTACATCTTGAAATGAAAACATCATTAGTTCTGCCACTTGATCAGAGCTGAAAAGCTATGGAGTTTTCCTCAAGAGGGCAAAATGGAGAACAGCATACGGAGCAGTCAATCCGGGTATAGTTGAATGACAAATGTCAGAGTGACTGCAGATGAGGTATAGCGAATCTGTGAGGATGGTGTGAGACAGATCAGCGTGGTCTACAGTGACTGCAAATCTCCTGGCAGAGGTATCTACAAGCAGCAGAACAGATCAACAAAGTGCAAATATTAGTACAGTAAAAAAACATATATTTGGAAGGTTTAAAACTAATATTCTAGAAATCATGTTCACTTAGTTTTTTTTAATGCGTCACCTAATACCGGAAAACTAGAATGGTTTTGAATCTTAAGTGAAAGTAATGAGAAATGTAAGAACTAACCAACAAACCACTTCTTGTGATGCAACTTTTTTTTCCTATAATCTACTGATTTAGCTAATTGTTGAATAGAGTGTGAGGGTCTGAAAAGGTTAAAGCTGAAGAGTATCTTGAGCACTACCTGCTGTAGCGGTGTCATATGGGCTTGGTGGGGGTAGCTTAGGATCTTAAAGGTGTGAGACCTCCTGTCAAGATTTTATTGAACTTCTGTGACAATGTCTGTCATATTAATGTAAATTGTACATAGTTGTTATCATGCAATAAGCTTGTTGAAGACAAGAACCTCTTTTCATTTGACTACCAAGTCTACCACACTATCATAAGTTGGCCCTGTCGATCTCTACCCTGAAAACAGCATATCTACCTTGTAGTGAGCAATTGTACAGAGAGCTCATATAATATGATGAGTAGTGATATGGATTGCTCATGCAGTACATGTTAGAAATGAATATCATTAAAAAGAAAGCCATTTTGAAATCTAAAGCAGCTCTTTAATTACCAACTCCTGACCTACTCAAGCATTGAAAACTGCCACCCAAAAATGGCTGAGTAGAAATTTCTTCCAATTAAATATTCTGGTTCCTGCCATCAACTCCATTCCCTAGCCATTGATGCCATAAAAACAGGAAATAGGTCAGGAATAGGCTATTTGGCCCTTCAGGCCGTGTCATTCCATTCAATAAGATCAAGACTGACCTGATTACGGCCTCAACTTTTCTGCCTGCTCCTCCTTAACCCCTTAAAAACATTGCAAGAATAGGCCATTTAGTCCCTGAAATCAGTTCCACCATTCAATTAGATCACGGCCGATCTGTATCTCAACTCTCTTTGCCAGTCTTGATCCTACAGCCTTTAATGCCATTGATCTAGCAACAATCAATCTCGTATTCAAAATTTTCAATTGATCTAACCTGAACAGCTTTAAGGAAGTGAGTATGAGATTTTCGCTATTCTTTGTGTGAAGAAGTGCGTCCTGACATCATCCTAGAGCAGATTGGGAAGAAACGTGGGCAGGTGGATGCTCCTGTCAATGGGGTAAGTGGAGACCTGGTGTGTTGCAAAGCCTGTGAGGTTCATAGAAAGGCTTACGGCAAGGGGATCTAGATGTCCTGGGTCTTACTGACACACACAGGCAGAGGCTACCAGCCACTTGCCAAAGTGCACACCGGCTTCCTTTTCTCTCTCTCTCTGTCTCTCCACGTCTTCAGAGGTCCATTATGTGGCTTCTTGGGGAACTGGCCTGTTTACCGTGTCATGGTGGAAATGCTGGCAATTACCTGCAAGACAAAAGAGGGAGTAGACATCATGGTAAGAAGTGGGATGCAATGAATGAAACTACTGCAGGGTTACAGTGACAGTTCTAGTGAAATGAAGTGTGGTAGTAATTATGTTGGCAAGTTGGAGGAGGCAATGGGTGAAAGTGTTTGAACAAAGATGTTGCAGGCAATAGTGAGAATCAGCCTTTGTGGGAGGTGGGTGCAGTAGCAGAGACAGAGTGTGAGGTAGCAGAGAAAAGAACGTGGCACTTACTCTGGCAGAATGGACAATGTCATTGGCTTTCTTACAGCACCCCAAACAGTTGAAATAGCACTGACCTAGGTGGTGATCTCTGAGCAGGCTGCCAGGGTCTGGTACTACAGTCTTCTCTGCCAGTCCTCTGGGAAGGCGACTCCTCTCCTTTGCACTGCCCCCCTCAAACAGGTCTCAAGTTCTTGATAGGGAATCCGGACCTAATCAGTAGATGGCAATAATATCTACTTCAACATCTTTTCGACTCTGTGTCTTTGACCAAGCAGGGCACCTTCATAATTTCAGTGTTCATCTGTGTGCACAGTGACCTTTTAAATATGGTGCAGATGCAAGGAATGCTTTTAATTTTGACGCATATTTGATAAGCAGCAAGTTGTTCTGGGAATAGCATGTGGTAAGGTGGGGTTAGAATCCGAGCCTGCCACAGGGGTGGGATAGGTGATTATTAAGGTGTATTTGCTATGATGCAGTGAAAAATTATGCTGGGCCTTGTAAAAAGAATCCCTACAGAAAACTTGACACAACTCACACTTAGCCAATAAAAAGCGAAGTGTTTGTGCTTCAACGCTTGTTGAGCACTTACATAGCTGTAAAGCTGAAAAGAAACAAAATGGGTGTTACTTCTCAGAGAAAAAACAGAGCAGATGCGTTTCTGGCAGCAATGTGTGAAAGTTTGGACAGAGTAACAATGCCAATCGCATGAATCTTCAGTTTTTGCCTTAAATCACAAAGCTGTATGCCTTTGAGCTTGAGAAACTCTGAAAAATGAGGATGCTGGCCTACGTGGGCAGTTTGGTGTAAACCTTGATACCTGACCTTAAAAACAAATGGAGGTAACTGATAACAGGGTTAGGTTTATTTCAGTTTTGAAAATTGAAGTGATTTGAATGAATTTTTAAGATGTTAAGGGGAACTAATAGGGTAGATAGAAAATAAATTATTTCCTCTGTTAAGGCAATTGAAGAATAGATGATGTGGGTTGATGGTTTTCTTTTAACTAAAGGAAACAGTTGATAATAAGGCAAAGATGGGTATATGAAATTAGGTCACAGACGAACTTCTTTTAATGGCAGAACAGGTTTGAGGGGCTAGGTTCCTATACTTCTAAAACACTGTATTTTACAATTTGTGTTAATTTTTAATTGTAACCTTTGCTTCCTCCTCACTTATCATTTCTATCCATCTGGCTATTCTTTTTGATTCCATGTAAAATTACCTTTTTTGTAAAACACTTATTCAGTGCTCCTTCAAATTACATAAAAAAGCAGATACTTTTTTTTTAAAAGCTTCTTGTTTACTGCTTAAAGATTGATCTGGCACAACCCTGAATGGATCACGTTTTTCCAATATCTTAATACTTTTATCCCATCTTCTAGGACTTATGAACAATTGAAACAAAACTAACATTGCCTGTGTACCTCTATCTTTTCAGAAGACATCATCATATTTCCCAAACTTTGGGGAAATTTTATTTTCCACAACATTTTAGAATGCACAAAAGTGATAGAGTCGGTTTTGTCTCGACAACTGCAAAATAATGCACTTTGATGTTAAGAATATGATGAGAGAGTTCAACTTGAGGTAAAATTTTGTAAAGGAGAAGGCAGTCATTGTGTGTGGAAGGTCAATAGGGTAGCAATGCAAATGGGTAAAACCATTATCATTGGTTTTATACAATACCAGAATAAGAAGGTGATATCAAACAAAACTAGAGTGGCCCTCAGTTGGAGTACTTCATGCAGTTTTGGAAACCCCATTCATACCTCTCTATCTTTTGCATTAATTTTACTTTTCTTATTATTTAGTAAATTTGAACCTCACTGTATTCTTCCTCAAGCTTCATTCAGGAGCCTCAGAAGTAAATCACTAGTCTCCGACGATATTTCTCTTTAGTATCAGAAAACCTTTGACTGTTAGTCTCCAAATCTGCATCTACTCCCACTTGTTCCAAAATTTCAGGTGTACCATTGCACTCCAAGCTTACCTCCTTTATCTCCTAAAATAACTCTTAATACTACTTTGTTAGCCCTCTAACTAGTAATGTATCTACAGGAAGCTTTTTGTTAAATACCTTTTGTTTTTTTTCCTTATTTTCTCTTGTAGCTGCTTTACAATTTTCCTGTATTCTTTATTGTTTTGACTTTCTTCCCTGTTACCTGTTCTGAGTGTTAAGTGTTGTGTTAATTTAAAACTTGATTTTGTTGGTCTCCTTATCCATAAATATTAGTCTTTGCTTTTTCTAATCAAAAAGAAAATATTTTTACTTATTTTGTATTATTCAATATTACTTGTTACTACCTATTTCCATTCCTTTTGAGTCTCACTTTTTTTTAATCCAATATGCTTTTTCCAATAAAGTGTATTTTTCTTGGAAAAACATTTGAAAAATGCAAAAGGCCAATATACTGGAGAACGGACAGAATCAATAACTAAACAAAACCTGCAATCCTTTTACTGACTATTAAAGTAATCAAGTACACTGTCTTATGCCTAGGTGCTATTGCTGGTTTGATCGATATGGCTTCTCACTGGATGACAGATCTGAAAGAAGGCGTCTGTTTAGTGGGGTTCTGGTACAACCATGAACATTGTTGCTGGACATCCAGTGAAACCACTTTTGAGCAACGAGATAAATGCCCACAGTGGAAGTCTTGGTCGGAGCTGTTTCTCAACCAGTCGGATGTAATTAGATATCTTTATTTCTTTAATTTTTTTGATAGTCCCTAACCTTTGACTTGTCCAATATTTATTTCTCCAGGTAAATTTAACCATGTATTTTCTTATGAAATGCAAGATAATTTTCCATCCTTAACCAGTATAAGCAGAATTCCTTCTAGGCCATTTGAGAAATGCTTGGGGTGTCGATGATTTCCTTCAGCAGAGTACAGGGTGACTTTGGCATCAACAACCCTGAAAGCTCAGTAACAGCTTCTGTGGACACATGCAATGTTAATGATACTGAATTGAAGAGATAATTTAAAGCCTTTGAAATATATTCCCTGTTTTCACTAAATATTTCCTGTATTTATATTAGAAACACATTTATGTAAATAGAATAGTGTTTCTGAAGAATATGTTCTTCAAGAGAATTAAATGCCCACTGTCTTTGCTGAAAAATTACTGCTCAACTTCAAGATGAGTAGCCTCTGAGCAATAAAATAGTAGTTCTGTCTAGATGACTTATTATAAATAGCCCTGAATTGGAGTTTGGGTAAATCTGTTTGAAAGGTTAATGGAGTAATGATGGCTGGAGCAAGAACTCACCATACTGGCTTAATGTGCTTGAAGATTCAGTGATATGGGTTGTGCCCATTGTGTTGCAACAACCCAAAATCTTTCAAAATATCTTTTTCATGCGCGACTTTAAACTGTTAGATGAACAGTTCACGTTAAATTTTTGGTAAGTTAAAATGTGAATGGAAAATGCTGCAGTTGCACTAGGATGAGTCCATATAGTGTGCTTCAGAAACACTCTTCGCATGTAATGCAGTAAATGGAATGATAAGCTGCTATTATATGATCATTTTATGAATAGGTTCTGGAAATATATGATCATTTTATGAATAGGTTCTGGAAATATATCAAATTTTACCAAAAGATCTCTGGGAAAGTTAACTGAAGTTTTAATGTAAATCATAAATGATTTTTCTTTACTGTCAATGTCCTATCACGCATGTAGATATGAGTTATAATTTTTATGTTGTGTTAAATGTTCCAGGGAGCTGGTGCATACATATTGAATTACTTCATATATGTTAGCTGGGCTATGGCTTTCGCTTTCCTGGCTGTGTCTTTGGTGCGTGTATTTGCACCTTATGCTTGTGGATCTGGAATTCCAGAGGTAAGCCTGAAGTTTATTTTTGAGGAATTTGAGATTTCTTCCACAACTAGCACAATGTTACAACTAATAAATGTACTTTAAATTATTCTATAGGTTTTTCTTTTGTCCCTTAATGTTATTAACCCAAAAATAGTGATCTCAAAGCTTTAAATACAAATTTTCTGTTGTGCCACTCTTCGTTGTTAATTGTTCTTATTATTGATTGTACTTTTTAAAAAAAAAAAAAAAAAATTTCTGGGCATTTTTTGGGTGTGTTTTAGACCTCTCAAAACTTAGTGAAAACTAATTCAGTATAAGAAGAACATCACTGCTTAACGATTAATATTATCTTTCAAACCAGAGACGCTGACTCTGGTCAGGGCATTTCCCTGAGAAATGACCCAGTAATAGCTGTCACTTATTTTGTTCAGTTGAAACAGGTTTCAGTTCATACACCATACACATGTTCTTTCTGTCTGCAAACTAAAGGGCCCTGCATATCAAATATGTGGTTTCAATTATATGAAAGTGTGCCACACAGCGAGCCCAACTGACATACTGTGCCTGTTTCAACTCAACAAAGCAGGTCACACATAAAAAGGAAATTACTGGAGAAACTCAGCAGGTCTAGCAGCATCTGTGGAGGGAAAGCAGATTAATGCTTCAGGTCCAGTGACCCTTCTTCAGAAAATAGGTGACTTTCATTCATTTCTCAAATGTGTTCATTTCTCAAGCCAATACCCTGACCAGTCAGAGTCAATCAATCTGATTTGAAATCTAAACAAAGCCTGACAGTTAATAGTCAATCATTGTTAACTGCTACATTCTCTATAACAATGCCTCTAACAGTCTGAGTCCATTTGCGAACCAATCAGCAATGCACCTTCAAACAGTATAAATGTTGGTTTTCCCCTTTATTGGTATTCTTCCTAATTGTCCTGCTGAGTACAAAAGCTTCAACAAAATGTCTTTTTTAATAATGTTCAAGTTCTGTCCCACCAAATCATTATTTCCTTAATGATAACCCCTATAAAGGCTGTGGCTGCAAGATTCTTTATCTTTGCACTGCCAAACTTATCCTGATACACGGAGGACTCTGCATGGACATGGATACATGTATGAGCTCGAACATGTGAAAAAAAATACTTTCCAAATGCCATGCAGCCCCACCAGGTGATATGATGCCAGGCGACCAAAAATGAACAAAGCACATCCTGGTAACATCTGTACTGATGACTATTTTTAAAACCGATGCCTGATCCATTTTCAAGGCCTGACCTCAATAATGGACTGCTGTTTGGCTTGTCAGCCAGTTAATGAATGGAACCAGCACGGACACCCTGCATGCTGCCCTAAAATACCAGTTAGGGCCCTAAGTATGTCATAGGACAACAATTTGTATATTCAAATTGCAAGAGCCCATTTAAGGTGGACACTTCAGTTACTTCGTGGTAGGCCTTAGGGAGGATAAGGACAACCAAATCGAGAGCATGGTAGTAAGTCATTGTGCACAATTTTGGAACGCTACTTTCCCATTTTGTACCAGGTTGGATAGCTCAAGGCCAACTCCATTGTCTCCTTAGTCAGTTAAATTCTGAGCCTTTAATTTATTAGCTGCTAATAAGGTTTTACAATGGACAACTTGTGCTCTTTAAACTAAAAACTTCACACTTCTTTGAACTTCCAGAACTTAATAATGTTTACAACTGTTTTGCCATTTACTTCCAGATTAAAACCATATTAAGTGGCTTTATCATTAGGGGCTATCTAGGAAAATGGACTCTGATCATAAAGACTGTTACCCTGGTTTTGGCTGTGTCTTCAGGCCTCAGCCTGGGAAAGGAAGGTCCTCTAGTGCATGTGGCCTGCTGCTGCGGCAATATTGTTTGTCATCTGTGTACAAAATATAGGAAAAATGAAGCTAAAAGGAGAGAGGTAAGTGGATGTTGGTGTGTTGTAATTAGTATTATTGCACCTATGCTGCAGTGTTCAATCTAAACAGATTAGTACAGAGCTGCTAATGATCTGGCAAAGATGTAAAAAATGAATTCCCCCATAGGAATATAACATTCAAGAAGAGCTGTATTACTGGAGGGGATTTTAGTGAAAGATGAGAATTTTGAAAGAATTTGCATATTAAAGTGTGAATTTTATATGTTGGGCATTGGGTGACAGGGAGTAAAGTAATTCGTCAAGAGCAAGAGTAATTCTTGAGCGGGATGTGGTGCAGGTTAGGATAGAGTTTGGAAATAGCTGTAAATTTTGGAGGATAAACATGAAGCAAGGTGGAATGAGCATTAGAAGATAAATTCTGGAGATAAAAAAGGCAAGTTGTATGTTAGATCCATGTCTCCTTGCAAGCTTGTGGTTCTTCCTGGCATAAAAATAATGGAAAAGAGTGAAGACCAACTGCAAAATTTACTAACTTTCATGAAAAGGTATGTTAAAAAGGTGCAGACTGTTGTTACAGTCATAACATCTAATACTTGAGTAGCTATTACTGTAAAATTGGAGGCCTTGTTTCCCAATTTAAGTTGCAAACCTGCAAATCTGTTCCATTCAGGAGACAGTCACTTTTCTGGACATTTTGACACAGTAGATTTCAAGAATCCTACTGAACTTGACCATTGTAGCTGTTCCATGTGGATTTGGCTCCAACTTAGAACTATTAAATATTGAGCAATGCATTAGTACTTTCATTCAGGCCACAGGGATGATTCTTGAGAAATATAATGTTACTCTACAGTTAGGGTGTGGTTGATATGTGTGCTTATTTGTAAGGAAGGCTAGGAAGGTGGGAATTGAGATGCAAAATAAGATTAATTAATTTTGCTGTACAAAGAATGCTTGATGTTGCTACTTGTTGAGAAAAGTGGCCATAATCAGTTTGCCATTATTGCTACCACTCATTTTAATGAATACACCTCTGCTTAAAAAAAAGACACAGAATATACAATAAAGAAATGCACCAAGGGAGATAAGAATTAGAAGAAAATATAACTCCAAAGGAGTAAATGCTACATAACACCACTGTCCCTTTTTGTGTACAGACGATAAGTTATGATTTGGTTCCCAGTGGAAAAATTAGCATGTAGAAAGAGTGATAATTAACCTGTTTGGGAACTAAACTGATGAAAGATTTGTGTAGGTTTAGAATCCTAATTCCTGAGGGGAAGAGAAAAACAGTGACAGAGAATGAGATCAGATTGTGGCCAGATGTGGAGTCTCATATGTGACGAATGAATTCATATTACACATAGATACATTTACCATCTCCAGAAAAATTAAGGAAGTTTCAAGTCTGCATTGCAGATAACTGAACTGTATTGCAAAGCTTTACTTTACAAATATTTTACTGTGACTAGTACTTTGTCTTTCATCATCATAGCCAAATGTATCCAAGAAATAATGCACATCTGGACAGACTGTTGTGTGATCTCCACCCATTCTTGAAGAATGCAGATGTAGAATATAAATGGTCACTTTTAATCTGAATTTTCAACTCTTGCCCAACTTCAGTATGTAGATGCTGGCTCATCTCCCTGAATGATAATTAAATAACTCCAGTAGTACCTCAGATCTTTGACCTCAAAACAGCACATAAACTTCTATTAGCTATGTTTGAATCCCATCACACATGCACACTGTAAGTGTGCCATCTTTGTTTGCCAAATTCTACATGGTTTCATCTTTATTGATTTTGTTTTCTAGGTACTATCGGCAGCTGCAGCAGCAGGTGTCTCTGTTGCTTTTGGTGCCCCCATTGGAGGAGTTTTGTTTAGCCTTGAAGAGGTAGGAGATTTTGTCATAATTTAATTTTAACAAAATTGAATAACAAGAACTTTTTCAATAGCCAGGCAGCAGCACAGGTTTATACTGCTGGGGTGAGGGGAGAAATTCACCAAGATTATCACTGAAGATTGTACTGAGAATTGCTGAAAGTATTAGATAGAACTTGGATTCCTGTGCATGTTGGTTACCCAGCCAAGCTGGATTCATTCTGGCATTTTTATTTTCTGTGAAGCTGTTTCTGAGTTTAATCTAGTCAGTTGATTTCTATTTTTCTTTTTACCAGACAACTTATTAGAAGGAATTTTTTTTGGGCACTTTTTTGAAGGTTATGTTAAGATATATTGTTTTATTTTTGAAGTATTGAATGCAATCGAACATAATGCACACTGAATTAATTAGCAGTTTTTCTAAAATAGTTAGTGAATACATTCCTTGTTTTAGCATTTTATAATCTTTCAATATTATACAGGGCTGTAGAAGTGTTTCTGCACAGTGGTGGGTTAAAAACTGAAGGAGTCAATATTCAAATACATTGACCACTATAACATCAGGCCTTGTGGAAACATAGGCATCCTATCTTTGGAACATAGCTGTCAGCCGAATATAGATTGTATGGTTGTATTAAAATGGATATTCTGTACTGTCCCAACCAGTGGATCTGGAGTTCATGTTTCTCTTTGGAAATTTTAACAATGATATCCTGGAGAATGGATAACTGGGGCCAATCTATAGAACTGCAAATTGTACTAACTTAACATCAGAGATAACCTTGTTATCTAACATGAGTGCAATCAGAAGGTGCAAAACCTTCCTTTTCTGAGCAGATTTTAGTGACTGTATCCAATGGTTGACAATCTTGGCTTTAGCTACCTTTCAGATTGTTGAATTAGCCAAACAATATCAAAAAGGGGTGCTGGAAACATTGACACTGGTTGTATAATTGTTCCAAAAGACTAGATAACTGTTTCCTTGTTTCTATGTCTTTTATCCCCCTCCAGGTCAGCTACTACTTCCCTCTGAAGACTTTATGGAGATCATTTTTTGCTGCATTGGTCGCAGCCTTCACACTCCGGTCTATTAATCCATTTGGGAATAGTCGCCTTGTGCTGTTCTATGTAGAATTCCACAGCCCCTGGCATTTGCTGGAATTAATCCCTTTCATCCTTTTGGGTATCTTTGGAGGACTATGGGGAGCTTTTTTTATTCGTGCCAACATTGCCTGGTGCAGAAGGCGCAAGACCACCAAGTTAGGGAAGTACCCAGTTCTTGAGGTCCTTGTTGTGACTGCCATCACAGGTATTGTAGCTTTCCCTAATGACTACACTAAGATGAGTACCAGTGCGCTCATTTCAGAGTTGTTCAATGACTGTGGACTTTTGGATTCATCACAACTCTGCGATTACATCAATGATGTCAACAGCACCAAAACAATTGATGACTTGCCAGATCGCGCGGCAGGTAAAGGTGTCTACATGGCAGTTTGGCAATTGGCTCTAGCACTGGTGTTTAAAGTTTTCATCACAATATTCACATTTGGTATGAAGGTAAGGAGGAATTTCTGAGAGACAAATATTTTACATGTTTAAATTCTTGAAAGATACTGGGGTAACGATGTATGAATGGATTTGCTAACTGCATTTTAAATT
This sequence comes from Rhincodon typus, assembly GCF_021869965.1. Taxonomy (NCBI): domain Eukaryota; kingdom Metazoa; phylum Chordata; class Chondrichthyes; order Orectolobiformes; family Rhincodontidae; genus Rhincodon; species Rhincodon typus. Next base: position 40,853,312 of record NC_063345.1, read on the forward strand.
TGCAAGTGATAACAGCAGAACAAGTACAAAGTAACATTAATAATTTTTATAATATGGCATTGCTTCTGAGAATGCTGGTGGATATTCAATTACCAGAGGTATCATCGCAAAAGGCAAATCTGTTGTCAGTTGACATCCATACCTGTGTGTTCCCATCGAGGGTAGTAACAGAAGTAGCAACTCTGGTAATTCTGTGCCCCTTATCCACACTTCAATTGATAGGAAAATAAATGTACGATCCTCATCATTCCCACAACTGAGGTCAGCGATCTCAATATTAGAAAGGCACTACACTGTCAAAAATTATGATCCCGTGATTAAATATTAAACCAAGGCCAATCAGGCTGTTCAGGTAAATGTCCAAGATCACATGCTTTTATTTGAAGACTAGAGCAATAGTTTTCATGTTGTCCGCTTCAGTATTTATCACTCAACCAGTTTAAGTTGGATTATTTAGTCTTCTAACTTTTTGTTGGTTGGTGGATCTTTCTGTGAGCCAATAAAATATAGATCTATTAGCTGGCTTCTCTCCACATTTTAGAACATAAGAGCTAAGAGCAGGATGAGGCCATTCAGCTCCTATAGCCTGTTCCACCATTTAATACGATCATGACTGATCTCATCTTGGCTTCAACTCCACATTCCTGCCCACTTTCCATAAGTCTTTAACTCATTACTAAATAAAAATTTGTCTTTCTGCTCCTTAAATTAACTCCATGTCCCAGCATTCACCACACGCTGGAGTAGTGAATTTCACAGTTTCACAATCCTTAGAAAAGTAATTTCTCCTCATCCCTTTTCAAATCTGTTACCTCTTATCCTAAAATGTACGACATTTCATTCTAGATTTCCCGACATGAGGAAACATCTCCTCGACATCTACTTTATCAATTCCCTTTAGTATCTTGTATATCTCGATTGTGTCTCGTCTCAATCGCGTAAACTCCAGAGAGAGTAGGCCTAAATTGCTGAATCTCTCTACATCTCCTGAACCTCCTCTGAACTGCCTCCAATGCAGCTACATTCCTCCTCAGGGGAGGGAACCAAAACAGAATGCAGTACTCCAGGTACAGTCTCAGTAATGCCTATACAGGTGCAGTGATACTTCCCTACTTTTATACTCTGTTCCTTTATCAATAATGGCAAAATTCCATTGTCTGATGTTCTTGCATACTAGGTTTGTGCGATTAGTGCATGAGGACACCCAGATCCCTCTGCATTGAAGCCCTCTGGAGTTTCTCTCCATTTAGGTAATGATACTACCATCTAAGTTATTAAAATAGGTAGTAAATATTTGGTACCCAAGGACCCAACCCTGTTGCACCCCACTAGTTACATCTTGCCAACTAGAAAACTCTCTGTCCAAGCTTATAAATTACCCCTAATGCCATGTGATCGTACGTTGTGTAGTACCCTTCTGTACAGCACCTTCTGATTTTTTTCTAGAAGGCCAGATAAACCACATCTACAGGATACCCATTATCCACCTTGCTTGTTACATCCTCGAAGAACTTTAGTCAAACATAATTTACTCTTCTTAAAACCATGCTGACTCTTATGGATTGCATTTTTCCTTTCCAGATATCCTGTTATTACACCTTTAATAATTTATCCTAACAATTTGCCAACAACAAATGTTAAACTAACTAGTCTACAGTTTCTGACCATCTGCATCCCTCTCTTTTTGAACGATGAAATTATATAAGCATTTTCCTTTCCTATGTACCAGGGAACTTTGGAATATTCTAACCTAAATTTATGGAGCCTCTCAGCTGCTCGATCGTCAGACTGGTATTCAACATTCACCTCCTTTTGCTTCACATTTTCTTTCAGACTTTTCTAGCCATGTCAGTACTCTTCTGTGTAGCCTCCAGATCTTCCCCACAGATCACCAGAAGCTAAGATGGATGCAGTTAATTTTGTTTAAACTTTAAGTCTAATTTATTATCACAGATGAATTCTGTTCGTTCTAGAGTTTCAGGATCTTGATCTAATCAAGTTTAAGTATGCCCTTGTGCGTTTATCAAATGTGGCTGGACCAGTATTATTGACCATCCCTAAATGCTGTTAAACGAAATGGCTTGCTGGCCTATTTCAGAGGGAAGTTAGGAGTCAACCACATTGTTGTGGGTCTGGAGCCACGTGTAGGATGATAGATTTTCTTTGCCAAAAGGTTGCTAGCAAGCCAGACAGGTGGTTACAACAATCAGCAGTAGGTAACATGGTCGCCATTAGACTAGATTTTTAATTCCAGATATTATTGTGTTCAAATTCCGTCTGAGATGGGATTCAGGCTGATGTCCCAAGAACATCAGCCTGGGATGCTGGATTACTAGTCTAGTGATATTACCACTGCCTCCCCATTATAGTACTTAGAAATAGTTAAGTGCATTGGAAATAATTCAAATGAACAAAACCTAAATGCTAATAATATTGGAAATCAAGGTGGTTTTATTGGAGACAGAAAACTTTGAAATAATGAAGTAAATTGATGTAGGTTTGGATATTTATTTTACTGAACCTTCAAGTGGAAATTGGGATAATGTAATGGAAATCTCGCGTGAAAACATAAGTGAGTATCACTCTTTGAATGAAAGATTGCTGCAAAGGATCATAATTATGGATCCAACTGGAACATTTAACAAAATGAGAGGGTAAATTTCTGACTGAACAGAAAGATAAGGTTCAAAAACAGAAGTTGCTAGAGAAGCTCAGCAGGTCCGGCAGCGTTAGTGAAGAAAAATCGGAGTTAACATTTCGGTTCTGGTGACCCTTCCGCGGAACCTATTCTGAGGAAGGGTCACCAGCCCTGAAACGTTAACACTGATTTTTCTTCACAGATGCTGCCAGACCTGCTGAGCTTTTCCAGCAACTTCTATTTTTGCTCCTGATTTACAGCATCCACAGTCCTTTTGTTTATTTTAGAAAAATCCGTTTATTTAATATAAAGTGAAAAAATGTATAATGTTGCAACTGTTCCTTCAGTACTACGTTAAAGCAAATCCATAATGCTGAAAGCATTAATCGATACTGCTGGAACAGGACAGTGCAGTGTGTTACAACAAATCAGCACAATATGGTTTGATCAATATAATAGTTAGATTGCAAAAGGCCTGTGACTACCATTGTAGGGTTGATTGGCACTTTTGGTACTTCATTTTTGTCGAAGTGTTGATTGAGGATTTGCTGGCTCCAATTAAAAGTGTGCTGTAAGATTATAATGAAGGTGAATTATATTTATTAAGGTCTGAAACTATAATAGTTATGCATGTTAAACCTCTATAATGTGACTGCTGTTCTTCAATACTAATGAAGGTTCCCTCAGGACTCTTCATACCAAGCATGGCTGTGGGTGCAATAGCTGGAAGACTTCTAGGAATAGGAATGGAACAGCTGGCTTATTATCACCATGACTGGATCATCTTTAAAGGTTGGTGCAGTCCTGGAGCTGACTGCATCACTCCTGGGTTATATGCCATGGTCGGTGCTGCTGCATGCCTAGGTAAGAAAATTAATTTCAAACATTAACTTTTTTATCATTAAGAGTTAATAGTACTTCCTCCACTGCCGGATTAGTTTTATGTCCAATAATATGTGGCACATTTTAGGTAGAAAATTTATTGTGCCTTCCCTCTATGGAAGTAAAAATAAGCTTTTGTGCCTTAACACATTATTTTGGTTTGGTAATTGTGTACAGACAGTCATTTTTGTTCAAAGCAATCAAATTAATGATCAAGTAATCTGTTTCATTGATGTTATGGAGAATACTGAGAGATCGCCATACTCACAATCTGAAATAATTTTAATAAACCATTCCTGTTTTTCCCTTTTCAGTGTTATTATTAAAATTCATATATTTGATCTTGCATTCCCTCTAAACCAAGTACTGCAGTTTTGTGCTGCTGTGATAGGTGCATATTCTCCTGAACACACACAATCCGAGATTGCTGATGACCTTGAACTTCATTTCTTTCTAAACTACTCTATTAAAAAGCTATTAAAAATGCCCCACAGTTAAATTGTGCTCAGATTCTACATTAACTAAGCAATATTTATAGGTAGAAATTAAGCAAACAGAACATTCAGAACAGCACAAGATAGGTAGATGACAACAGTAAAATCTCTGGATATTTGAAAACAATGCTTTTCACAGCAATTAATATAATTAAGCTCATATTGATTGTGTTCAGCTGTTTATTTTAGTCATTTATCTTGGTGACATGCCAATAACAGGGCAGATCGATAAGAAGTACTTACAGAACTTGGACATAGTTCTTAGACGTTTCTCCCAGGCAGGTGTAGGCCTTAAGGGAAAATGTATGTTCGAGGCACCCCAAATGACCTACTTGGGCTACAGAGTCAACAAGACCAGGTTACATCTGTTGAAAGATAAAGTGAGGGCAATCAAAAGTGCCCTGGCTCCCATGTCTGTACTGGAGCTTGGGTCTTTCCTTGGGCTGGTGAATTAATACAGAAAGTTCATATATAACCTGGCTTCCATCCTGGTACTTTTACATCAATTCTTTATAAAACGGTCAGCTTTGGAAATGGTCACGTAGCCAAGCCATCGCTTTTAGGGAAGTGAAGAAACAGCTGTCATCTTCTAAGGTGTTAACACACAGTATGATCCTAAGCGAGATCTGGTATTGACTTGCAATGTCTCCCCATACGGCATCGGTGTAGTATTAGATCATACATGGCCCAATGGAGAAGAATGTCCAATAGCATATGAATCCAGGACTTTGGCTAGTGCAGAGTGTAAATATGCCCAGATATAGAACAAAGATTTGGCGGTCATACTTGGAATTAGGAAGTACCACCAACACTTTTACATACGTGAATTTATAATAATAAAGGACCACAAACGCTTGCTAGGTCTATTTCAAGAGGACATGGTAGTGCCACCCATAGCTTCAGGTCGAATTCAGTGGTGGGCTCTAATACTAAGTGCATATAATTTCAAGCTGGAACACTGTCTGGGGGGCCAAGTAGCAAAAGTGGATGCATTGAGTCACCTGCAACTGTCAGATATACCACCAGTGGTACAGCCACTGGAAGAATCCATAATGGTTTTAAATTTTCTGGACACACTTCCAGTCACAGCTGACAATATCAGATTTTGAACACAGAAAGATCCAATCCTGGCAAAACTGAAACAGCTGGTGAGAATGGGGAAAAGCCAAGGCCTGACACAACCAGAATTGAAAGACCAGATCACCATAGAGGATGGCATATTACCGGAGCAAGCGTGATTGTCCCCAGCAAAAGTTGCTGCAGATACTGGCTAAACTCCACAAGGGTTATCCAGGTGTGTCCATAATAAAGACGTTGATAAGTTATGTCTGCTGGCCAGGATTAGATGCAGACGTAGCTGCATTGTGGGGCAGTGCCCAGAGTGCCAACGAGGACAAAAACTACTGCCAGCACTCCCCCAACCGAATCATGGGAATGGCCGGTTAAACCCTAGACTCAGTTGCATTGTCAACTATGCAGGTCCTTTCATGGGGTCAATGTACTTAGCCATTTTGAGTGCTTGTCCACAATGACTGGATGTGCATAGTGCTTATCAAACACGAGGATGAAGATAGGAAAACCGCACGTCTTTTGCAACAGCAGGAAGTATTGGTCACAGATCAGGGACCATCATTTATCAGCAGGGAATTTGAGTATTTCCTAAAGTCGAATGGTATTCGATACACAACGACAGCTCCATAGTATCCATCATTCAATGGTCTGGCAGAAAGAGCGGTCCAAATTTTGAAGGCCGGTTTAAACAGCGTACAACTTCACTAGATACCAAACTGTCCCAGTTCCTATTTGATTATAAGACCATCCCTCATGCAACTACAGGAATAGCTCCAACAGAATTGCTAAGAAGAGGGAAGACTCTGCACCAGTTTAAATCTGATCTTCCTGGACCTGGGAGGAGTGTGAAATGGCATCAGGAACGCCAGTACCAGACACAAGACTGTGCTAAATGAGAGAGACAGTTTATTTCCGGGTATGAAATTTGGTGTAGGAACCATGGGAATGGTTGAAGTGAGGCCAGGTCCAGTGACATATAAATTTTGCGTAGGTGTGATAGTCCTGAACAAGCAAGTGGGATACATGAAAGCTGCAAGCTTGCAAGTGGGTGGGAGCAAAATGTACACGGCTCCTCGGGAAAAGTCAGAAAGGCTGGTGGAACCCGTGGGACCTCTATCGCCGTCAAGGGTTGAAGAGATCTTGGAATCTGAGGTGGACGCCATGGACATTGCTGCCTTGACACCTTTGCCAGATGAAGAAGCAAGCGAATTTCTTTCAAGATGCTTCGGGCACCAGAGGTGAGCCACTGTGCATTACAAGATACCTATGTCTGAGGCGGAGTCACAGGAACTTGACCCAGTGCTAAAATGCCCCAGGACAAGCTACAAGAAAGAGAACCATATCCTCAGACTCAAATGGGGAGTGATTTACTGATTGTAACAAGGTCAGCCAGATGGACTTCATAGAATATGAGTTCCCTGATTGGACCAGGTTAACAGCTCCAATCCGGGAACCCTGGCTGACAGATAAAAACAGGCACGTCAGGCATCCTGATGCTCCGAGCGAGCTAGGCCAGTGTCAAGGGCTTTTAATGTGTAAATACATGGTGACTTGGTGGTGGGATACCGGCCTCTTTGGAGACCACACCAAATCAAGTATCACTTGCTCTCTAGTCTACTCAAAATGTGCTGCTCTAAGAAACAACTTTGAAAGCATTTTATGATCTGTGAAAGAGGGAAGCATCAGTTATCCCACCTCAATGAAAATCTCAGATACAGCAACATTGCAACATAGAAAATAGGAGTGGGAGCCATTCAGCATGACCATGGCTGATTTTCTATTTCACAGCATACTTACATAACACAATACAGCACAGTAACAGGCCATTCAGCCCACCAAGCCTGCGCTGATTCCTAGTCCTTATTTAGACCCACTACTTATTGCTCAAATGCAGCTTCAATCTCTCTGTTCACCTCCCATTCTTGTCTGCCAAGATACACCTTAAATGTCATTAATGTGCCTGCTTTCACCATCTCTACTGGCAGTGTGTTCCAGGCACCCACTACCCTCTGTTCGAAAGTTTCCTTGCAATTGTCCCCTAAACTTTCCTCCTCTCACCTTGAACCTGTGCCCTCTTATAGTTAACCCTTCCACTCTGGGGGAAAAAACCTCAAACTATCCATCCTATTTTTGCCCCTCATAATTTTGTAAAACTCTATATGGTCGCCCCTCAGCCTCTCCCTTTCCAGTGAAAACAATCCGAGTTTATCTAACCTCTCCCCATAACTAAAACCCTCCAGACCAAGCAACATCCTGGAAAACCTTCTTTGGTTTCTCTCCAAGGCATTCACATCCTTATGGTAGTGCACGCAATATTCCAACTGTGGCCTAACTTAAGTTTTATACAGCTGTAACATAACTTGCCAACTTTTATATTCTGTGCCCCGGCCGATGCAAGCAAGCATGCTGCATGTATTCTTGACCATCTTATCCAACTGTGTTGCCACCTCAGGGATCTGTGGACCTCTACACCTGGATCCCTCTGTATGTCAATGCTCCAAAGGGTTCTGCCATTTATTGTATAATTTGCATCTGAATTTGATCTTCCAAAATGCATCACCTCGCATTTGTCTGGATTAAACTCCATCTGCTATTTGTCTGCCCAAATCCGCAATTTATATATATACCGCTGTATCCTTTGACAATCCTCCTCACTATCTGCAACTCTGCCAATTTTGGTGTCATCCACAAACTTACCAATCAGTCCACCTACGTTTTCCTCCAGATCAGTTAGGTCTATTACAAACAACAAAGGTTCCAGAACTGATCCCTGCAGAACACCAGTAGTTACTGACCTCCATTCTGAAAAGCACCCTTCCACCACTACTCTCCGTCTTCTATGACAAAGCCAGTTTTGTATCCATCAAGCCAGCTCACTCTGGATCCCATGAGACATTACCTTTTGTACCAGCCTGCCATGAGGTATCTTATCAAAAGCTTTACTAAAGCTGCCCTTTCCTCATCAGTCATTCTTGTCACCTCCTCAAAAACTCAATCACGTTGGTGAGACATAACCTTGCCCCACAAATCCATGCTGCCTATCACTAACAAGTCCATTCGCTTCCAAATGTGAATAAATCCTGTGTCTCAGTATCTTCTCCAACAGATTCCCCACCACTAATGTCAGGCTGACTGGCCTGTAATTACCTGGATTATCTCTGTTTCTCTTCTTAAACAAAGGAACAACATTACCCATTTTGGTCGTCTGGAACCTTGCCTGAGGCCAAAGAGGATGCGAAGATATCTGTTAATGCCCCAGTTACTTCTTTCCTTATCTAGCACAGTATCCTGGGATAGATCCCATCTGCCCTTGGGGACTTGTCTATCTTAATGCATTTCAAGACACCTAACACTTCCTCCTGCACGAGATACTAGGAACTGCAGATGCTGGAGTATCTGAGATAACAAGGTGTAGAGCTGGATGAACACAGCAGGCCAAGCAGCATCAGAGGA
>NC_063345.1:40862249-40883755 GCF_021869965.1 Rhincodon typus
TCCTCTGATGCTGCTTGGCCTGCTGTGTTCATCCAGCTCTACACCTTGTTATCTCACTTCCTCCTGCATTACGTTGCCCTGCTTAAGAGTATTCACGTATCTTTCCGTAACCTCAATATCCCTTGCGCCCCTCTTTTTGGTGAATGCTAACGTAAAGTATTAATTAAGGATCTCACCCATTTCCGCTGATTTCACACACAACCTCCCTCCTTCATCCTTGAGTGGGCCTACTCTTTCCCTAGCTACCCTCTTGCTCCTGATATATGTATAAAATGCCTTGGAATTCTCCTTAACTCTGACTTAGGATATTTCATAACCCATTTTAGCCCTCCTAGCTCCTGGTTTGAAGTCCTTTCCACTTTCTCTATATTCTTCAAGGACTTTGTCTGTTTTTAGCTGCCTAGACCTTAAGAATGCTTCCTTTTTTTATGAACGAAGCTGATAATTTCCACTGTCATCCCAGGTTCCCAAATGTGCCATTCCTGTCCTTCATTTTCACAGGAACGTGCCTGTCCTGCATTCTAATCAACTGGTTTTTAAAAGACTCCCACATGTAAGTTGTGATTTACCCTCCATCAGCCACTCCCAATCCACATTCTCCAATTTTTGCATAATTTGGTTATAATTGGCCTTCCCCCCCCCCCCCCCAATTTAACACCTTCATCCAAGATCCACTCTTGGCTTATCCATAAATATCCAAAAACTTACAGAATTATGATCTCTATTTCCAAAATGCTTCCCTCACTGAAACTTTGATCACCTGACCGGGCTAATTTCCCAATACCAGGTCCAGTATGGCTCCCTCCCTCGTTGGACTATCCACGTACTGTTTCAAAAAACCCTCCTGACCTTTAGCCTCTAGAAATCCAGTTCTTTTATAAACCTATTCAGTGACTTTGCTTCCACAGCTTTCAGTTGTAGAGAATCCCATAGGTTCACCATTGTCTGAGTGAAGAAATTTCTCCTCATCTCAGTCCAAAATGGCCTCCTGTGTATCATAACAACTTGTTCTGGAGCCCTTTGCCAGGAGAAACAGCATCCAATCTGTCCAGCCCTTTCAGTATTTTTATACTTTTCAGTGGGATCACCTGTATGCTCCAGTGAGCACAGGCCCAGTTGACCCAACAATCCCAGGAATCAGCCTTGTCAACATTCATTGCACTCCCTCTGTCAACAAAATACATGTTTTCTTTGGTAAGGAGATTAAAAACTACACACAACATCTAAGTATGGTCTCACCAAAGCTATAAAACTTCTTTGCTCCTATTTTCAAGCCATTTTCCAAACAATGCCAATGTACCATTTGCCTTCATAATTGCCTACTGCACCTGTATGCTTTCTTTCAGAGGCTAATGTACAAGAACACCAAAATCCCATTGTACATCAACATTTCTCAACCTATTACCATTTGAATACCTAGCTATTCTGGTCTTCATCCTGAAGTAGGCGACTTCTCACTTATCCACGTTATTATTCTGTATATGCCATGCATTTGCCTGCTATCTAACTTATCTAACTCACTCTAAAGCCTATTTATATCTTTCTCATTGCTCTCAATCCCTAGTTTTGTGTCATCAGCAAACTTGGAAATATTACATTTGACTCATCCAAATTATTGATATACGTACTGTGAACAGTTGCATTAATCTCTGTGGTATCCCATTTTTCATCATTTTCTTGAAACTGCCATGTCCATTTTATACCATCCCAACTTCAGCTTTGCATTTATACTGATGCATACTAATTTATGGCTATAAACAAAGCTACTTCTACTCTATGTACCTTTTAAGAAGAGACTTTAAGTAAGAATACCGCAGTTTATTTTATATTTGATTAAACTAAAATAGCACTTTCTTCAAAAGTGCCTTGGTTTGTTAATATCCATCTCAACTGGTGACTCTTAAGAATCTTATTTTTCACAACTTTTAAATTTTTTAAAAAATCATTAATGGGATGAGGGCCTTGCTAGCTAGGCAGCATTTATTGTCCATCCCTAATTGCCCAGAGGGCAGTTAAGAGTCAGTCACATTGCTGTGGGTCTATAGTCACATGTAGGCCAGACCAGGTAAGGATGGCAGTTTGTTTCCCTAAAGGGCATTAGTGAACCAGATGAGTTTTTCCTGACAATCGACAATCGATTGATTCATGGTGATCATTAGATTCTTAATTCCAGATATTTTATTGAATTCAAATTCCACCATTTGCCATGGCGGGATTTGAACCCAGGTCCCCAGAACATTATCTGGGTCTCTGGATTAACAGTCCCGTGATAATACCACTAGGCCATTGTTTCCCTGACACAACACAGTGACTGAGCTGTTTAGATCAACATTGGAACCCCCATCTTTTAAATCACTTAAATGCAAGCCCCACATGCCAACTGATAACTTTTTAATTCGGAGCTGAGAAGCACTGTCAACTGAACTAAGTAGCAGTTTGTGAAGGCCTCGTACAAGGATATCTTCACATTTACCTACGTAAATAAAGAAAAAAAAAACTAATATGTAATTCAATTTGTGAAGTGCCTGAAGATGCTTTGATAAACTGGAAGTATTTTTACTGGATAATAGTGCCTCAGTTTTACTTAATCGAATTTGCCTAATCCAACCTCTTACCTCAAGGCTTGTAAGTGAGAATGACTTGGGGAGCATAATTTGAACTGTATGCGAAATCAGAAGAACTATCAACTTAATCATGTTCACAGACACTGAACACTGAACGTTATGTAATGGGTAATGTTTCCATTACAAACAAAATTTTGGCTCCTTTTAAAATTATGCTGAATGGTTTGCACTGAAAGATAACGACATGCCTAAAGGCAATGGTTACTTTTTTTTTCAAATGTCTATGTTTCTGCATTTGAACAGGAGCAGATTGCAAATTGAGGGGTCCATCTTTTATTTTGTAGCTTTTACTATTGTAAAGGATTATTTTGTGGAAGAAAGGGTCTGCTGATGTCCTGTCAAATCTGTAATATTCTGTTTCTGCAGGTGGTGTGACCAGGATGACTGTATCATTAGTGGTTATAATGTTTGAACTAACAGGCGGACTGGAGTATATTGTACCACTAATGGCTGCTGTAATGACTAGTAAATGGGTGTCTGATGCAATTGGACGTGAGGGCATCTATGAGGCACACATTCGGTTGAATGGCTACCCATTCCTGGAAGCAAAGGAGGAATTTACACACAGAACTTTAGCAATGGATGTAATGAGACCTCGACGCAATGACCCTCCTCTGACCAGCCTCACTCAGGATGGGATGAAGGTAGAAGATGTGGAGACGATCATTAATGAAACAACATACAGTGGATTCCCTGTGATAGTGTCAAAAGAATCCCAGCGACTTGTAGGTTTTGTCCTCAGAAGAGACCTAATAATTTCAATTGGTGAGAGCTTTGAGTTGTATCAAATAATAGAGCATTCTTAGTAAAATAGTGTGTAATAACATTTAAAAGGTAAGATGCTAACTTTGTGATAATTTGCCTGTCACTCTGGCATGAGAGATTGTGGTATTTGGAGAGGGAGAGAAAGTAGTAATATTATAAATTGGGAAAGAGTTGGGAATGATCTTCATCAGCAGTTATATTCACATTTTCCATAATTATTTGTGCAGTATATAGGGTATTTATTTGGGTGTTTTGCATTGCACTCAATATCAAGTATTAATGAAGTATTTATGAGGTAGTAACCTCCACCACAATATTTTGTAGTGTTAGCTAATGATCTGTTTGGGGACTGCCATTCTTGTATTATGAAATATTAATAAGTTTATGAACAGAATCTTACAAAGGTCTGAACAGTGTGGGCTATGGAGAGAAATATTGCAGAATCATGCGAGAAGTCCAGCGAGGCTTATCTTGACATTGGGAGCAACTTACTCCATCTTTTAGCCGAGTTCCAGGCAGCTAGGCAGTAGCGAGTTACCTATTAAGTTGGATTATTGCTTGTTAATGATTTGTGAACTCACCTCATTAATATGCAGCGTCCTATCCTACTTCCCGCCAGATACTAAGAAGTGTTGACATGGAAATCAGAATGGGTACCTGATGACTTCAGCTTACCGCTGGCTGCGAAGTGCCTCCATGTTGCACACCATAGGCACCAGCTGCACACGTCCCTTGGCCATGGACATTGGCATTCAACAATTGCTAACCCCTCAGGATCCTCATGGCACCTTTCCAATCCACTTGCAGAGTTTTTAGGAAACATAGACCTGCTTTGCAGTTGCACCAACAAGTAACATTGAAAGGCTGTTTTGAGGACACTTTGCAGACAGGGCAGGCACCCAGCTCAGAAATTGGACCAGGCTGCATCTCGGGGTTGCTCCCTTGCTCAGTGCATTCCAAATGCTCACAGCATCCCTGCCTTGCCTTGCCTATTAACACAGGCACACAACCAGACACCTTGCTTTGCTGGTCGGCAGTCCTCAGTCAAGGGGGCATAGATCTTACTGCAAGGCCCATGCTCCATAGATTTCACAACTGCACCATGTGCCAGTACCGTACATGACAAACACACTGCATATGCAGAAAGCATACTCCTAAGGGAGTAGTCCTTAGTGAAGTCCATAGAAATAACCCAATCACTCAGGCAATCCTCAAGGGCAGCCTCTCATACCAATCAAGGGAATTGGCCATGGTTAGGATATTCCCAGTAAGGAAGTCTGTGAAGAAAAGTCAAATCAGACTAGAAGCGTTAACTTTTTTCTCCCTCCACAGATGCTACCATATCTCTGAGTTTCTCCAGCATTTTGTGTCTGTTTCAGATTTCCAGCATCTGTGGTATATTGCTTGTATTAAAGAATATGATATTTGACCAAGATGAGCAATGCTGCCAACAGAACACATCTTCATCATGTTTCTACATGCTGCAGCAGGCTCTCAACACAGACATTAATCAATGGTAAATCCTATATGGACATGAAGTGTGGTACAGTTACGTTCTGTGGCCATGGTGCTGGTACCTGCAAGACTCAAGGGAGAGGTGTTATGACCGGTGGTTAGAAGTGGTGTGCAATGAATGACTATGACAATGGGCTGAGTGTGAGAGTTGCAGTGGAATAAAGAATGGTACTGACTCAGTTGGCAGGGCATGTATGTCCTGGCATCCTGCAGGAGCAGTACCAGTCTTCTCCTGTGAGGGACAGAGTTCTCCTCTCTTAGTGTCAGGCGCCTCTCCATAAGTCCTGGCTCTTTGCATCCTGTTATCCTGTACAAGCATTCCAATGCCTTTTACCCACCCTATCCCCATAATCATGTACATCAGTGGTAATTAAAAATCTATAAATCTGTACTTAAGCATGGTCAAAGACTGAGCTTCCACAGCCCTTATGGTAGAGAATTTCAAAGGTTCGTAACACTCTGAGAAAAAAGGGCGGCATGGTGGCTCAGTGGTTATCACTGCTGCCTCACGGCGCTAGGTTCGATTTCAGCTCAGGGTGACTGCCTGTGTGGAGTTGACACATTCTTCCCATGTCTGCGAGGATTTTCTCTGGGTGCTGTAGTTTCCTCCCACAGTGTAAAGATGTGCAGGTTAGGTGGATTGGCCATAGGAAATGCAGGGTTTAGTGATAGGGTGTGGGGTGGGATGGGGAAGTGGCATGCATCTGCATGGGATGCTGTTCAGAAGATTGGTGCGGAATCGATGGGCTGAATGGCCTGCTTCCACATCATTGGGATTCTATGAAAACCATTCATTCATCTTGGATACAAGTGACACCCCTTATTGCTAAATTGTACCTTCTGATTTTAGTCTCTTCGTACAGGAAAAACATTTTACCCGCATCTACTCTATTGGCTGCACCTGCACATTAGCTGTCAGTGACTTATCAACAGGGACATCTAGGTCCCTTTGTACATCTATACTTTAGAGCCTCTTGCCATTTAGGAAATACTCTGCATGTCACTTTCACTTTCTCCTATTAAGTTGGGTAACTTCACATTTTTCCACATTATGTATCATCTGCCATGTACTTGTCCAATCATTAAGTCTGGACAAATCCTCCTGAAGCTGCTTTTTATCTTCCGCACAACACACTTTCTCACTTAGCTTTGTATCCTTCGCATATTGGTCTCCACCTCCAAATCAATGTATTGATCCTTGCGGTATCTCACAAATTACAGCCTGCCAACGTTGTTCTGTCTATTAGCCAATCATTAATCCTTGCCAGTACATTAGCTCCTTTCCCATGTGCTTTATTTTCTGTAACCAGCATCCTGTGGGACAATTTATCAAAAGATTTATGAAAATCTTAAGTATCCTGTGTCCATAGCTCTCTTTTATCAATTTTGTTAATAATATCTTCAAAGAAACCTTAAGTTCTTCAAATATGATTTCCCACTTGTAAGTCCATGCTACATCCATACGTATACTTACCAACCATGAGTCCAATTATCCCATCCTTTTATAGTTGATTCTAGCATTTCCTTCCTCCTAACATAAGGTTAACAGGTCTGTAATTCCCTTTTTTCTCTTTTGTTCCCTTAAACAGTGGGTGGGAGAGAGAGAGAGAGATTGAGGTAAAAGTGATTGGCACAGCTGTGTACAGTGCAGATGATCAAAAGGAAGTGATCTATCCCGGGTAAGTGAGTAGGCAGTGCAGAAACTAAGGAAAGTTAGAGGTGTTGGGGTTGAGGGGGAATGAGAACAAATGCAGGATGATGTTGCATGCAGTAATGAGAGTGGTACAGCATGAGCCTCAGTGGGAGGTGAGTGCATCAGCACAGATAGTGAGTGTGAGGTGGCAGAGGAAAGAAAGTGCCACATACCCAGGTGAGTGGAAAAGATCATCCATCTTCTTGCAGCACTGTTGGCCGTTTCTCTAGACTATAGATTCAGTGCTGACCTGGGTGGCGACCTCGAAGCAGGCTGCCAGAGCTTGGTGCTGTGGCCACCTCTTGCCCCTCCTCCAGGAAGAGGACAGCCGTCTTCTGGACCACACCATCGACCAATTTCCTGATCTCTGACTTTTTTTGGAAAGTTGACATGCAGGGCAGTTATGGAACGCTAGTGCACTTCCAGGTGCACAGAACCTTTTAAGCTGGTCATTCAGCAGATATCCTGTGAGTGGCAAATTCCTCATTTTTTTCTTTATTCATTCACGGGATGAGGGTGTCGCTAGCTAGGCAGCATTTATTGCCCATCCCTAATTGCTCAGAGGGCAGTTAAGAGCCTACCGCATTGCTGTGGGCCTGGACTCGCATGTAGGCCAGGTAAGGATGGCAGTTCCCTAAAGGACATTAGTGAACCAGATGGGTTTTTCCGACAATCGACAGTGGATTCATGGTCATCATTAGACTGTTAATTCCAGATATTTTTATTGAATTCAAATTCCACCATCTATCATGATGGGATTTGAACCCAGGTCCCCAGAGCATTATCTGGGTCTCTGGATTAACAGTCCAGCGATAATACCACTAGGCCATTGTCTCCCCAGGGACAGCAATTCGTGGTATAGGGCTAGAATCAGACAAGAGCATTGCCATAGGGGCAGGGTACGGGTATTTAATAAGGTAGGACAGTGCAGGTGATCTTGATGGCCCTGGCAAAGAGAAATCTTCCATGAAACTCAATAAAACTGGCACTTGTAAGATTCAGCCCTGTGTTTCTTAGCAAAGTATCATGTGTTGCTGAGGTAATGACTTCCTCTTGACTGCAATATAATCTATTAATGAGGTGATGACCGTCCCATTGATTATTCACATTGTCTGCAATCTATAATATTACTATAATGAGAGTATGCTTATTTGTTTTACAAACAGCAATAGTTAAAGTGCCTAAGCAGATGCAAGGCTTATACATAAAATGTGTAGAGTATTTAAACTTTGAAATATTCTGCTAATTTGATTGCAAGTTTGCTGTGCCTTTGCTTTTTGTTATGGAATGAATAAAGGACATTCTTATAATCGGGACATTATAAAGCTAAAACTTGTAGATATCTTGATCGTTGCCTGTCCATATATTTATAATTGCAGTTAATGAGTCAGTGGAGAAAAAAAACAACAGGGGAAGTGACAGCTAATCTGTTTTTCTTTGTCCCGAATTTGCTTACAGAAAATGGAAGGAAGCGGCAAGATGGGATTGTCAGCACTTCTGCTATTTATTTTACTGAACACGCTCCTATGCAGCCTCCAAATAGCCCAGCTGCACTCAAACTGCGCTCCGTCCTAGATTTGAGTCCCTTCACAGTGACTGATCACACTCCCATGGAAATAGTGGTTGACATATTCCGAAAACTAGGCTTAAGACAGTGTCTTGTTACTCACAATGGGTAAGTTTTACATTTGTGTTGTCTCAAGTGGCAAGGCATCCAAACATTCATGCTTTCAAGGCCTGGAAATTCCACCTGCTCACTAACCTGAGATTAAGTATATAATTTGTATGGAACTGCCAAGAATACTTGATAAATTAACCACTCAAAATTAAATGTGAATTTACTTGTATCCTTATTAGCTTGTGCTGAGATGAAATGACATTGAAGGCTATAAATTTCTATAACCATAGTTTGGCTGTGTTGTAAGTAACTGTGAAATATATAGCAGAGCAGACGGAAAATAGCATTCATGAACTGAGCATTTTGTCCTCCATTTCAAATATTCTCTGTCGATTCAAGTAGTTATTCTTTTCCTGAAGAATGTCTTTGAATTTAGATCACTAATAATCTCCAGTGCTCTCAATTGTCAAATTTCTGAAAATAACACTTCTGAAGAGGGCACCAGCTATAGGTTTGAGCTTTCCAAGATATTCGCAGCACTAATGTTTTTTAAAAGATTTTACATTCGGAGAAAATTTGATTATTTTGCAAAATACATAAAACAATACATTTAATTATGAGACAGTAGGAACTGCCGATGCTGGAGAATCTGAGATAACAAGGTGTAGAGCTGGATGAACGCAGCAGGCCGAGCAGGAAAGCTGATGTTTCGGGTCTGGACCCTTCTTCAGAAATGGGGGAGGGGAAGGGGATTCTGAAATAAATTGACATAGAGAGAGGGGGAGGTGGATGGAAGGAGCAGATAGGTGGAGAGGAGACAGACAGGTCAAAGAAGCGGGGATGGAGCCAGTAAAGGTGAGTGTAGGTGGGGAGTTAGTAGGTCAGTCCAGGGAAGACAGACAGGTCAAGGAGGCGGGAGGAGGCTGGTTGGTAGGAGGTGGGGGTGGGGCTGGAGGTGGGAGGAGTGGTTAGGTGGGAGAAAGGACGGATAGGTTAGGGAGGTGGGGACGAGCTGGGCTGGTTTTGGGATGTGGTTGGGGGAGGGGAGATTTTGAAGCTTGTGAAGTCCACATTGATACCATTGGGCTGCAGGGTTGCCAAGTGAAAAAAGAGGTGCTGTTCCTGCAACCTTCAGGTGGCATCGTTGTGGTATTGGAGGAGGCCCAGAAGTAGGAGGGGGAGTTGAAGTGGTTCGCGACTGGGAGGTGCAGTCATTTGTCGCAAACCAAGCGTAGGTGTTCCTCAAAGTGGTCTCCAAACCTCCGCTTGGTTTCCCCAATGTAGAGGAGGCCACATCAGGAGCAGCGGATACTGTATACCACATTTAGTTATGAAGCAGGCATTTGTAACTTACAAACTGAGAAGAACTAGTTACTGATAATACTACACTTTAACTCTTAGCCTGTTGACTAAATAAGGACATGAGTAAAACTAAAGAAGCAAAATTCTCAGGTCCAATCATGAGCTGAGTTACTGAATTAGTTGTTCTGATTTGAGATATGTATTTGTAGAAATGCAATGGTACCCTTAAAGTACTGGCTGCAATGTAGTCTGTGAGCTATTAAAATGGAAAGGATGAAGAAACAGTGGAAGTCTCATCAAAGTGGATCATAAAGGCATTAAGCAAAGTCAGCACTGAAATATACAAGACAGTCCCTGGCTGGAGAAATACATCTACTGAAGTTGTGGCAACCAGTCCAGCTAAAGGCTAACATCACACTGCACCCAAATACTCTTCTAATGGCAAAAAAAGCACTGGCACCAGAAATGAATGACAAAATCAAGGTGAAATGATTTAAAACATCATTGCCATAGCTGAGCATTGAAGAGCCAATCGGACTGTAAATGTTCAATTATCTCATGAAATGTCAGCCCACCTGGCAATTTGAGACCTGTGTAAAGCAGTTGTTACCTCAATCACAAAAGGTGAAAATGAATGACCAGATACATTGTTGCAACTTTAGATATCTAGATGCAACCGGATGTGCTGTATCTTCACTGCAGGTAGCAGATCAGGAAGCAATATCTCCATCTGCACAGGGTACAAAATGTCCATCATTCCCAGAGGTCCACTGTTTCCCAACAGTAGAAATGAATCAGCAACAATGGTTAGCCCAGCAATAGCACTCTCCATTGGAATGACACTCCCTGGTGAAAAAGAATTTCACCTTGGGAATTAGCAAAGAGCACAGATACTAGAGGAACAGCTCATTACAATGACATGTATACCATTAGGAGACCTGCACAATTTAAAGACTATATATGCAATGTATGCACAGAGACTGTTAGAAGTGGAACTGACTAAAGTTAGCACACTGTTTTGTTAATGGCCATTTTCTTTGCGACCACGTATATTGGGTAACTTGTGTAATTTGTATCTGCAAATGATAGTGCAAACAATCTTTTTATTATTTTGTTTTGCTTTATAATAAAAAGAGGATGAACCTTTTGTTGTTAGTGTCCACATATCACTTGAAAAAAAGCACTGAATTAGACATAGTCAAATGAGCCAAATATTTAGCACCTAACTATGATTTTTTGCAAAGTGCAAATGTCTAAAATACTGGTTGAGAACACTTGAGTATGAATATGCTGATAAGTAATTGGATAACTGCTGATAACTTGTATTTGAAGACTGGCCACTTGGGCACAAATCTGTGCATTCCGAAGCTGAAATGATTGCAAAAGTGCATACTTTTTTCAAAGACCTAACTAAAGAATGTTATTTGGCCCAGTTTTTGAATAGACTGTGTTAATGAAATCAAGCATCTGATTTATTGAGGTTTTTTTTGCACAGTCTAACGCAATACATTTTTGTAAAACCAAAGCAGTTTACTTCCCTTTGTTATTTTCTGATGCAGCAGTTTTAACATAATAACTTATAAATTATTTTTCATTGTACAGCACTAACGGTTTTTTTTTTAATTGCAGGCGGCTTCTTGGTATTATCACAAAAAAGGATATATTGAAACATATTGCTCAGATGGCCAACCAAGACCCTGATTCCATTATGTTTAACTAAAATAAAATTTTATTCATCTCAATGGAGATTGCAAAGAGGACAGTTTTATTTCTGGTAATTTGCTCTGACTAATGTCAGCTTTGTACCTTAAGTTCCTCCTGAAGATCGAGAATGGTGTACCTCATGTTCAACGAGTGTCTGACTTCCAATTGCACTACACAATCTACAAAATCTTTTTTCCTACGTTTTTGGATAAGCACTGTGGAACTATAAATCGACCGAATGAAGAACTGTTCTAAGAGTGTACTTCCATCCACAATTTGCATTAAATTCGTTGCAACAGGGGTGTCATTGATTATTGGTGCATTAATTGTTTTGAATTTATAAACAAATAACCTAGATAATTTATTTCATCTTTGGACTTATTTGAAATTAGATTTTCCAACATTATCTGATAATGCAATCAAGTATGAATTCAGCTATTTTGGCACATCCTCCTGTGAATGAATGGTTAATATAAGTAATAATATTGATCGGAGATTTATCAGTTTTTTTCTCTGAAGAACAATAATTGTGTAAGTACTTTTAAAATTGCAATTACTTCCTAATGAAATATTTGATACGTACAATCCACCAGTTGAAGAAGGTTGGCACACCAGTTATGTGAGGTCCCTTGACAGAAAATTTTGTTTTAACTTGATGTTTACAGGACTACCAAATAAAATAATCAAATTCTGCCCAACTTAGTTTAGTTAAATGTAATGTGCAGGGCATTGTGTAAATATGAGAGAATTCAGCTACTTTTTCATCAAATAAACAGTTCAGTGAATAAATGTAGTTGTTTTAAGGGACTGATTTTTTTTATTTTAAAATAACTCCAATCACTCATTGTTGCCTCTACATGCCATCTTTGGAAATCACAGAGGATCAAGCTTTTGTTGTGGCTTGTGACACCCGTGGTTAAAAAGGGAGTAAGGCAAAAGACGTAAAATTACAGGCCAATTGTGGGTAAGATTTTGGAGTCTATTGTAAAGGATGAGATTTCTGAATATTTGGAAGTGTATAGTAAAATAGGGCAAAGTCAGCATGGTTTCGTCAAGGGGAGGTCATGCCTGACAAATCTGCTAGAATTCTTTGAGGAAGTAACGAGCAGGGTAGACCAAGGAGAGTCACTGGATGTTATCTACCTGGACTTCAAGAAGGCCTTTGATGAGGTGCCACACAGGAGGCTGCTGAGTAAGATAAGGGCCCATGGTGTTAGAGGCAAGGTGCTAGCATGGATAGAAGATTGGCTGCCTGGCAGAAAGCAGAGAGTGGGGATAAAAGGGTCTTTCTCAGGATGGCAGCTGGTGACAAGTGGAGTTTTGCAAGGGTTAGTGTTGGGACCACAACTTTTCGCTTTATACATTAATGATCTAGATGAAGGAACTGTGGACATTCTGGCTAAGTTTGCAGACGATACAAAGATAGGTGGAAGGACAAGTAATATTGAGGAGGTGGGGAGGCTGCAGAAGGATTTGGACAGGTTAGGACAGTGGGCAAAGAAATGCCAGATGGAGTACAACATTGGAAAGTGAGAGGTCATGCACTTTGGTAAGAAGAATAAAAGCATGGACTGTTTTCTAAATGGGGAGAAAATTCAGAAGTCTGAAGTGCAAGGAGACTTGGGAGTTCTAGTCCAGGATTCTCTCAAGGTAAACTTGCAGGTTGAGTCAGTAGTTAGGAAGGCAAATGCAATGTTGGTATTTGTTTTGAGAGGACTTGAATTTAAAAGCAGGGATGTACTGCTGAGGCTTTATAAGGCTCTAGCCAAGCCACATTTGGAGTATTGTGTGCAGTTTTGGGCCCCATATCTCAGGAAGGATGTACTGGCCCTGGAACAGGTTCAGAGGAGGTTCACAAAAAGAATGGTCCTAGGAATGGAAAGCTTAACATATGAGGAACATTTGAGGACTCTGGGACTATACTCATTGGAGTGTAGAAGGATGAGGGGCGATCTAATTGAAACTTACAGAATACTGAATGGCCTGGACAGAGTGGATGTTGGGAAGATGCCTTCATTGGTAGGAGAGACTAGGACCTGAGGCCGCAGCCTTAGAGTTAAGGGAAGACCTTTTAGAACAGAGATAAGGAGAAACTTTTTCAGCCAGAGAGTGATGAATCTATGGAGTTCACTGCCACAGAAGGCTGTGAAGGCCAGGTCATTGAGTAAATTTAAGACGGAGATAGATAGGTTATTGATTATCAAGGGGATCAAGGGTTACGGGGAGAAAGCGGGAGAATGGGGTTGAGGAACTTATCAGCCATGATTGAATGGTGGAGCAGACTCGATGGGCAGAATGGCCCAATTTCTGCTCCTATGTCTTATGGTCTTACTTCTAATTCCAAAGTAGTTCTGTTAAATAGAATGGGATGATCGTACCCAGAAGTCCCAGTCCAAGACAATGAAATGTACTAATTGCGTGTTGGTTGTGGATAGTTTCATTGAAATAGTTGATTGCTGCCATATGCAAGCTAGACTTCATGGTGTAACTTGCTGCTGGTCAATGTTAACTTTCAATATATCTGTTTCCTGTTTTTCCACAATGACGATGTGGGTATCTATGATACGGACATCATTCAGAAAGTTCATAAGTTGTTTCTGACTTCAGGTAAAGATACAGAAGGTATCTCATAACTTTATTTCCTTGTGCAGTTTGAATGCTAAAAGCTTGCTGTTTGTTTGTTTTTTGTCTTGTTGTTCTGAGGCAGTCATTTATAAGCACTTTATCTTTTTATTTCCTACAACACTACAAAGTGGTGATTTTAACATGACAACCTCATCTGTTGTAGATTTTTTTTAAGAAAACCTGGAGCAATCCCAATAAGCTTAAACACAAAGTTCCATTTTCTATAGCTAAAGCATGTAATGCAGTCTAGCTTGACAATAGGATTTCTGGAAATCCATGCTGGCAAAAAATCTTCCATTTCACCAGCACATACCATCAGTAATTAAGAGGTTAAGAGTACATTCTCAAGGTTCATGGTTCATACCGTACTTTTCATGACTGAGCCTATTGAGGTCTAAGAATGGATCTGATGTCAGCTTTCCCTTTCCTCCACAATGTGGCTGAGATGGATCTGAGTGAATTTGAGGGACTTATGTGCAGTCTGTCATTATTCTGATGTGATGCAGAGCTTTGACAGGTACTCCTGTATGAATCCAAACAGTGTCATTTATTTTCACATCTTATCAGAATTTACATTCTACTAATATTTTCGTGAATCAGGTGGAAAGAAATCATTGTTCAGAATGGTTGCTTAAATCTTGAATTGTGTTGTACAAAGAATTAAGACTTTGGATTTATTTCAGTTATCTAGATTTGGCAGATTTCTTCCCTTTTTTGTTTATTTATAACTCAATAATCCATAATAAATCTGGAAGATTGAAATAAAAAGCACACCACTTAATCATCACTCTAATGCTTCCTTCAGCATTGTGGGCAGACTGATATACAATGCTGAGTTAACAGGTTTCCAGTTTAAACCAATCATTAGTATCATGTCTGTTATTCATCTCCTTCTGCAGGATGATCTTTCTCCCTCTTCTCAGTGAAGAAAATTCACTTCACCATCTTCTCGTTAAGAGTCCACCATTGAAATGCTTTGGCTACTGGACTCTAATTACATATTTTATTCTCTACAGAAAGTTTTGCTGCCCAAATGTGTCAAGAAATATAAAAAATGGCCCATAGAAATTTGTATAACAGGATAAGTAGGAACCCAGATCTAAGTACACATATAAGTTGACATATCCACAAATATTCACTTCCTCCACCACCAATGCTCAGGATCAGCAGCATGTACCATCTACAAGATGCACTGCAGAAATTCCCCAAGACAGCACCTTCCAAACCCATGATCACTTCCATTTGGAAGGTCAAGGATAGAAGATACATGAGACATCACCACTTGCAAGTTCTCTTCCAGGCCATTCACCATCCAGACTTCACCGTTCCTAAAGTATTGCTGGGCAAAATCCAGGAATTCCCTCCCTAACAGCATTGTGGGTCTACCCACAATACCTGGACTTCAGAAATTCAAGAAGGTAGCTCACCACCAACTTCTCAAAGACAACTAGGGATGGCAATAAATGCTTGCAAAGCTAATAATGCGTACATCCCATGAATGAACAAAATATAACAACATGCCAGATTGTGGAAAAATGGGAACCTGCTAACAAGCTGACACTTCTAATTCCCATAACCATTTTTTGAGGAACCATTTCATTGGATGTTAGTAGACTATGTTAGGATCTTTATCAATAATGAAAAGCAGGAGATCAGTATTTCCTAACTATTATAGATATAGCCATTCAGTTCTTAGAAGCCATCCCCTTGTAAACAATTAGTGCTAAAGAGAGTTAACCCAGTTCTTTCCTCAAAATGGGTTAATAATGGAGATCCAGTCAGGCCAAGTTCAATTTTATGTCTAACATTTACCAGGAAGGTATGGGTAACCTGCATGTAATAGAATTAAAATCTTTAGCACAGGCTCCAGGAACTTTAGAAAGGTAATAATAAACCCTCAAAATGACATTGAGACATAAAATTATGAATATCCCCATACTTGGAAGAAAGGGCTGGAATTTCTTTGTTTAGCACTCTCAAGTCATCTCATTAGGCTTGCTGCAGTGTTCCAGCAAAGCTCAATGCAAGCTGGAAGAACCACACCTCATTTTCCGCTTGGGGACCCTGCAGTCCTCCAGACTGAATGTCGAGTTCAATAATTTTAGGGCCTTAACCTTCCCATGTCCTTGTCCCCTACCCCACACACCAGGCCTTGTGTTATCACATAGCCTGCTATTACACACTACCTATTGTTAATCACTAACAGTCACCATTAACAGCTATTTCACCCTCCCAGCTAGATTGTTCTTGACTCCTTTGTCTATCCAACTGCTCTTCTCTCTGTCTTTGGGCTCTATCCTATTGTTTACTCCCTACCCGATCCTCCTCCCTATTTTCTGCATGTAAACCAATGTTTTCCCAGCAACCATCAGCTCTGAGAAAGGGTCACTGAACCCGAAACGTTAACTCTGATATTTTCTTCACGGATGCTGTCAAACCTGCTGAGCTTTTCCAGCAACTTCTGTTTCTATTCCCAATTTACAGCATCCACAGTTCTTTCGATTTTTATTTGGTTCTGAAGAAAAATCACTGGGCTCAAAACATTAACGCTGTTTACTCTTCACAGATGCTGCAAGACTTCACGTTTCCCCAGAAATTTCCGTTTTTGTTTTTTTCAGATTTCCAGCATCTGCAGTTCTTTGTTTTATCTCAAAATTAACTGCATAGGCTGCGTGTGATGTTACATGTGTGGTAATGAGAATATGAATGAGTGAGTACATATGTATTTATACATTGTTATGTATGTTTTTTTTCCTATGTTTTGGCATCTTATTTTTCCAAGTATGGAGTGTTACAAAGACTTCTTTGTAATATTTAATATTTGTTTGAGGACTATCAAGTCTGTGGAGATATTATTTAAAGAACAATTAAAATACACATTGGAACTGTTTTTTATTAACAAAACATTTCTTGAAAGCCATGTGGTTTCCATTAATTGCTGGACATATTTACTGAGGGTCATCTGACTTGGACTTTATATTGGTCTACAAGTCTTTTACAGGCAGTTGGCATTTTTGTTTCAGTTAGAGGAACCTTTCTGACACACCTTTGTTGTAAATCCAGTGTAAAACCTGATTGTCCACTTAAACAGCAACTGGAAGACTTCTTGATACAATGTTTCTTGAGCAAGCTGCAACTGCCATGACCCCAGTGACAACTTCCAAGTCTAGTAACCAGTGTATGCCAGAATGCTGGATCGAAAGCCATCTGAAATTCTGCGCCTTTTTCTTTTATTTCCTTCAAGAGCAAGTCATTATTGACCAAGGATGTTTTTCTTTGTACCCATCATTAATGACTGCAGTGAAAAATCCAGGTATTTTGCCCCATTTACGCAATGTTTGTCTGTGTGTGTGTTCGTGTATTGGGTTAATTAAAGGGGTAATATTAAAATTTTATCTTACAAACACTTTATGGAATACCTTTCTGTAAATCAATAATTGGTTTTTCTTAAAGAAACCTGGTTGATGGATATTTTTATTCTAAATCTAACAGAATAACCACACATTTGACCATATCACAAACTGGGTAAAACAATAAAATTATGTTGTGATCTGTACAGTCAGTAAAATTAGAGAAAAACAGTGCACTCCTACCATCTCAGTCATAACAAATTTTATTTTCATTAATTTCAGCATTGTAACCATTTAACTGAAAACTTTGTAAAAATTGGATATTCCAGTCTTCCTGATTTACTCTGAAATTTCTTTAATACCTTATTATATATTCAAGAACTCTTAAAGCACGTCAGCACCAATTAAGTAATTTTGAAGCTCCAACACATCTTTTAGTTGTTCAGAATCCAAGCTGCAATCACTGTGAAATGCATAATTTACGAATTTTATAAATTTCAATTAATTTACTCCCATCTCAAGTTTGTGATTGTAAATGACATTGGTGTTCTGATTTGGATTTATCCAGCAGTAGATCAAAAATATTACAAGCAATCCTTTTCCCAAAAACACTAAATTCAGAGAGAACCATCCGTTAAATACTAACTGAGTTGCCTGGACTTGAAAGCTGAATTTATTCACCTCAAATGGAACTCTATTACAAAGGCAAAAATCAACCCATCAACAGCAGACAGAATGAAGGGCCAATTGACTTTTTTAATGCTTTTGAAGTGTTGATCAGGACACAGAGTGTATCCATTTCCTGGAATAATACCATGGATCTTTTCTGTTTTCCTGAACAGAAGGTATCTGTTTAACTTGTTTTGTGCAACTTCCAAACATGATACTTCATAGAATTAACGGTTTTGAACTATTTCATTAGATGTGTGAGATTTCACCAATTGAAATAAAGTGACAATTGTAATTTATGAGGTCAACATGAAGCAGCGTTCACTATTTATAATCTCATGATGTATTCCAGAAACATCTCTCCTTAGGCCAGTTGAGTCCAGGTTAAAACTCCTGTCACCTTGATAAGTATTCAAATACCCCAACTTTTTGAGTATTTAATTTAATCTTTATTTTCTGGTCTACATCCTTAACATTCCCAGCAGCCAGAAAGAATATATCACTTTGTGTCATAGAAATTATTAGAAAAACACTTTTTTTTCTTTACTTCTTGCCTGAATTTACAATCTGCAGTTAGGGTACATTTTTAGACACCAGCAACCTCTATTGTTCAAAATTAGAAACATTTCTTTTACAGGAGGTATCCATTTGGTATATAGTGCCCATTTCAGTAAGAGTTTTCTAGCTCAGTACTACCTTCTAGCTCTTGATCCAAAGTCCTGTAGCTTATAGCACTTCAAGTCTTTTTAAAATGCAATTGTAGTCTCCACCGCACTTTTAGACAATGAGTTCCTAACCCCACCACTCTCTAAGCGGAAGGAGTTGCCCCACAATTTGTCCACGCAATTCCTTCAAATCAGCGCTCCCTGCTAATGGAAATAAGTTCTTTCCTTTCCACTGTATCTAGGCCACTCAGAATTTCAGAATTCTAGACACTTCAATTAAATTTCCCTCAACCTCAACTGAGTCAAACAAAAAAAAAATCCAGCCTATCCAACCTTTTCTCATAACTAAAATTCACCATTTCTGGCAACATACTATGAATCACATTATTCTGGGCAAGGCTTATCTATCTGAGTTGAAATGCAGGAAGTAGGTTGATAGCAAAGTCAACACTGTTTTTGTCCATGTGTCCATTTCTGCAATGGATTGGCCATAAACAACCCTTTTTTTTTTCTGAAGAAGGGTCTAGGCCCGAAATGTCAGCCTTCCTGCTCCTCTGATGCTGCTTGGCCTGCTGTGTTCATCCAGCTCTACACCTTGTTAACCCTACTTAATGTTCTGTCTTCAATTCTCTCCTCCAAACACCCCCATCCCAGTTTAGAACACTAAAACCAATTGTAATACCGTAAGACATAGGAGCAGAAATTAGGCCATTCAGCCCATCAAGTCTGCTGTGCCATTCAATCATGGCTGATAAGTTTCTCAACCCCATTCTCCCACTTTCTCCCCATAACCCTTGATCCCCTTGACAATCGAGAACCTATCTATCTCCATCTTAAATGTACTGAATGACCTGGCCTCCACAGCCTTCTGTGGCAGTGAATTCCATAGATTCACCACTCTCTGGCTGAAGAAGTTTCTCCTTATCTCCGTTCTAAAAGGTCTTCCCTTTACTCTGAGGGTATGCCCTCGGGTCCTAGTCTCTCCTACCAATAGAAACATCTTCCCAACATCCACTCTGTCCAGGCCATTCAGTATTCTGTAAGTTTCAATTAGACACCTCCGCATCCTTCTAAATTTCATCGAGTATAGACGCAGGGTCCTCAAACTTTCCTCATATGTTAAACGTTTCATTTCTGGGACCATTCTCGTGAACTTCCTCTGAACCCGCTCCAGGGCCAGTACATCTTTCCTGACATATGGGGCCCAAAACTGCGCACAATACTCCAAATGTGGCCTGACCAGAGCCTTATAGAGCCTCAGAAGTACATCTCTGCTTCTACATTTGAGTCCTCTCAAAATAAAATGCCAAAAGGTATATTTGCCTTTCTAACTACTTACTTAACCTGCAAGTTTACCTTGAGAGAATCCTGGACTAGAACTCCCAAGTTTCTTTTGCACTTCAGATTTCTGAATTTTCTCCCTATTTAGTAAATAATCCATACCTCATCTTCTTACCAAAGTGCATGACCTCACACTTTCCCACATTGTACTCCATCTGCCACTTCTTTGCCCACTCTCCTAACCTGTCCAAATCCTTCTGCAGCCTTCCTGTCTTAAAACTCACCCTTGTGGAACACCACTTGTCACCAGCTGCCATCCTGAG
The DNA here is from genome assembly GCF_021869965.1 of Rhincodon typus. NCBI lineage: Eukaryota > Metazoa > Chordata > Chondrichthyes > Orectolobiformes > Rhincodontidae > Rhincodon > Rhincodon typus. The sequence continues at coordinate 40,882,384 of NC_063345.1, forward strand.
AAAGACCCTTTTATCCCCAGTCTCTGCTTTCTGCCAGACAGCCAATCTTCTATCCATGCTAGCACCTTGCCTCTAACACCATGGGTTCTTATCTTACTCAGCAGCCTCCTGTATGGCATCTTGTCAAAGGCCTTCTTGAAGTCCAGGTAGATAACATCCAGTGACTCTCCTTGGTCTACCCTGCTCGTTACTTCCTCAAAGAATCCTGACAGATTTGTCAGGCATGACCTCCCCTTGATGAAGCCATGCTAACTTTGCCCTATTTTACCATTCACTTCCAAATATTCGGAAATCTCATCCTTCACAATGGACTCTAAAATCTAACCCATGACCGAGGTTAGGCTCATAGGCCTGTAATTTTATGTCTTTTGCCTTACTCCCTTTTTAAACAGGGGTGTCATGTTAGCGATTTTCCAGTCCACTGGGACCCTCCCTGACTCTAGCGATTCCTGAAAGATCACCACTAACACTTCCACTATCGCTTCAACTATCTCCTTAAGAACTCTGGGGTGTAGTCCAGCTGGTTCTGGTACTTATTCACCTTCAGGCCATTTGGTTTTTCTAGCACCTTCTCCTTGGTGATGGTCCGCTCTGCCCCCTGACTCTCTCGAATTCCACTGTGAAGACTGACACAAAGTAATTATTCAGTTCTTCAGCGATTTCCTTGTTCCCCACTACTATCTCTCCAGCGTCATTTTCCAGTGGTCCAATGTCCATTTTTGCCTCTCTTTTGCCCTTTATACACCTAAAGAAACTCTTACAGTCCTCCTTTATATTACTGGCTAGCTTACCCTCATATTTAATCTTCTCCCTCCTTATTTCTTTTCTTGTTGCCTTTTTTGGTTTTTGTAAGTTTCCCAATCCTCTGGTTTCTCACTGCCCTTCGCCACATTATATGTTTTCCCTTTTGTTTTTATGCTGTCCCTGACTTCGCTAGTCAGCCATGGTTGCCTCATTGTCCCCGTACCATGCTTCTTTTTCCTAGGGATGAATTTTTGCTGTGTCTCTTAAATTACTCCTAGAAACTCCTACCATTGCTGTTGCACTGTCTTTCCTGCTCAGCTCCTCTCTGTCAATTCTGCCCAGCTCCTCCCTCATGCCTCTGTAGATGTCTTTATTCAGCTGTAATACCATTACCTCTGATTCTGTCTTCTCCCTCTCAAATTGCAGAATAAATTCAATTATATTATGATCACTGCCTCCTAAGGGTTCCTTCACCTTAAGCTCCCTTATCAAGTCTACCTCATTGCACAACACTAAATCCAGTATAGGGGTAGTAGGAACTGCAGATGCTGGAGAATCCGAGATAACAAAGTATAGAGCTGGATGAACACAGCAGGTCAAGCAGCAGCAGAGGAGCAGGAAAGCTGAC
>NC_063345.1:40884155-40890272 GCF_021869965.1 Rhincodon typus
TTTTGCAATTCACTACCAACCTGATTTTCCCAGTCCAGCTGCATATTGAAATCTCCCATGATCACTGTAACTTTGCCTTTCTTGCACACCTTTTCTATCTCCTGGCGTATCTTGTGCCGCAGCTCCTGACTACTGTTTGGAGGCCTGAACATAATTCCAACTATGTTATTTTTTACCTCTGCGGTTCCTCAACTCTACCCACACAGATTCTACCCACACTGACCCTACTTCCTTTCTTACTATTGATTTAATTTCATTTCTTATTAATAAGGCAACCTCACCCCCTCTGTCCCCCTGCCTATCTTTTTGATAAGATGTATATCCTTGGATATTCAGTTCCCAATCCTGATCCCCTTGCAGCCATGTCTCTGTGATGCCCACCACATCATATCTGCCAATTTCGATCTGCGCCACAAGCTCATTTACCTTCTTTCTTGTACTACGTGCATTGAGACATAACACCTTCATTCCTGTATTAACTGTCCCACTTCTCATTGTCACTTGTTTATTCAGTGTGCTTGAAGTTTGATTCCTAACCCTTTCCAAACAGTCTGACCTATTTGTCTGTGCTGGAGATTTTAATAACCTGAGTTCTCTTTTCCTGTAAGTTTTTCTCATATTTTTCCACACTGTGGAATCTACCCATACCCCTGCTGCTTTGTTCCCTAGTGGGGGAAGTTTTACCCTCCTCCCACATTCTAGTTTAAAATCCCGTTGACCAGCCTATTTACCCTTTTCGCTAGAACATTGGTCCCAGCGGTACAGATCCCTCCAGTGCCCCTTGTAAAGGAACCCCTCTTTCTGCATCATTCCTTTAGCCACATGTTTACTTCCTCTATTTTCATGTCCCTATGCCAATTAGAACATGACTCGAGCGGTAATCCAGAGATTATAACCCTTACCCTAGCACCGGGCAGGCAACACACCATGCAGGACTCTCGATCCTGCTTACAAAACATATTATCTATTCCCCTGATTATAGAATCCCTTACAACTACCACTTGTCTTTTTGCTCCCGTCTTGAATGGCCTCCTGTGCTATGGTGCAGTGGTCAGTTGGCTCATCCTCCCTGCAGCCCTGTTCCTCATCCACACAGGGAGCAAGTACCTTGTACCTGTTGGACAAGGTCAAGAGCTGAGGCTCCTTTGTTCCTGACTGCAGGATCCCTCTATCTGCCTCACTTGCAGTCACCCCTTGCTGTCCCTGGCCACTGACCAAATTTGAAGTACTTAATTACCAGGTGTGACTGCCTCCTGAAACACAGCGTCCATGTACTTCTCACCCTCCTGGATGTACCACAGTGTTTGAAGCTCAAATTCCAGCTCATCAACTCTGAACTGAAGTTCCTTGAGCAACCAACACTTGCTGCGGATGTGGTCACTGCCATTCGCAATGGGATCAGCCAGCTCCCACATCATACAGCTGCAACTCATCACCTGTCCAGCCATTTCTACTTAGTTAATGACTTCATTGAGATAATTAAATTTATTGGTACTTCTTGGTTGTATTCTTTCTCAAATTTAGTGCAGATTTCCTACAGTGAATCAGGTCACAGCCTCCATGATATCACTCCAGCTTTTTCCTTACAGCTACAATGTGCCCTGAGCTCCGGTAGGTTTATACCCACTCTGCTCCTACTTGTAGTCTTACAGTGGCTTTTGTTTTATTTTTTAAAAAAAAATACTTTATTCATAGAAATACAAAAGAAAAACACATTTACACACCTACCCAGTTATGCTGGCCGTTCCAGGTTACTCTGGTATTACATACGCAAACCAAATATAAAACTCTGGCATTTGTCTCTCCCAAGAGTCACAACTGACCTTCTGACCATTGAAGGAGACATCAGCTGGGCCTGGTTACTGAATGGGTCCCCCACAGTAGCTTTTGTTTTATTGATCAGAGGAAGGAGGAAAATACAAAAAGTAGTGTTTGGGGTCTAATTGTCCCTTGACAACACTTCCTCTACAATCCCCTGTTTGGTAGTCGTGACTACACCGATGCAAATCTTCACCCCAACAGCCAATCAGCATCATTATTGCCACCCTCTGCTGAATGCTTGTCTTCACTCGGACTTGGAGGATGTCTTGTGGAGGTCCTCCTTCTGCTGCTGGTGACTGTGCTGATTCAAATCTTCACCCCAACCACCAATCAGCGTCATCGTCGCTGCCGTCTGCTGAACCCTACACCCATTGTCATTACAATCAACTAAGTTACGGCAGACCAGGATGACTCTTAGAATCATTTCCATCTCTGCTTCAATTTCACAATGAGAAGTTCATTCACCCAGTGGGTCAGGTGGAGAACAACTAATTAATTATTTCTGAAAATAAAGGTTAAATTTGGCTAATAATCAAATATATCTATATGTGAGTTAGGGAATAGCAATGTGCCTGTGATTTAAGCATAAAGTATTGTAACTGAACAGAAGATAAACATGACACAATTTTAATCTCTTGGGTATTCTACAAAGGAACACTGATTTTCTATCCAATTGCTGCAGGTTCAAATACCCAATTTCGCATTACTGATACCTGTTTGCTGTGAACAGCACACTTTTTGTTCTTGTTCCATGATAATTAGGCATGCTGCAACAGGATTGAGTAATAAACATTTAAGCCATTTTAAAAAATTTATATTTGGACAGAAAGACATACAGACTCTGATTACAGTGAAAGGAAATACAAGCTGTAGCACTGCTATGTTACAAATGTCATCAATCTCCACCATGATTCTTTCTGAAGATAATCTGTGTATCTTGTATAATCTGTGAAAATTAATTATTTGGCTCTCTGCTTAAACCAATATTATTGATTAGTAGCTGTGCATTAGGGAAGCCATTTATGTATTTTTTTCATTTACTTGGACTTAAGTTGTCAAACATTGCCCTTGAATTAACTTCAACAGTACACCATTGCTGTACAATATTGTTCTAATATAAGTAGTAAATGCAGATCTAAAGTTCAGGCAACACCTATGGAGAAGAATCATTTAGCACTTCAAATCATTAGCCTTCATTAGAACTGAAAGAAATTAGAAATGTAACAGGTTTTCAGCAAGTACAAAAATATAAGCCACTCAACCTGAAACGTTACCTCTGATTTCTCTCCACAGTTCCTGCCAGACCTGCTAGGCTTTTACAGCAATTTGTTTTTGTTTGTGCTGGACAGAGATATGAGGGATAGGTGTTTGGGAAAATGCCAAAAGGGAAGATGGTAGGATAGAAAGTAGGACTGATTCAATGACAAAAGGGATGATGGTGTAAGGTAAAATGAAATAGAATAAGTAAAGAAACAAAAGATGGGTTTTCAATAACTGTAAATGATAGCAGTAGAGCCAATGACAGAACTTGTTCTTTATGCCAGCAGTCACAGAATTGTAAAATTGTCTCCACAGTTCAAGAGAAAGAAACTGGGGAGAGTCTGTTAAATAAAGATTTTTTAAAAATGCTGATTTGGGAGTGATCTTTCTCTGGGATTGAATCTCTGTAACAGATAATGTTGAGAAACTTTACTTTGATGTATGAGTTAAGATCTTTGTAACTGTCTTCTAAATATGTACAATTATATAACTTTGTTTATTTCTTCCTCTGTGAAATAAACTCATGTTCTGTTGCAAAAGAACATCTGCAACCTTATACAAATATATTTCAGTGGTTAACCACCACATTAAACAATTGCAAAATTTAAAAAAAATTGAGCCAGTTTTCATTCTAGAATCAGACTTGTGCAGCATTATTCTCAGCAAGGATCATGAGATCTCCTTACATACTCAATCTAAAGGATCCAAAGTAACTAGATGATACATCATCACCCATTAATTTTATATCAGAAACAGTAACAAATATTTCATCACCAGCCTTCAATTGAAAAAGTCCTCCTTGGTAGATGGAATTCAAACCATATTCAGCATTTGCTGCCCAGCATTTTGTTCCTACACTTTTCATGAGGAGGATTGGTAATGTATAGGTATTTGTCATCTTGTATATACACTGCACAAGTTGTTGCTCATTAGATATTTCAGAATAGTCCTCATAATCAGCTACAGCCTTGTGCTGATATCTGAAGTAAGTCTGGGCATAAATGTAGTATCTGCCTGTTTCACTGACTCGCAGTTTTCCGTGATTGATTGTCATGTTCTGAAAGTAGGAAAGCCCTTTTTCAAAACCCCATTTAACAAGATGACGACATGACTGGTCTGCATTGTATAACATATCTGTTGGAAAAAATAAGAATTCAGAAGATAAAATTCCAAGTACATGTCTCATATTTTAAACAAAGCATAGTAAATATTAAATGTGTTGATCAGCAATATTTCAGTAATGAACAGAATATCTTAGTAACTCAAAACTAATATGCTGGTACCAAAAGCAAAATCATTCATCAAATACAATGCTCACATAGTCACAATGTAGCAAATTCAGATCGAATCATGACATCAAACAGTTACCATTAGATGAGTTGTAACTGGATCTTTTCCTGAACTTTCACTAAATTTACAATAAGCTAAAAGGAGTTTGGATTGATTATTTTTTGTCAACTAATTTTAAAAATGGTGAAATGGAATGGTATCACATTGCTGGCATGGATAGTCCTGAAAAAAAAAGTTACATTTCCAAGCTCCTCTTGGCACACAAATTTTACAGCGGTGTTGATCATACAAGTTAATAGAACTCTTCCCTCTTATTATGAATGCACCATGATTTCTCATGGCACAAGTAGATGTAAATGGGTTCCAAGTTCTTCCCAAAGAGGAATAAGAGAACAGATCGAAAAGTCAAAAGAAGGCTGAGGTTCTACCTATTCAAGGTAAAAATGTAAGTGGAACCAAAGAAAGGTGTTGGAGATTAGAAGAAAAATACAAGACCAACTTATGCTTCCAAGATCTTTGAAATGTGTATGCCACACTACATAATTGCTGATATAGGGAAGTGTAAGCTGTTTCTTCCAAAATTTGCACATCAAACTCTGCTTCAAAAAGAATTAGTCAGTGACTCTTCATTTCAAAGGCTGAGCAATGATACCTTCACTGATTCTGTTAGCATGCAGACAGAAAGCTTTCAAGCTTACTGCATTCAGTATTGGATAGACAGAACCAAAAAAAGGTACTTGAATTAAATTCAACAATATTCTTCAAAAAAGTCCCCATCCACCACTCTTTTTCACCTGCATGAACGTCGTATTTCTTGAAGAACAACACCTTTTACTCCACTCACTTCCTCCAACTATGAGCATCTATACTGATATGTTCAGGATACAGTATGTGAAACATGCTTTGTTCCAAATACCCCTCCTTACCTCTGTTCCCAGTTCTTTTGATGACATTTCCTGCTTTCACCGTGAATTAAAAAAAAACATTAAGCTTGCTTCCAATTTTCACTTTCATTTACGTGATTCATTTCTAATTCTTTTTTCTCCCTTCCTCTACTTCAGTACTTCCATTTCTGCGATAGTCTGTAAAAAATACCCTAATCCAGATTTCTGTGATTTGTAGAAACTACTAAATGATGAAGATATTTTATTGTCCAAATTGAGGGATGAGCAAAAAAAAAACGCTCATGACATCATACTTGAAGGGATTTTTAAAAATCAGGAAGTAAGTCATAGCTGACACAAAACTTCAGTTTATAAAACTGGAAGTTTGTGTGTATAAAGACTGAAGAAAATTAAAAAATCCATATTTTGGGATCCTGAGAAAGAAAGTTAGGGTAAATGAAAAAGTGTGATGCATTGATTTCAACAATGATGTGATAGGATGGCATATGTTCATGTTGAAAGAGAGCCAGCAATTGAACAAAGAGCAAGGAAGAAACTAAACAAAAAGCAGTCTGTAACTTTGAACTACTGGGTGAGTCAAAATGGCCACAGATTTTCCCCTTCCCGATGCTGTGAAAATTTAGATGGAATTGCACATTTTTTTCCATTGTCAGTGACAAAGCTAAAAAAAAGCTGCAGAATTAATTGAAAAATCTTGAGAAGTAAAAGTAATAACCAGGTTATCATTGCTGAGGAAAAGACTACTGCTACAAGGTGTATTGTAGCCTGGATCTCACTAAGCTAAAATTGATCACAAAACACATTGTAAAAGTGAAAGAATGTCAGTTCTTTGGCATGATGT
>NC_063345.1:40890772-40915772 GCF_021869965.1 Rhincodon typus
GATTTGATGTCATATTTTTGTCTATTTTGCTCTGTGAAATGCCTTGGGTACATTTCATTATTTTAAAAGCACTGCTATACAAATATAGGTGTTGTTGTAATTCTTTCCATTTGACATAGGGGAACTAACTTCAACAATTTATACTTTCCTATTGATTTTAATGTAGAAAAATATCCAATATTCCTTTACAAAAAGGCTGACTAGATATCCTGCAGGACCTGGGGGAAAGAGTGAACATGGTGGCCAGAGATGTAATCAAACTATTATTTTCTTGATGGTGTGCTCTGTGGCAAAGAGGTTTCAAAGGAGAATTTTGGAATATAAGTCTTTAATGATTAAATCCATGCCATAGATGCTTTATAAGCTGTAGTATAGGAAATGGAGAAGCATTGTAGTCCATAATTTGAATTATTATACACTGTAATTTTTGTTTCAATTGTATTCATTTGTACTGTGTAAGCCAGCAAGCTGTGAAGCTTGCAACATTGAGAGAACTTGGTTCTCCAATATTAATTACATTTTTTTTGTAGCAATAGTAATTGTGCAAGATATTCAAAGTAAAATAGTGGAAGCATCACTGAAGAGCAGTTGAAGGCTAGAAACAGTTGGTTTTATTAAGTTGGTTACAGAGAGAGAAAGTGAGGAACAGGGACTACGCAACAGACATATTGTTAGCTGAATTGCTGACAAGCCAGCTGGATATCACTGGTTCAATGTAGTTGGGGCTCAGGAAGACAACCCAGGAGCCATCTGATAGCTCCATTTAGTTAGGGTTCAGAGATGTCTGGGAAGCCAGTAGGAGCAGGGAAGCTTTGAGAAAAACACCTCAAAGTCATGGAGGATCAGAAGATGCCTGTTAACCATTAATAAGACCATACAAATGTAGAAATTAGGAGCAGAGGTTCAGTGCAGCTATGAGTAGGAGTGGAGAAAACCTACAAACAGTGCAGTTCAGTAAGATTGGAACTTGGAGGAGTCCAGGGAGCAATACCAATTTGGTGAAGCTAACTGTCTGGAGATAAGTTAAAATTATACGTATGAGTAAATACTGGAGTTCACTTTCCAGAATCCAGCACATTTCTGATTAGGTGAGTGAACAACCAGGTTGTGATCAGTCTTTTGGTTTAGATTGTGATCAGTCATTGAGACAATACATGATAAAGCAGTTTGTGAGGGAGCTTCAAAGTTAGGTCTTTGAAACAGAAGATTTGAAATCACTTGTAAAGTTTTAATAAGATTTCATGACCCATAGTCTGGGGAGTTCCTAGGAAATTCATGGGATCTGTCCCAATCACATTTGCTATTTGATGTGCTCTGACCACAATTGTCTTATCCATATTTAGCTCATGTTACTTATGGATGATAGAATATACACTACATTGATCTTGAAGATTACTGGCTTTTAGCCGAATTATACATAAATTTGATCTGGTCCAGGATCATAACAACTGAGTGTGGGATGGAACTGGGGAAAGTAAGTTGTTCTACTTATATATAAATAAAAAGATGTTGAAATCAATGCACTAGGAATGATGAGCCAGTTGAGATCTGTATACTAGTGTTAAGCAGTTTATTGTAGGGTAGATATGCATGTGAAGTGCTGGATATTTTTAAGTTTGTTTGTGGCATTTGGAGACTAGCCAGGAAGGCATTGAGGCTTTCAGCAATGGTGGGATGTGGGCTGAGGATTAAGGCATATATGAAAAAAAGAGGTTAAGAAAACAAATGAGAACAGAATGGAAACAATGTTTTCTTTATGTGTTTTTGTGGTATGCTTGCATATGTTTATACCAGAAAATGCACCAGGAAATGTTTGGGAAAATAAATTGTAAGTGATGGAAATGAAGAAGACCAGATTTTAAAAGAGTAGAAGAAATGAGAAAAATAGAATAAAGAAATAAAATCAGAGAAAGCAATTTAATCACAGAGTAGTGGAAGGCACAAATAATGGAAAGAATGATAATACTTATATTTATCCAGCAGCGCCTTGAAAATAATGAAATGTTCCCAAGGCATTTTACAGGAGCGCGATTAACATTAAAACCTGTATCTGAAAGTATGGCAGATTTCTGATTGAACTAACAAAACAAAAGAAGCCTCTTTTCCATTCTATTCAGTATTCATTTACACTATAAAAAAACAAAACCATATCCTTTCACTACTCAACAAATCTCCCTCAAGTCCATTGACCCTTGAATCCACCCACTTAATGTTATCCAACCAGAAAGAGTTCTTGTTACCATTACAGCACATATTTCTGAAGCGATTTCCACATATTTACATATTGGAAATTGATTTTGTCGATTGTCTGACCCTTCGTCTTGTAATTTTACTGTCGGTTACACTCATGCTTATTCTGATCACTGTCTTATATACTTTAAATAGTCATCATTATAAACACTGTTGATTCCAAGCTTTTCTGCTTTTCTAGTCTTGCTAATGCAACAGGCCACAGCCATCCTGTAATAAAGGCCATCAATTAATAATCAACTATTCTTCATTGTTATTTGGCAACTGACATTAACAGTTCAATTACACTTAAGAAAATGTTGAATCATATCCTGGGCTACACTAGTGCAAAGGTTATTTTATTGGAGTAGTATTTCAAACAGCCAGATTAATAATCCAGAGAAGGTAAATTAAAAATTAATCGTGGTACTTTGAGATAAAACCAAAACAGAGTAGAAGCTGAAATTTTGAAAAGAAGCAAAACATATTGAAAATATTCAACAGACCTGACAGGATCTGTGGAGAGAAAAAAGAATAAACGTTTTCAGTCCAATATAACTTCCTTTACGCTCATCTTTAAAAACAAGATTCAAAATATTAATGCTGTTTTTCCTGCACAGATGGAGCCAAGCATTCTGGCTATTCTGTTTTTGTGGTACATTAAGAATTCAAATTCAGTTTAAGAAATAGCTGAAAACAGGCTGTTGTAAAAAGCAAACTAATACACTTAAATACACGAGGGAAGGAAAGCTGCCATTTTTACCTGGCCTGTGATTCATGTACCAAATGGTTAGCTCTTACAGCTTTAGAAGAAGTCTAACAAGACACTCAGATGTATTCAACTGCTGTAGGTGTTCAATAAGATGGTCTGCTACCACTTTTCTAGTTCCTCTCGGGCTAAATAACAAATGCCAGCCAGGCCAAATATGCTGACATCCTGAAAATAAATAAATTTCATATTGTGTGGATGTAATCACTAGTATTTTGGTACAGATATTTCACAGAATCATAAAATGATGAAAAAAGCAGAAGATTATTTGACTCATTGATCACGTGCAAGCCTTTTGCTAGACTATCTCATTAATCCTCCTCTGTACTCTTTTCCTGTATCATCGTAAATTTTGTCTCCTCAAGTATTTATTCAACTTGTTTGAGAATTTTACTATTGAATTTGTTTCCAGCATGCTTTTATGCAGTATATTGCAGATCAGAACAACTCACTATCTGTGAAAGAATTGTTAATTTTGCTGCCTCTAGTTCTTTTGCCAATTATCTTTCTGTTGAGTTCTCTGGTTCCTCACCTTTTTGCTGCTGAACACAATTTCTGCCTATTTACTGTTGTCAAAATAATTTATCATTTCGAACAGCTTTATCAAATCTACTGACAATTTTCTCTGCTAAGAGGAGCAACTCCCAAGAACTTTAGTGAACCCAATAAGTGAATTCCCTCTTCTCTGGTGCCACTTTATTAGATCTTCACTGCATCCTCTCACAAGGCTTTGATATAAGCTTCCTAAAGAGGTGGTGTCCAGATTTTAACACAATATGCCAGTTGGGACCTAACCAGAGTTTTCTAATGTTTTACTTAACTTCCTTGTTTTTGTATTCTATACCTCTGTCAATACACCTGAAGATTGTGATTTTACAACAGTTTTCTCTACTTTCCCTGGTACCTTCACAGGATTGTACATGTATATCCCATGGTCTTTCTGTTCTGCAGCCCCCTTTAAAATTGCAGGAAATATCCCCCTCACACAAGTAGACTATCTGCTCATTATGACATTGCTGTTTCTGGGAGGTTGCTATGTATATAATAGCTGCTGTCTTTCCTGTATTACTGTAATGACAACACTTTAAATGTTCTTCATTGGCTGTAAAGTGCTTTGAGACATTTGGGTGTTCTGCAAGGTGTGATATAAATGGAAGGCTTTTCTCTTTTCCATTTGTCTCCAAGGATTTCATTGTCTTAAAGATCATTTGCCATTTTACTAGCCCTATGCCTTGCCGAATTCTGTCACTAACCTCCTCATGACTCACATTTTCAAACCTTGTTCAATCTGAGTATTCTGCAGGTTTTAATTTTGATATCCAGACTGCTATTTATACCTGACTCTTGGAAGTTTAAGTATGTCAATCAATTTTGAATTTAAATATGAAGCTGCCTTTTAAACAACATGGAAGAGTGCCAATGAGTTTTCGACTGTAAAGCCGAAAGAAGATAAGAACAGAGTGGAATCCAACTCTAAGTATTGACTGTACGGAAACTGCGAGGTCCCGAGATTGTTCCAGCACTCTCTGATTTTTAAAGACATGTAAGGAAGTTTTAGAAAAAAATCGGACCGAGCAGTTGGGACCTGTACAAATCGCGCCAACTTCCCTGTTGGTGGCACGCCAGAAAGGAGCCAAGAGAAACATTCTGCAGCTGAACTTTGGAGCGACAGTCATTTTCAGTGAATAAGACATAGCAGAATGAAGCTGCTCCTCGCCTAGATCCACCCACAGCTGCCAGCAGATTTTTTTTTTCTTTCCTCTGGAGGTTATTTCCTTCCAGGCGGGTAGATGTTGTGAGTGGTGTTCTGTTCTTCAAGGGATGCAATGTCTGGACAGTATTGCCGATCCAGCAGCTCGGAATCCGCTGTTCCTATGATCAGGGCAAAGCCCACGGCAGCAGCGTCGGCAAATTCCAAGCTGGCCCTGGCCGGCGGGATCACTCTGCTTTTATCGCTTGCTTTGACTGCGGGAATGGTTGTGTATTTCACAGGAGAAATCGCTAAGGTAAATTCTACCAGAGGGCGAGGGGGGAAATAATCATTATATGTTAAAAAAAAATCGGATTGCCTATAATATGCATGACTAATTGGGATCTGGAGAAAGTAGATTTTAAACGAAAACACATTCTGCAGTTCCTACTATCTCTCAGTGTTGAGTGTTGCGTGTTTATCCGATCAATGCTATTATTAAACTAGGAGTTGAAATGATTGGCATTTGTTTGCAAATGGAAAGTTGCATGAACTTTGTTTATCGGGGTTGGGTGGGGCGGGCTTATCATTCTGAAGAATAAACATTTCAATCGAGGCGAATCGAAAATGAAACAGCCGTTTACAAAATTTGGACATTAGTAACAGAGTTCAGGCCGGCCCAGCACCTTTAGGTTCGAGTGCGCAGACATGCATGTGTTCAAATGGAAACAATCCAACATCAACACTTCCAGAAGGAACTTAAACAAGTTTGTCTCTCTTGTTGTAAAGGGAAATGAGAATCATTTAAAAAAAATAAGTTTGAACATGCCACATCATTTGTTTGGATAGATTAGGAAAAAAAATCTGTGATTTCCTTGAATCTAGAAAGAAGAATCTGTCACTCCCATTACACAGAAACATGCAAGCACGTATGCTTTTAAGGTGATAAATGTGCTTGTAAGCAAACAAACAACAATTGCTTTCTTCAGTACTGTGATCCTTTTCACTGCTGAATTGTACCTACGCTTGGAAGCATTTTAATACCTGCTTTTTGCATGAATCTGACCTACTTTAGTCTGTATGAAGTAGCCGGAGGCTCGAAGCCTGCACGCTTCAGAAAAGGCGGGATAACAAGTTGTAGAGCTGGATGAACACAGCGGGCCAAGCAGCATCAGAGGAGCAGGAAAGCTGGCGTTTCGATTCTGGACCCTTCTTCAGAAAAAGGCGGTGTTTTGTCTACCCGCAGCTTTTCCCAGCAGAGAGACACAAGAATTTCCCGAAAATGTGGCTGAGTTCTTGGTACATCAGGTGCAATGTCCTAAACATCCCCACCAAGTCCTTACTGTTTGCCAGCGCTCTGTTTTCACAAAATTAAGGTCAGGTTATCGCTGGTGGGGCTCCTCGGGAGATTTACCAGGTCCAGCCTGGCTGCTCTTGCTAAATTCATTTCTACTGTTCCTGAGGGCACTGACCCTCACTGGAGCACTGTCCCTGAGAGCAGTCATAGATCATAGAATCCCTACAGTGTGGAAACAGGCCCTTCAGCCCAACAAGTCCACAGCGACCCTCAGAGCATCCCACCCAGACCCATCCCCCTCTAACCCACCTAATCTACATGTCCCTGAACACTACGGACAATTTAGCATTGCCAATCCGCCTAGCCCGCACATCTTTGGACTGTGGGAGGAAACCAGAGCACCCAGAGGAAATCCACACAGACACGAGGACAATGTGCAAACTCCACACACACAGTCGCCCGAGGGTGGAATTAATCCCAGGTCCCTGGTGCTGTGAGGCAGCACTGCTGCCCACGAGCCACTGTGCCAGCCCTATGAACGTCCATACCACCCTTGACAACCAAGGAATAATTCTAATAAATGTTTTTGTTGAAGCAATGAGCCATTTGATTATAAGAAGCCACTGATATGATCTTTTTTCTGTTAATTCTGTTCACCAGTCACCCCTTGCAGAATGTCATTTTGGTTCAATAGTTCTTCAAATCTACAGCCCTCATTATTGTTTCAGTTTTCTCCCTGGCTTCACCCATTCAAACCTTTCATCTCAGCCAGCACTACAAACATTTCAGCTATTTGCTCTCCTTTACTTCTCCTGCTTCTGTATCTCCACTTTTATATGCTGCACATTGGCAACCATATCTTGAGCTACCTCAGCCTGACCTTCTGAAATTCATCCTACTCCATACCATCTCATTCATCCTTTGAGGTTCTCCTTAAAATTTACCCTTTTAATCAAAGCATGGTCATCAATTCTGATATCTCCTTCTGTGGCTCAGGTTAAAGACATTATATGAATGTAAGTTGTTGCTTTTGTTATTATTCTTATTCAATGTCCAATGCAGGACATTATAGCTAGAGCAATGATTGTTTGGCGAATAGGATCAGTAACCTTGGCTGATATTCCTCTTCATTATTGCTTTGAAGTAATAGCATTAATTACAATGCCACAAATGTTATCTTCAGAATCCTTTAACTCATCCCAGAGTAATCATCAAACATGGGAGCATCCTGATTGTTTCATATCATCACATAGTTCACCTATTCACCCAAACATTCTGGGAAAAAGGTTTTTGCATACAGTTTACAATTTTCTTTGCTTTTCATATGTTTAAGAAGTTTGCTTGATTAAATTTTTAACAATCCTTAGTTAACAAACAGCATTTTGAAAAATGCAAGCTGACATGCAGAGATGTTAGTTTTCAATGTGGTTTGAGACTGCATTTTTAGAGGATGATACATCCCAATTAACCATCTGCTCAAAAATCAAAGGAGGCTGCCAGTAAATGCAAGAAACCACTTTCTTCTGAATAACTGGAACCAGCAAATCTTGTTGCATCTGGATGTTAGAGGCATTTTTAGGGTATAGAATTATACAGACATAGCAGGGGAGGAGGTATTTGGGATCGTCATGTCTGTGTCCCACACCCCCGTAATGTTGTCAATGCTGGCAATTTTCCACTTAACTCATTATTCCATCTGCAAAGTTAAAGTTGAATCTACTTCCACCACCCTTTCAGAAAGTTAATTCCAATTCGTTGGAACTGCATAACTTTTTGTTTCCTCAAACTGACTCTGGTTCTTTTATGGTTTTTGTTGTACATCCCCAAGTCTGTCTGTTCCTGCACCTGTACCAGTTAGCTCACATTGAATCTCCATATTCTTCACACTAAAATGAATCACTTTAATTTGATTTGATTTATTTATTTCCACATGCATTTTGTTACAAAATACAATGAAAAGTATTGTACAGTGTTGCAACTCTCTGGCACCATCTTAAAGCACAGAAAAATAAACAAAAACGTAGAATGAAGAGGCAGAAAATGAAGAAATAAAGAAAAAGTGTTCAGCTTTACAGTCCAAGATAGCAAGAACTGCAGATGCTGGAGTTAGAGATGACACAGTGGGGAGCTGGAGGAACACAGCAGGCCAGGCAGTATCAGAGGAGCAGGAAAGTTGACGTTTCAGGTTCTTGAAGAAGGGTCCTGACCCAAAATGTCGACTTTCCTGCTCTTCTGATGCTGCCTGGCCTGCTATGTTCCCCAGCTCCACAACTTTACAGTCCTTCTTGTTAAGTCTGGTTGTCAGGCATGAGTCCCCTTCACCGCGTTGCCACTCTTCGGCTCCATCTGCCTCCACCGATGCCCTCAACACTACGCATCCTTGATGGACCTCGTCAATGCTCTGGGCACCACACCAGCCTAAACTCGACTTTACCACCACAATGAGTCCGCTTCAGGCCCACCTCACCGATACAGCCACTGCTGATGCCTCCTGGTCTTCTGCTGGGCCCAAACCTGCCTCCGCTGTCACCACCATGAATCTGCACCAGACGCAGACACCACCGGGAACCCAAACCTGCCTCCGACATCGCTGCCACAAGTCTGCACTGCTGGACGCACTTGCCGCTGCCCAAGCTGTCACCTTGACCGAACTCTTCAACAAGAAGTAAGTAAAAAAAAAACAAGAAAAGAGAGAAAAAGGAAGAAAAGAAATGAAAAGAAAAGCAGACGAGCCCTGGGCTCAGATGCCCTGCTGTCTTACTGGAAGCATTTACAGAATTGAGTATTAAATATTGTTCACCACATGTCTTCACATTTCGTCCATCTGCCTGTCCTCACTTGAAGTCTGTTACTATCTTCATAACTTTCCAAGTTTCATGTCACCTACAAACTTTTAAATTATGCCCTGTACACTCAAGTTCAGAACATTATTGATATTGAAAAGAATGGTGACCCCAACACTGAATCTTGAGTCATGCCACTGCACACTGCCTTCCAGTGTGAAAGATAACATCATCTCCCCGCACCTTGCTAATGAGTACTTTCTTTCCTTTAGCAAGTTTAGCATCCGCACAGCTATTGACTCTTTCATCTCATGGGCTTAAGATTTGCCATCAAGTCTATTATGTGACATTTTATCAGGTGCACTTCAAAGGTTCACTACCTTCATCAAGCTTCGCCTTAATCAAAGAACTCATGCAAGTTAATCAATTACATTTGCATTTACTGAACTGCATTTATAATGCTTTTCCTTTATTTAGCCAAATATATTTAATTGAAGTTCCTGAATAAAGATATCACCACACGTTTAAGAAGGGAACAAATGAGTTGATCACACATCTGTGTAATCACAGCTACTTGAAGAGGCATTATAGCCGACTGACTGTGGTACTTTAATGTTTTGTTCTGTTCTATTCTGAAGTGCCTTGCCCTATGTCTGTAAAGCTGCCCATGTGTGTGTGTACGTGTGTGTGTTAATCAGAGGTTGCATGTAACCATTCAGAACATAAATATACTAATATTCTGTCCCAAGTCACATTCCTTCAGCAGTTAAGACTAAAGTTTGACTTATTAGTCTCACTCTTACACCTGAGGCAGAAAATTTAATCTTTAAACTCTTCTTCAGAGTCTTGGGCACATAACCAAAGCTGACGCTTCAGTGAAAAAGTGAGAAAATGCTGCACTGTCAGACTTCGCTTATTTTGTGTTAGATATTAAATCAGGACCTTCCAAGATAGATGCAAAAGATTGCAGGGACTATTCAAAGTTGAGCAGGTGGGCTTTCGAAAGTGTACAAACATACAGCTAAAGCAGATAATAGGGAAGATTATTCCATTGTCATTTTGGGACCTTGCTGGGCACAAATTAGTTACTGTAATTTCAAATTAAACCAGTAACTACACTTCAACAACACTTAATTAACCGTAAAGTGCTTTGGGTCAGGAAAGGACAAACATATAAGTGCAAGTCCTTCTATTAATAAAGAGATTTCTTTCAGGGGTTACCAACCAACTAATCTTCAACAGTTCAGTGACAGTTATGCATTTTAATAGAGCAATATATCACCAGTTGCAAAGCCACTCCTATTAACTTTTGTACATTAGAAAATAAATCTTGCAATGCAATTTGAATTTGTCTTTTTATCTTGTTTATCCATTATTGCCCTTTTCTCAATTTGTTGACTCCTGCTGAGCTGTGGTTTCATGGCTGTTAGCATCTATCCCCATGATAGTTCACTAAATGCAAATAAGAATTATGTACCTAGTTGTGAGGGGCACTTCAGCTAAACCTGATCCTAATCTTACCCAAAGTCTGTCATGATGTTTCTTCAGAGGCAGCAGGAAGGGGAAGCTTGTACGATGTAGCGTGAAAGCAAGACTTGGCTGATGTTTATCCTTCCTTGCCGAAAGTCGTTGAGCAAATTGTAATGTCTTGACTTCACCTGCTGGTTGTGTTCATTAGCCCAGCAAAACAGAGACAAGCAGAATTTATTTTCAAAAATATGAATTATAAAAATTGTTCATTAAACTGAAGAATTTCATTTATTAATGACCATATATCTTGTTTGAAGAAAAAGCTCATACATTTCTGTGCAGTTACACTGCTAACTACCACAATCACAACAAACTCTCAGAAAGTGCAAAATATCCATTTTGAAACAAGTTTTTTTTGATTTGAGTGAAATGATGAATATTACTTGATATGGTATCTAGTTAATAGAGGAATGTTCATTTTATTTAATTGATGTAGTTACAGTTATTTGCAGATTTTCTTTTGATGTAAAAGAACTACAGCATCATTGTTACAAAAAGTCAATAAATGATTTTCTCACAAGGTCAAAAATCACATGACGCTAGGTTATAGTCCAACAGATTTATTTGAAAATGCAAGCTTTCGGAGTCTGGCTCCTTTGAGAGATGGCATCAGACAGAAGCGAATGTGTTGAACAAACCTAAGATGGCTGTTAAATCTTTAATCAGTTAGAAAGGATTAATATGCAAATTCCAGAATTTCTTCCAAGTCACTGCCCTGAGTTAACTGAGGGAATTATCAGTTCCCTTAGTGTACAAGAGGCGACATCCCAGGTCAGACAATGCATTTTAGGTGTGAGGACTTGTTTAAAATCTGGCTGCGTATCAACTTGGAGTCAGACTGGTATTACAAATTGTGTGCTTTTTCAACAAAATAGAATATACCTGCAATTACAAATCTGCAAATGCAAATTCACCCATAGATTTATATGTGTGTGCGCATGTGTGTTTGAGAGGGGTGGAGAGAGAGAGAGAGAGAGTGTGCATGTGTGTGTGTGCTTGCATGTGAGGGAGAGAGAGTATGTGTGTGTGTAGGGGGAGTGGAGAGAGAGTGAGTGTGCGTGCGTGCATGTGAGGGAGAGAGAGTATATGTGTGTGTGGGGGGTGGTGGTGAAGAGAGACAGAGTGTGTGTGTGTATGTGAGAGAGAGAGAGTGTGTGTGGGAGAGAGTGTATGTGTGTGTGTGCATGTGAGGGAGAGAGAGTATGTGTATGTGCGTGTGTTTGGGGGGGGAAGTGCGTGTGTGTGTGTTTGTGTGTGTCTGAGGGAGAGAGAGTGTGTGTTTGTGGGAGAGAGAGAGTGTGTGCGTGCGCGCGCGCATATGAGGGAGACAGAGTATGTGTGTGTGTGTATATGTGTGGGGGAGTGGAGAGACAGAGTGTGTGTGTGCATGTGTAAGTGTGTGTGCATGTGAGGGAGAGAGAGTATGTGTGTGTGTGGGTGTGAGAGAGAGAGAATGTGTATGTGTGAGAGAGAGGGAATGTGTGCGTGTGTGTGTGTGAGAGAGAGTGTGTGTGCGTGCATGCTTGAGAGTGTGTGTGCGCCACACACACACACGATCTCTCTCTCACACACACACACTCGCTCCCCTTCACACACACAAACACAAACACACATTCTCTCTCACACATGCACATGCAGACAGTCTCTCTCTCTCTCACACACATACACACTTGCATGCGTAATTACAGATACATTCTATTTTGTTCAAAAAGCACACAATTTGTAGACAAGTCCTCACACCAAAAATGCATTGCCTGACCTGAGCGGTCACCTCTGGAATACTGATAAAACCTTTAGTTTTCTCGGGCAGTGACTTGAAGGAAATTCTGGGATTTGCCTATTGATCCTTTCTAACAGATTTAAGATTTAACAGCCATCTTAGGTTTGTTCAACACATTAACATTAGTTATATGACCCTTTGATCTTTTGTTTATAAATTCTGTGTCTGATCCACCTCTCACTGACACCTGAAGACGGAGCAAGACTCCAGAAGCTTGTGTCTTCAAATAAACCTGTTGGACTGTAACCTGGGGTCGTGTGATTTCTGACCTTGTCTGCCCCAGTCCAACACTGGCACCTCCGCATCATGATTTTCTCACAGGCTCTGTAACTAGTTGCTGAAAGAAACACAGGAGTAGTATGGAATTACGTCTGTACCTTGATTTTTGTAGCTTTCCAGCCCTGTAATAACTTATTTCACAACACTTCAACTTCCCAGGTGAGCAGAGAGTGAGATCCACATCTGACTATTCAGAACTTCATTGTATTAATTTGCTCTGCTAAGCTCTCTGTCTTGAATAATAAATGATAAATCCAAATCACATGGCTGATTGTGGGATCTTGATATGCACATTATGGTTGCCACAAAACAATAGAAGCTGTGCTGTAAAATTATGAATTGAGGAAATATTATTATAGTGGTCAAAAAATTATTTTGTGTTCTACGTCCAGTCTTAGAAAGCATGTGTTCTGTTTTGTTTAGGTCAAAAATCAGAATGCTCTCCAGGATCTGTGGTGTCTGAGTAATCCCACCAAACTTCAAGAACTAATCAGTACTGAGACTGAAGACTTGAGTGATCAGATCAGAAAAGATCCCTGCTGGAGACTGGCTAACAGTATTAAATTGCTTGTAAACGAGGTGATTGGAAAGACCACAGTGTTGCTATATTAACTCTGAATTTGTTTCCCCAGCTTTGCCTTCTGTGATGCCCCAGTTAGAAGGTCACAAACAACTTGTCTGCTCATTGTCCAATGAATTTCAACAATCCTTAGTTCCTCCTAAGGACATTTTAATGAAAGGGTTGGGATTCTGATATAATAAGCTCACATATTCTTCCACTCTGACTTCTGATTCAACTGAGGAAGTGAAATATTAGTTTTAAAAATATTTGCTGGTCTGTAGAGTATTACTATTTTTCTGCTAAAATAGCTCCATTAGAAATTAAGGGAAACTTGATTGGCATATTCATACACAAAAAGCTGATGGATAAGTCCAGAAATACTGAAAACCTAAAAAGAACAGCAATTTAAAACAGCCCTGAATAAAAGCCTGTGACTAAGGTACCTAATTTTTGTTTACATTGGATTTCAGGATCTTAAATAGAGTTTTGAGTGCGCATTCAACAATTGAGTTTTTCCATGAAAATTTGTGTACATAGTGCATCATTCACTAGCAGGAGGTTTTAAGCTCATGAATACAAAGTAATGCATGGATACATCTTTACTAATCAGCATAAGAACTACTAAAAGATCCTCCCTAGCCACCCAGAATGTCAATCTAAGCAGGTTGTCCGAATGAGTGGCAAAGTGTGGAACAATTGCAGTGTGTTTCATTTGCTACATTTTATTGTTATAAAACCGTTGCTCCAAGACACTAATTACTCTGAATATGAATCAGTAAGAAGCATTTACGTGTACATGTAAATGACATTAATTTCACCACAGTTGAAAGATCCCACACCATAGTAAAACAATTCCTCTGTAACTTGTATGCTTGTCACATAAATTCACTGCACTTCCCATTAAAATTTGACTCAGCTGGAATTTCAGTTATTACTGGTAGTAATGCATCAATTGACGATGTGTACTTGCGCAAGATGACTGTAAATCACCAATTTAAATAAACACTGTACACAAAATGCTGTACCCACGCCATCAATGAAAGGTTTCTTTCAACTACATGTAAAGAGACACTTAAATCACCTAGTGAACATGGAGGATTTGCAGACCTTCCACCTTGAATCACTTTTTGAGTATAGCAAAAACTTTCTTTTTCTGTGGCCCTCTGCAGATCCTACAAGATAAAATGCCTTTTCCTCCCTCCTTTTTTCCCTTGTGTCATTGTATAACTCTTGACAGCTCTTCACCTGAATACGCATGGCATGTCAAACGTGCCACTGTTATTTTTCCCCTCAGGTACAATCTCTGTCTTTTGCTCCAGGACCTCACGTGGCTATTGAGAAAAATAAGAACAAGACAAACAATGTTACAAAGACAAGCTTAAAGGCTTTGTGCCTTAATGCGCGGAGCATTTGCAATGAAGTGGATGAACTAATTGTGCAGATAGATGTAAGCGGGTACGATATAATTGGATTACAGAGACATGGCTGCAGGGTCATCAGGGATGGGAACTGAATGTCCTTGGGTATTCAGTAATTAGGAAGGACAGGCAAAAAGGAAAAGGTAGTGGAGTGGCATTGCTGGTTAAAGAGGAAATTGACAAATAGTGAGAAACAATATTAGCTGTGACAATGTAGTGTCTGAATGGGTAGTGTTGAGAAATACCAAGGGCAAAAAACATTAGTGGGTGTCATACATAGATCCCCAAGCTGCAGTGATGATATTGGGAGTGACATTAAACAGGAAATTAGTGATGCATGTGATAAGGGAATATCGGTGATTGTGGATGATTTTAATCTGCACATAGATTGGGCAAATCAAATTAGCCACAATGTCGTAGAGGAGGAATTCCTGGAGTGTATATGGAATGGTTTTCTTGACCAATATGTAGAGAAACCAACTAGAGAACAGGCCATCTTAGACTGGGTGCTGTGTAATGAGAAAGGAATCAGTGCCAATCTAGCTGTGTGAGAACATTTGGGAATGAGTGACCATAACATGATAAAATTTTTTATCAAGATGGAGAGTGAGGTAGTTGATTCAGAGACTAGGGTGCTGAATCTCAATAAAAGAAGTTATGAAGATATAAGGTGTGAGTGGGCTTTGATAGATTGGGGAGAGTTACTTAAAGGGATGACAGCAGATAGGCAATGGCAAACATTCAAGGAATACATGGGGAAACTGCAACAACTGTTTATTCCTGTCTGGGACAAAAGCAAAATGGGTCCGAAGGCCAATCCACAGTTTACAAAGGAACTTAGAGATAGTATCCGATCCAAGGAAGAAGCATACAGGTTGGCCAAGAAAAATCATATGTCTGCGTATTCGGACCAGTTTAGAATTCAGCAAAGAAGGGGAAAATAGAGTACGAAAGTAAGCTTGCAGGGAACATAAAGATTGATACTAAGAGTTTCTATAGGTACATGAAGAGAAAGAAATTGGTGAAGACAAGTATACGTCCCCCACAGACAGAAACAGGGGAATGTATAATAGTTACAAAGAAATGGCTGAGCAACTGAATACATAGTTTGGTTCTGTCTTCATACAAGAGGACACAAATCAGATACCAGAAATGTTGGAGAATGCAAGATTTAGTGAGAGGGAAGAATTGAGGGAGATATTAGTCGAGAAATGGTGCTGGGAAAATTAATGGGATTGAAGGCGGATAAATCCCTAGGGCTAGATAATCTAAATCCCGGAGTACTTGAAGAAGTGTCTGTAGAAATAGTGGATCCATTGGTGGTCATCTTCCAGAATTCTATAGACTTTGGAACAGTCCCTGCAGATTTGAGGGTAGCTAATGTCACTCCAATATTCAAAGAGGGTGGCGGAGAGAAAACAAAATAGACCAGTAAGCCTACCATCGATAGTGGGTAAAATTTTCAAACCCATTATCAAGGACTTTATAGTGGAGCATTTAGATAGCAGTGGCAGGATCAGACAGAGTTAGCATGGAATTATGAAGGGGAAATCATGCTTGACAAAAATTTTGTAATTCTATGAAGATGTAACTATTAGAGTTGACAAGATGGAGCCAGTTGATATGGTACATTTGGACTTTCAGAAAGCGTTTGATAAAGTCTCATGTAAGAGATTATTGTACAAGATTAAAGCGCATGGGATAGGGGGAAGTGTATTGAGATGGTTAGAAAACTGGTTGACAGAGAGTAAACAAAGAGTCGGAATTAATGGGTCCTTTTCAAACTGGCAGGCAGTAACAAGTGGGGTACCACAGGGATCAGTGCTAGGACCCCAGCTATCACAATATGTATTAATGGTTTGGATAAGGGAACAAAATGTATCACCCCAAAGTTTGCAGATGATACCAAGTTGGGTGGGAGGGTGAACTGTGACGAGGATGCAGAGATCCTTCAGCATGATCTGGATAGGCTGGGTGAGTGGGCAAATCAATGGCAGATGCAGTATAATTTGGATAAATGTGAGGTTATTCAATTTGAAAGTGAAAACAAGAAGTCAGATTACTACTTGAATATCTGTAATTTGGGAGAGGGGAGTGTGCAGTGGGACCTGGGTGTCCTTATGCGCCAGTCACTGAAGGTAAGCATGCAGGTGCAGCAGGCGGTAAAGAAGGCAAATGGTATGTTGGTCTTCATTGCAAGAGGTTTTGAGTACAGAAGCAGGGATGTGTTGTTGCGGTTATACAGGGCCTTGGTGAGGCACACCTGGTCTGCATTTTTGGTCTCCTTTTCTGAGGAAGGATGCTCTAGCTCTCGAGGGAGTGCAGCGAAGGTTTACCAAGCTGATTCTGCAAATGGCAGCTCTGATGTACGAGGAAAGATTGACTAGGTTGGGATTGTTTTTGCTGGAGTTCAGAAGAATGAGGGGGATCTCATAGAAATTTATAAAACAGGACTGGACAAGGTAGATGCAGGGAGGATGCTTCTGATGGTGGGTGTGTCCAGAACCAGGGGTCACAGTATGATGATTCGGGGTAGACCATTTAGGACAGTCAAGAGGAGACATTTCTTCACCCAAAGAGTGGTGAGCCTGTGGAATTCATTGCCATAGGATGTAGTTGATGCCAAAACATTGAATGTATTCAAGAGGCGGCTAGCTATAGCATTTGGGGTGAATGGGATCAAAGGTTATGGGGAGAAAGCAGGATTAGGCTGTTGTGTTGGTCGATCAGCCATGATCGTGATGAATGGTGGAGCAGGCTCGAAAGGCCAAATGGCCTCCCCCTGCTCTATCTTCTATATTTCTATATGTTACCAAGTGGATTTGGCCTATCCAAATTATTTCAACAGAAGTGTAAAAAAAAAACTGTCAATTCCAAAGGTTCATAATTTTTGTTTTAAGATGGATTGCTTCAAGATGAGAAAAAAACCAAAATCTTTCCATACTATTAAACTTTGATCTTTCCTCTCTCCAAATTCAACAGTGACCGAGTGGAACATAAAATAGGGGAATTGAAACTTGAGGTAACCAGCAAGTAGTGTATGGGGATAGGTTAGTGGCCAATGTGAAAAATAATTCAAAGTCTTTTATGAGGATATAAATAGTAAAGGAGTAGTCCAAGGAAGGGTCAATTAGGGATCAAAGGCAAGTCTTTTCCTGAAGCGTAGTTGAGGTACTGAATGAATACGTTGCACCTGTCTTTACTAAATAAGCAGATGTTGAAATCATCACAATATGTGAGCAGGTAGTTAATAACATGGGTCGGATAAAAAAAAAGGTAAATAAGAGATACCTAAAAGATCGTATCATTCAAACTGGAAAGATATGGATGTGTCCTAGATTTCTTAGTATGAATAGAAATAGTAAAAGGACTGGCCGTAATCTTTAATCCTCTTTAGATATGCATGGTGCCAGATGGCACAAATTTAATGTAATTGGCAAAAGAGCAAATATTCCTGAAAGGGCAGTGAAAACAAATTTACAGGGAATGAAGGCAGATTTAGAGCAGATTCAGTAATAGCTTTCATAAGGGAATTGGATGAATACTTGAATTGAAAACATGTGCAAGGAAATGGAGAATGACCAGAGGAGTGAACCTAGTTGAATAGTTATTTTTAAAAGTGGATGGAGTTACGATGGACAGAATGGTCTCTTGCTGTCATACATCATTCTCTGATTCTACCAGGTACAGGGACATTAGGACTCATCAAAGACAATAATTAAATATCTAATTGAGAATAAACCCAATATATGGCAGTATCAAAGTCTATTTCTTTGTATGTGCTGATTATTATGTTTGGTAGAGATAGGAACAAGGAGAAAAGGCATTATGAGGTTTCACAAAATGAGTTAGGAGCAGCAAGATTTTGAGATCTGGAGTAAGTAGCATGAATTGAGCCAAGAAGGCTGGTCACCAAAAAAGCAAATACCTGGCAAATGTGTAACTGTCTTTCATTTCAAAGTTTGAAACTAAACCACAACACATTCTGTGGAACAAAGCGAAATACCCATGAATAATTAACAAAAAAAATCCATAATCTATGTTAGTAAAATAATCCTCTGTTGGCATGGTGCAGGAGGGTGGTAGAAGAAATCTGAGTAATAATATCACATTCATGTAGACATTTTAATGCCTTTAAGATGTCTCAAAGTGCATCAGGACCATAAGAGCCCCGCTTTCTTGGGATCTTTTTTGTCCATTTGAGAAGGTAGACTGGACTTGAATTATAGCAATTCAAAACCTGCAGTTCTTCCTCTGTGTAGTGCTGACGTGCCACCTTAGATTGTGGCTTCAGTGTTTGGGTTGGACCTTGAACTTACTGCCTTCTAACATTGCGGGAAAATTGTCATAAAAATGAGCAATGGCTGACATGCTAAATAATGCAGTGAACAATTTTAATTGGATCCTCTGATGTTCTTGTATAATTGGTATAATTCATGAATTATAAATCCACAAAGAGCTATCAGGGCTTTACAAACCAGTTAATCTGAGGTCTCTTACTATAATTACTGATGCCAAGAATGTAAGAAGAAATTTATATCTAAAAATGAGACATAATGCTAAGGAAGGAAACAATATGTGAAATGACCAAAAATGTTCCTGAGGGCATTCGAGAGCATGCGATGGGGATGGTTGAAGTCTTGTCTATCAATTGTCACGTGAAAGAAATTGAAGAATGTGCTGGAATTCAGCAAAAAGGGCTGGAGGAATTTAGAGAGGTTTTTGGGACAATACTATGAAAGGATGTTCATTTTTAAATTTTAAGTCTTAGAGAAATCAAAGCCCCATTGATTTTATAGATCAGTGAAGGCAGAGTTCATGGGGTGAGCAGGATGTGGCACAGGACACAGGCAGCATCTTCTTAGAAGAGTTGAGGTTTACAGAAGGTGTAGATTGGGGAAGGGTCACTGGATACCGAAACGTTAACTCTGTTTTCTCCTTCGCTGATGCTGCCAGACCTGCTGAGCTTTTCCAGCAACTTTCTTTTTGTTGTTGTAGATTGGGAGGCCAGTCAGATGAGCATTTGAATTGAAGCCTACAGATGAAATGCATGTTGAAGGTTTCAGCAGTAGAGGTACTGAGGTAGATGACATTGTGGAGATGGAAGTAGACAGCCTTTGTACCTGAGGGATTATGGAGTTAAAAATTCAGTTTGAATCAAGTAGGTTGCCTAGATTCCAAATGGCTGGGTTCATACTGAGTGACCAGATAAGGGGATGGAATAAGTCACAATGTTACATAGTATGTTGTGGAGGTGCTTGTGTTGGACTGGGGTGGACAGTCAGAAGTCACACGACATCAGGTTATAGCCCAACAGATTTATTTGAAATCACAAGCTTTTGGAGCGTAGCCCCTTCATCAGGTGAGGTGAGAAAGAAGCACACAGACACAGAATTTATAAACAGATTGATCAAGGGCAGCGAGATCAAAAGATTATACAAATGGTGTGAGTGGAGTGTCGAATCACCTGCAGAGACTTACTATTCAACACTCCACTCACCATTTGTATGATCTTTTAATCTCGCTGCCCTTGATCAATCTGTTTATAAATTCTGTGTCTGTGTGCTTCTTTCTCATGTCACCTGATGAAGGGGCTATGCTCCAAAAGCTTGTGATTTCAAATAAACCTGTTGGACTATAACCTGGTGTCGTGTGACTTCTGACTTTACACAGTATGTGGTAGAGTCCAAGGGCAATGGCTTTTATCATCCATTGTTGAGCCAGAGAAAACTGTGGCTCATTCAACGCTGAAATTTAATAAGTCAGTCAGACAACAAGAAGCAGTGAAGGGGTTGAATGTTGTGATGAAGTGGTAGAGCAGATTGTTTTCAATGTACAGGTTCATGTATACCCCATAAACGCAGATGACATTCTCAAACAGCAGCGCATAGATGCACAATAGGTGGAGGCAAGGGCTGGTTTTTGGTGAAGCTGGATGTAATTATGCGCAGTTGGTAAGTGAAGACGTTGGTGGGCGGTACTCTTTTATATGTTACACAAGAGTGAAATAAAGTTAAGATTGATATTGAGTTGCACACCAAAGGAGAAATGTAAGGAAACATGTCGTTGACTGTATCAAAGGAAGTATCATGGAAGGAAAATGTAGATGGTAACACCATGTAATATGTGACTTTTCCCAGAAGGAAAAACCAGTAAATCTGGAGAATGAGGTGCAGTGGTCCAACTCACCAGTATACTTTAAAATGGAGGACCAGTGCAGCTGGTGTGTTTATTTCCGGGCATTTCTTTTTTTAACTGCCTATCCCACTGTGTAGACCTCTTTTGTTATTGGGTAAGATGAAAACTGGAGGGATACAAATGAACTTACAGAACATAGAATTTTTGGATTTGACATTGTATTCAAGTACTTTGAAGTGTAAATGAAGTTTGGAAAAAGGGTATTAATTTGCAAAAACAAAGGAATGTAAGATGCATATACTTTAAAGAATGGGATGATGGTGGTTGCTGTGAAAGGGAGGAAGACAGCACCTGAGGGAAAGAACCTTTATACATGTGTTAACAATAGCTACAAATTTGTTTTATAGTGTCTTTTAGATAGAAAACATATGTCCTATCAACAAGGGCTCCTACGCAACTTGAAAGCAAACAGCTGTAGATGTAGAAGGTCTGAAGATCTTGACAAGTTTCTGATATTTGTTTGGTACTGTTGTTACCCTGATTTAAAAATGCCTCTGCTGAGCCTAAGAAATGAATAGGTGGAAAATGTCATTGTTGTCAATTGATATGCAGCATGTTGGTTTGTGAAACTTAAAATCTCAATTTTCTTCCCAATAATTCTAACTTCAGGTAGTAGACAACACAAACAAGAAACGAATAATCAAAGGTGAGCTTGTTTCACATTTAAACACATTTGATAAACACTAACTCAACAATTTCAGATAAGATACACGATTCTTTTTCTTTTCAGATGTAATGGAAAATTTACCTGTCGATGTTTTTAAAACTACAGCAGAGTTCGATGATAAACCTGCATACCACTCCTCTGCTCATCTCACTGTACAATTTGATTCTCAGCAAGGTCAGTGCATGCTTCTTTTGACAAGTTGCATTTGTCATGCAAAAGACTTCTTTTCTACCACCTCAAAGTTGTGGCTGACAAATAACAACAACATGATAGAAAACACACTGTGGAATGCCATAGTGCTGCTGGGACACTGTGGAATGCTCAAGAATAGCACAATGAGGAAGGGATCTGGACATCATTTACCAAGCCACTGAGTTCCTGATCTCACATACATTGATGTGGGAAAGTAGGAAAACGATGGCAGGCAGTTCTCATCAGTTAAAAGGAGCATGGAAGTCATCCAAACGTAATTTTACAGTGCCACAGTAGTGCTGGCAAAGATTGCTATGCACCCACAAAGTCCGGCTGCTGCAGGGACTCCATTAGGAAAAGCAAGACTGTTCTTTCGGATGGGGGACTTGCATTCTTACAAATATCACATGTCTACGATCTCAATAAGAGAGTAGCATGAGTAATGGGAGCAATTCAACACACTGTTGAATTGGTTACTTTTCCCATAGGATAGAAAGGTGCTGTTAAAAGGCAGTGATAGAAAGTTGGTTAAAATATTTTGCTTGTTTATACATACATAGTTGTTAGAAGCAGAAACAGGAAAGTAGACAGTAGATCTGTGTTTTAGAAAAAAATCTGTGAGAGCAATTTCCTTCCCCTCTCTCATTTTCTCACCATTCCAAACAGTCTTTATTTGAGCTTACAGAGATAACAAGGTGTAAAGCTGGATGAACACAGCAGGCCAAGCAGCATCAGAGGAGCAGGAAAGCTGACGTTTCGGGCCTAGACCCTTATTTGAGCTTCCCTGGCTGAGATGATGAGGTAGTCCAATGTGCATGATTATGTATAAACCCATCCACCTTTGACAGGAATTAGAACACCTTCCTGATATTCTCAAATCTCAGGTTACACACCTCTCATCTTCTTGCAGTGTAATGGCTGAATAACTACAACTTCATTTCTTCCATTTCCAACAAGAAAAGATTGTTCCTTTTAATATTTCAAGCTTTACAGTTTTTATTTTTGTCAACCTATAATTATTCATATGTTTATTGTTTTGAGTGGAAACTTATGGGCTGTTAAGTGAAAAGGGTTAAGCCTTCTAATTCTCAGAGGTTTGAAATAATCACACCTTTAAACTCAAAATGGGCAACTTCATCAAATGTATCACATGCAGTTCTCCATGTGGTTGGTAAACCAATTCAGTGCAGCGGTAAATGTGGCACCACGGACAAACATCACATAACAAGCTCCTAATTATTTATAAATAATAATAATAATGTATCATCCTTTTTTTTTTAAAACAATACCTGTTTATCAGTATATCTGTTCTTAATCATTAACTTTCTCTGAGATGATGTTGCTGATGACGTTTTTTGCCCTTCCAGCTAAGGTACTGGTCGAACATCAAATCTGTTCCTTCTCATTTGCCGATTGATCTTTTGTCTCCATTTTGTATGACCTGGCAGTCTCCCCATCACCAACAAAAACCAGGGTGATTGAACCCTGTGCATGTAAAGCTCAGGCAGCGATGAACTAAGCTTGTTGAAGAGGTGAGCTCCATGTGGTTGGTGGACCAAGGGGTGATCTGTGCATCAATTAGTTATTGCTTCATATCTTCCAGGTCACTTGGAGGAAGTATCTTACTCAACAGAGTTGTCTTAAACTTTCTTGCATTTAACAGATCTGTCAGTGATTTCATGTCAGCCTTCTGATGTGCAGTTCAGAGTTACAGTAAGGAAGGTTTGGATCTTCCTTTGTCTCTCTCTCCATTTTGTGAGGGTGGTTTTGACCATCTGAACATGGCTTTCTTTGAATCACTGTCCCCTAAGGTATTAAGAAGACGATATCAAATCTGTACCGATTGGTGAATTCCTTAATTTTTTTTTGAGGTGAATTCGATTCACATTTATTCATTCAAGGATCCTTTGCTCAGCAAATAAAACTTGTACTGCTGAAATGAATTTGCAGCTCTCAAGTCTTTTAACTTTTGGATGAAGTTTTTTTGAGTAGTAACCTGCAGCAATGAAATATCATTTGATTGTATGGAAATAAATTGGCTGCTAATATTCCGTGATATTTTGTGATATTACCATCTCTTCTTTTCTTGTGTGTTTCTGTACTTCTGGCGTGTATTGCATGTAAACACCTTGCAGGTCAGACTTAGATCACTTGCTGGGAGAACATCTGTATTGCTTCATCTCTGCTGGTCTCATTTCTGACACTATTCAGTTATGTTATGCTCACTAGGTGGTAGACTTTGAAACCAAAATCTTTTATCTCTTGAGTTCTCCTGTGGTGATAAGCAAGTTAGGGGATCTATTAGCACTGTCTCTCCTTCTGTAAATTGGGCGAGGGGACCTCGGTGTCCTTGTGCACCAGTTGCTGAAGGTGAGCATGCAGGTGCAGCAGGTGGTAAAGAAGGCAAATGGTATGTTGGTCTTCATTGCGAGAGGTTTCGAGTACAGGAGCAGGGATGTGTTGTTGCGGTTATACAGAGCCTTGGTGAGACCACATCTGGAATATTGTGTGCAGTTTTGGTCTCCTTTTCTGAGGAAGGCTGCTCTTGCTTTCGAGGGAGTGCAGCGAAGGTTTACCAGGCTGTTTCTGGGGATGGCAGGTCTGATATATGAGGAGAGATTGACTAGGTTACGATTGTTTTCACCACAGTTGAGATGAATAAGGGGAGATTGGGGGATCTCATAGAGACTTATAAAATTCTAACAGGGACTGGACAGAGTAGATGCTGGGAGGATATTCCTAATGGTGAATGTGTCCAGAACCAGGGGCTACAGTGTGATGATTCGGGGTAGACCATTTAGGACAGACATGAGGAGACATTTCTTAACCCAAAGAGTGGTGAGCCTGTGGAATTCATTCCCACAGGAAGTAGTTGATGCCAAAACATTGAATGTATTCAAGAGGCGGCTAGATACAGCATTTAGGATGAATGGGATCAAAGATTATGGGGAAAAAGCGGGATTAGGCTATTGATTTGGACGATCAGCCATGATCAAGAAGAATGGCGGAGCAGACTCGAAGGGCCGAATGGCCTCCTTCTGCTTGTATCCTCTATGTTTCTGTTTTATACTTCAGATCTAAATTGTAACTTTGAAGACTCAGGAGTAACTTTGCAATCTTGCAGGTTTTCTACACAATTTTTCTTTCCAATTTATTTTGGTGGCTGGTGATCACTGTCCATTGTGAACGTTCTCCCATGGAGAAATGTGTGGAATTTCACACATCCATACACAAGTGATAAAAAATTCTCTATGTTGCGATACATGTTCTCGGCTGCTGCTAGAGCTTTGATTGTGAATACCGTTAATTTTCTCTCTTGTACCAGCGTTGCTTCCAGTCTTTTTGACGAAGCATCGAAGTTCAGAATGCTGATTTTCTTTCTGTTGTAGTATGATAGATTTGAATTTGTGAAACTCGTCATGTGACTCTGACCATGTGATCTTCTCTCATCAGTTCTCATAGGTTTATTGTGTGCTTTGATATTAGAGGTTTAAAAGAAGTTCTGCATTGGACCAAACATCTCAATTCTTTCTGGTCTCTTGAAGCTTCTATCTCTGACACAATTGTGACTTTTCTAGCACTTTGGCTTGACTGTGACAGCTTTGT
>NC_063345.1:40916272-40925194 GCF_021869965.1 Rhincodon typus
ACTCACAAAGGCAACCTCAACCATGACCTTTGGTTTATGTCGCGCTACAAGTGACCCGCCACACTGTTCTGTATCTGTAATATTACTAAGGGATCTTAGTTAATTGGGCCAGTGGGCCAAGGAGTGGCAGATGGAGTTGAACTTAGATAAATGTGAGGTGTTGCATTTAGGTAGGATGAACAAGGGCAGAACTTACAAAGCTAATGTTTGGGCCCTGGAGTGTGTTGTAGAAAAGAGAGACCTAGGGGTTCAGGTACACAGTTCATTGAAAATTCCATCACATGTAGACAGAGTGGTAAAGAAGGTGTCTGACATGCTTGCCCTCAAGGCTCAGATCTTTGAGTATAGGAGTTGGGATGTTATATTAAGGTTACACAGGAGGTTGGTGAGGTCATTTTTGGAGTACTGTGTACAGTTCTGGTCGCTCTGCTATAGGAAGGATGTTATTAGTTTGGTGAGTATTCAGAAGGATGTTACCGGTACTGAAGGGTTTGAATTGTAAGGAGAAGCTGGGACCTTTTTCACTGGAGCTTAGTTGGTTGAGGGGTGATCTTATAGAGGTTTATAAAATCATGAGGGGCATAGATAAGATGAATAGCCAAGTCTTTTTCCCAAGGATTGGGAAGTTCAAAACTAGAGGGCATAATGTTAAGTTGAGAGGAGAAAGATTTGAAAGGGACCTGAAAGGCATCTTTTTCACACAGAGAATGGTTCATTTGTGGAATGAACTGTCAGAGGAAATGGTAGATGCAGCTTCAGTTACAACATTTAAAAGATATTTAGACAGGTACATGAATTGAAAAGAGGTATATGACCAAACGCAGACAAGTGGGACTAGTTCAGTTTGAGAAACTTGTTTGGCATGCAAGCCGCATCGAAGGGTCTGTTTCTGTGCTGCATAACTCTGTGACTCCCAAAACAATTACATTCTACTGTTTAAACAGCTGGAAGTTCACCTCTGCCTTATCACATATGCAACTGCACAGTACAAGGATTGATTTCCGCTGCACCCCCCACCTCCCTCTCCCTCTTCCCTCTTTTAAAAGTTTTCCCTTTCACAGCAACTGTAAATTGTATTTTAATAACATACTGAAGCTTCCAGTTTGAGAAGGAGTCATACTGATATTAGAATGTCTGATTTTTTCACATTTGTTAGATTCTTTGTGAAACTGATGTAGAAGTAAATTCAAAGCCGATTCATTTCTTATAAGTAGACGAGTTTAAAAAAAACAATAAAGTTTCTGCTATGTTATGCAATATTTCTGGATTTCATGAGATTCTTCTCCCACAGTAACACAGAAAAGGTTGCAAACTCAATGGAAACAGAAATAGAAGATACAAAAACAAAGTTGCTGGAAAAGCTCAGCAGGTCTGGCAGCATCTGTGAAGGAGAAAACAGAGTTAACATTTCGGGTCCAGTGACCCTTCCTCAGAAATAGAAGATACCTTGCCAACACGGACCATGTACTATAGCCACAATGAACCATAGCATTCATTATCCAATTTACTCCCTATTTATGATATGATTAAAGGACACAGTGTTTCTTGTGACTACATAACACTGAACAGGTCCCTTTGCAGCCTGCACAGAAGTTAGTCTCTTCCAAACCCACAATCTTTACTCTACTTAGAAGAACAAGGGCAACAGAGACATGGAACACCGCCACTTGCAAGTTCCTGCCAAGCCACACAATATCCCAACTTGGAAATCTATCACCATTTGATACAGTATCAAAATCCTACCTTCCCTCCCTGACAGCACTGTGGGTGTACCTACACACCATGGACTGCAGTAGTTCAAGAAGGGGCTTATCATAATCTTATCCAGGATGGGCAATAAATGCTGGCCTTGCCAGTGACACTCACATCCCATGAATTAAAAGAAAGTTCACTGCCAGGTGTGCAAAAATATTTCAAGGATCTGGGCAGTTTTTAAAAACATAAGAACGATGGTCATAAAACTACAAAAAGGCAATTTTAATAATTAAATATATACACTGTTACTTTTATAATATCTTGAAGATGTTGGTATTCCAGTTGATGTCTTGGACCCTGATTTGAAAATGATTGTCTATAAAGTGATAAGAATAATCACTTTCTCTGCGTCTCTCTTTCTTCCAGTTCCCAACACTGTTGGCACTAGCTGAAGCTGAGGAATGGACGGTCGGAAGGCTTCTTCATGCAGTGCTAATGTTTTATGAAAGAAGCCAGACAGCTGCCAGCCTAACACTCTTTGACTGTCTGCTTGAACACCTGGATAGCCCTCAGACTCCCAGTAAGCAGCACATGTCCCCCAGCTAAGGTCTTGGTTTTTACCCAGAATGTTCTTGAAGAAATGACTCACAGTCAAACTTTCATTGTCTTACTACCAGGTTAACATCCCAAGACAGAGATGAACAGAATGAACTGAGTTTGGAAGAAATAAAGAGTGGATTCCATTTTGAAAGTTTGCTCTGATCTGCTCACAATTCTCAGACTAGTTTTGTGTCATACTAAAAATTCAAGTGCTGCATTTTTAAAGTGGTTAAAATTGACTGGTTGCAATTGTTGTCTTGGGATAGACTTCTTTTACCTTTCTCATGTGTGATGTTTCCAGGCTGCTCTTCCCACAGCAACCCTTCCCACATCTCCCAAACTGGATGTCAATGGATGGCCAGCACCCATTAATGAAGAAGTGCAACGATATGGCTGGGGTTGTCACTGCACATTCATCAAGGCACATGGTGAATGTTATAACACTCTGCAAGCTCCTTTTAACAATGGTATCTGCAGCTATGATGCTAACAGTCTGACTTTGCATGGCAGTCGCCTCATAAAAAGTATGTGTATTCACTGCAGAACTTAAGACTTTTTAATGGATGCTGTTGGTGCTGCAGTGGAAGCAGAGACACTGCAACATCACTGGATCCACTTTAGTGACAGCCACCACTTCATTGGTGGGAAGAATAGGGTCAAAACTCTGCATAAAACCCTGTTTCAAGCTGTTGCTGAACTCCACGCTCCTTAATATTGAATGCAGGTTTCCCAATGCATCAAACAATTTATTGTATATATCAGACTTCTTCCACAGCACACTTGTCACCAGAGTCCTCTGCTGCAAAACATACGTGTGACTTCACCCTCTTGGCCAGTTTGAACCAGCGCTATCCTTGCTCCCTAACCTGACTGCAGGCCATTTGCACTCAGTGTCTCACCATGTGGGCCAGCATTTTTAGGATGGCAAGGTTTCACACCTCAACACCTGAGGACTCAAAGAGGAACACACCCCTGTCTTGACTGGTTGTCCTGTAACATTTATTGGCTAGTCCAGCATCACCAGAAGCTGCGGTGGACATGATTAAGAGTACAGGCAGTCCCCAGACCAGATAACTATGACAGCCTCAGGAAGGGAAAGATGAGGCCCAGAGTGGGTGGAGAGGTACAGTGAAGGTGGGCAGACTGGACACCCCTGGTGGGGCAAAGAATTGCATTGTTCAGAATGGTTTGTGGGTAACCAATATTGTATGGAGATGGTTTCCCTACCCCTACTCTCCCACCTCTTCCTATACAAGGAAAGAGCAGAATTACTCTCTAGGGTTGTTCCTTGCCCCTGTATGCTTCCTGACAGCCTGAAATGTCAGGTCATTTTTTGAACGCTTAACCAGCCACACCTTGTGCATCCCTGTGGAAAATTGCAGGTGGACCAAAGCAGGTAGGAGGCTTGTGGGAAGGCCATCAGAGGAATTTTCCAGCCCCATATCCCCAGCTACAAACTACTGACAGAGAATGTGAAAATCTGTCTGTGGAGACCCTGTCTGTAAGCTGTCCCTTCAGTAGTGTGCACAATCTGTAACTGAACTTGGGGCTCCAAGTGTGAAATGAAGTGATGGTGTGACCTGCTGTCTCTGGATATGTAACACCATGTCCTGGAAGAGAGGAGGAAGCATGCCATTCTTTGTGGTGCAAGTTGTTTGGCTGATGTTGCTGTCATGGTTTAACAATTAGTAGACTGTTCAGGCTATGAGCTCAAATGTGTGTGAGTGTTCAGTGAAGCATTCTGAATGTGTGTGATTAGTTTGAATTATTAGGTGAATGGTGTTGTGGTGAATTGGAGTTAGTTCTATAACGGTTGATGTGACAGTTAAAGTGAGAATTTCCCAAAATCTGTGGATCACTTTAGTCAAATAAAAGCAAAATTCTGCAGATGATAAAATAAACCTAAAATAAAAACAAAGAAGTATCAGAGATAGTAGGAACTGCAGATGCTGGAAAATCTGAGATAACAAGGTGTAGAGCTGGATGAACACAGGGTCTAGGCCCGAAACGTCAGCCTTCCTGCTCCTATGATGCTGCTTGGCCTGCTGTGTTCATCCAGCTCTACACCTTGTTATCTCATAAAAACAAAGAATTCTGGAGAAACACAGCAAGTCTGTCAGCATCCGTGGAGAGAGAAACAGAGTTAACGTTTTGAGTCTGATATGATTCTTTGATTACTTTAGCCACTAGATTCAAGGATTTCATGTAATATGGGTGCAAAGTGTCATTTTCTGCCCAACTTGAATTCTTGGTTTTATTGTGCTTTAGTATTTATATAGAAATAATTTTCTTTTGCCTGGGAGACTAGTAAATGCATCATCTTTGCTATCAAGTATTTTGATGTATAAAACTAATCATTAGCCTTCTCAATCCAAACAGACATCAATTGTTTTCTACTGGGAGCATCAAAAATCAGGTTTGATCCTTTATTTGTTGTGGATGGGAGTGGATTGGTGCATGGTCCTCAGTATTCCTAGGTTAGGCAGGAACAAGTTCTCCTGCTCTGCTCACTATCCATGATTCCGGATGGAAAATCAATATTTAATTTCAGATGTGATTTCAAATGGTTCTAATGTTATTACTCACAGTATGTAATACCCATGGAATTGTACCAAGTTTGAGTTTACATCTTCAGGGAAAAGATTGGACAGGAAAGATAAGCCAACAGTAGTTTGCCTCAGGATAATGTTGCATAACTGGAATTGTTGATCAGGCTAGTTGCTTTGGATACCTGGAAAGGTTTAACATTGACTAGTGCTTGACTGTTTTTATTTTTTTATTTCTGTTTTTTGTTGCACGAAAGGCACCTTGAAATTTTTCCACAGTTGTACTTCATGTGAGGTAGCTAACCAACGTATCTTGCCACTTTTTTGAATATATTCATTTAAAACAGTACATTTTGAGTGTGTAGATGAGTCCAGGACCTGAGCCTGGATGATATTATGGGAGATTTCAACCTTGTGGCATTCTGTCCTTTGTGTTTGTGGCAGAAATGTGCTAAAGTGTTTTTTTTTCCCTTTTTCAGTCAAATGCACTCAGGTTGTGAATGTGTTTCTTAGCGTTTGTTTCATTTTAGGCTGGAGATTGTCTAAATTGACAAAGGTTAAGGACAAAAGTTGTGGGGTGGGACACAGTGACATGTTGGGAACAGTTTCGGGTTGGGCACAATGTGTGAACAACAGGCTGGGGACAATGTTAAGGTGTAGATTTTGTTGGTCCGGACTTTTCTCAGTTACATTTCACAAAGTATTTAGGAGCCAGTGATGAAACAGGATTGTACAGAGGTAAGAGAGAATTTTGCATATTTTGTGTTCATGTTTACTTTTTATTTATATTTTTGCTTCCCAGCATTTGCTTCACTTGGTTTATCTTGTATCTTTCTGTTGGTGTGGTAAAGGAGTGAGATGATTAATCTACTCCAGTGTGTGTTCTTCTGTTTGAAAAAATGTACTTTGTCCCAAATATACATGCTGCTCTATTTAGATGCAAATTAGAATATGAATGTCATGAGGCATATATTGCTGTATTTTTCTACTTTGTCATTTTACTTTCAAAGAATGTTTTACGTTAGTATAACAATATTAAAACTATCTTCTGCATTTATTAATAAAATGTAAATTGTTTTGGGTATGCTTTGTCAGCATTCATCAGTGTATAATTTGGTTTGAATAACAGAATCATAGAAAAGAAATAGCACAAAAGTCATACCACAAAAAAGAGACCATTCAGCCTATAATGTCTATGCTGGCTATCTGCAAGAGCAATTCACACAGTCTCACTTCCCTGATGTTTTTCCCATAGCTCTGCAAATTGTCACCTTAGATAATTGTTCAATTCTCTTTTGAAAGCCTCAATTAAATTTGCCTTCACCGTAATCTCAAGCAGTGATTCCAGATCCTAACCACCTGCTTCATACAACTCATTTTTCTACATATCACTGTTGCTTGACAGAATGGGAGCTGAATCAACACCTGTACTATCACCCCAAACTACTTTAGGAGAAATTTACCTATATTGGAAGTAGTTCAGAGAAGGTTCATAAGGCTCATTCATGGGAGAAATATTTTATACGTGCATAAGGAACAATAGAGTAGCTAGGGAAAGGATAGGTCCACATAAGGACAAAGGAGAAAATTTATGGAGCTGGAGGAAGTGGATGAGGTCCTTAATGAATACTTTACATTGATGTTCACAAAGGAAAAGGACATGGTGGATGGTGAGCCTAGAGAGGAGTATGTTGATATTCTAGGACATGTAAGTATAAAAAAAAGGTGTTGGCGGTGTTTTGAAAAACAATAAGGTAGACAAGTCCCCAGGACCTGATGGTATGTATCCCAGAATACTGAGGGAGGTGAAGGAAGAAATTGCTGGAGCTTTGTTCGAAATCTTTGTATCTTCTTCAGTCACAGGAGAGGTTCCAGAGGACTAGAGAATAACCAATGATGTTCTCTTTTGTTTAAGAAGGGCAACAGAGATAATCCGGGAAATTACAGGCTGGTGATTCTGACATCAATGGTAGGGAAATTATTAGAGAAGATTCCTAGACACAGGATTTAGAAAAATATGGATTTATTAATGATAAGCAGCATTGTTTTACATGGGGGAGGTCATGTCTCACAAACTTGATTGAGTTTTTGAGGAAGTGATAATGATGATTGATGAGGGCAGGGTACTGGATGTTATATACATGGACTTTAGCAAGACCTTTGACAAGGTTTCTCATGGCAGGCTGATATAGAAGGTGAAGTCACAAAGGATCTACATTGAGCTGTTAAGGTGGACACAAAACTGGCTTGATCCTAGAAGACTGAGAGTAGTGGTGGAAGGGTACTTTTCTCACTGGAGATCTGTGATCAGTGGTGTTCCACAAGGATCAATGTGGGGACCCTATTTTTTATAAAATATTTGTGGGAGAACGCAGGTGGTCTGATTAATAAGTTTGTAGATGACATAAAGATTGGGAGACCTGTGGATAATGAGGAGGTTTGCCAGAGTTTATGCAGGATATAGATAAGTTGCAGACTTGGGCGGGGAAATGGCAAATGGAATTTAATGTGGACAAATGCGAGGTCATGTATTTTGGAAGGTCTAATGTAGGAGGCAAGTTTACAGTAAATGGAAGAACTGTTCTGAGCATTACATAGGGATATAGGTGTACAGGTTCATAGTTCCCTTAAAGTTGCAGCCCGAGTGGATAAAGTAGTCAAGAAGGCAATTGGCATGCTTGCCTTCATTGGTCGGGGCTTGGAGTATAAAAATTGGCAAGTTGTGTTGCAGCTGTATAGCACTTGAGTTAGGCCACAATTGGAATATTGCATACAGCTCTGATCACGACGCTACCAAAAGTATATGGAGGTTTTGGAGAGGGTACAGAAAATGTTAACTAGGATATTGCCTGGTTTGAAAGGTATTAGTTATGAGGAGAAATTTAGATAAACTTGGTTTGTTTTCACTTGAACAAATTAGGCTGAGGGGCAACCTGATAGAAGTTTACAAAATTATGACAGCCATAGATTAAATGGATAGTTGGAGTCTTTTTCCCAGGATAGAAATGTTAATTACTAGAGGATGTAAGTTTAAGGTAAAAGGGGGATAGTTTAAAGGAGATGTGAGAAGCAAGTTTTACACAGAGGGTGCTAACTGCTAGAGAAGTTAGTAGAAGCAAATACAATAACAATATTTAAGAGGCACTTTGGCAGATACATGAATAGGTAGGGAGCTGAGTGATATAGACAAAGTGGAAGCAAAAGATTTTAGTTTAGAAAGGCGTCATGTGTCAGCACAGTCTTGGTTTGCCAAAGGGCCTGTTCCTGTGCTGTCCTGTTCTTTGTACTCTGAAGGAGGTGGGACTTGAACCTGGGCCTACCTGGTCCAGAGGTAGGGACATGACCACTGTACCACAACAGCCCTACAAACATGTTAACTGTATTGTGTTTCATTATATACGGCTGGAGGACATTATATGTGTTTAAGTCAATTCCCAATTAAAGTATATATTAGGACTCAAGTAGTCCAGTGGTAGTGTCTCTACCCCTGGCCTAGAAGTCTGAATCCATGTTCCACTTGCCATGGACATGTCACAACAAGACGCAGATTGATTACAAATATTTAAATTTGAAAACTCTCATTCCTGGAACCGTTTTGGTAGAAGTTTAGGATCTCGTGGTACTGTTCCTTTCATTGAGCCAGTTTGTCCAGGTTCATGTTCCACCTGCCCTCAGACATGTGACACAACAAAGACAATTTATTGAAATTGTGGTTAAGTTAGAAGGTGCGTGCCATCTGTGAATAAAGACACGTCTGAGTAAAAATTGATTCCACTCTCATCCTTTACAATGTGGCTTTTTAGAGTAGAACTGTTGATCAAGACTGTAAATGATTCTGTTAATCCTGTTGCTTCTAAAATGTGGACTTCTGGCAATGACAAATGCTCAGCACATTCAGCCAACAGGACCCAAACAATTTATGATGAAGTTACATTTGGCAGCAGTAACTCATCCTTTCAGCTGAAACTGTCCTCAGAAAACAAACTTGTAACATCTGTTATTAAAATAACTCCAATAACGTTGTGTGCTATCCATTACTTCCTGTCATGGGCTGGACCAGTGCAGATTGTGGCAAAAACCA
>NC_063345.1:40925204-40931600 GCF_021869965.1 Rhincodon typus
TTACTTCCTGTCATGGGCTGGACCAGTGCAGATTGTGGCAAAAACCAAGGCAGAAAACGTTTTCCACTCTTTGGTTTGTAAACATTATGACTGATTTTCCCAATGCAGTACACAGGCTACCCAGAAGACAGCAACACAGTTGCCAGTTACATCAGATTTATCTGTCTTTGCATCACACCTATGCCAAGTTCCCATCTCCTCTTATGCTCTTTTCATAAATGCCCCTTACAACACTTTGAGAGGTTTCCTGGCCATAACCAACACAATGGATTTTGAAAACAGGATACAAACGTCTGCGTTATACAAAAATTAAATTCTTCTTTTTCCACTAATCTATTTTCCACAGTATTATGCCTTGAAGTTCACCACAAACTTTCATCAATCAGTATGGGCTGACTTTTTTTTTGCTGCTGTGCACAAAGATAAGCATTGGCAATCACTATTCACCCTCCCAGGCAGCATAATGACACAGCAACCTCAAAGTCATGTTTCCACACACAACCTCATTCTCTCACTCTAGTCATTGTTGAACAACCACATCACACAGTTTACCTTTCCTTAGATACAAACTGTCAGAAGACCCTTTCTGATACTCTTTCCCCAATCCTGTCATTGTTCACTAGCAGAATATCACATGCAGGCAAACATTCGGACAAGTCCGAAGAGAAAACAGTGGACTTGAATACAGACTGCAGTTCACATCTACTATGTAAATCATACGCTGGCATCTTGACCGTGACACTCCAGCATCCAGCTAGCATCTACTAGAATCAGGTGTCAATCAGATCTTGTCTGGCTTGTAGGGACCAATACAGCTGAGGTCTGTCATCCATAAGGAGCACTTATTCTTCCCGAGTCTACAGTCTTCTCCTCAGAAGACTGCTTCCCTTCAACCAATTCTTCAGCATCAAGGCTAATTATGCAGAACACAGCACATCAGGATGGTGCAGCACATTAGTCTGGACTATACGAGAGCCATCCCATCGAGACCGCTCCAAACTATGGATCTGCACCTTCAGCAGCCCTCTCATCTGCTCCACTATAGCCCTGGTTCTGGTATGTGATGAAGGTGCCCAATGACCAACACTAACATGCAAAACGCAATACCCACACCCTCCAATGCCAGCCCACCTCAGACTCACATCGACCATTCCAGTTCCCACTGGATTCAGTAGAATTCATTGTCTTACATACATGACATATGATGTAGCGATGTTCCCCTGATACAGCACCCTCAGATGTTCCACAAGTTATGGGGAGCATTCACCTCTTTTTAAGTTATTGCTGCTAAGTCCTGCATTAATGAAATGACAAGGTTAGTATAGCAAGCAACAATAACATGGTGCAATAAACTTGTGAACAATATTTGATGCATCAACTCTTTCAGACTGCATATATGCAAAGAAATGTTTACAAATTAAATGGAGCTTAAAAGGGGTTGCTTCATATATTTGCCCCTGCAATGTCCCAGTGTCCAGCATCCTGTGCTTTCACCCATCAAACTGACACTGATACTGTCCAAGCCGCTTTCATGTGTATTGCACATTTAGAGGATGTGATGACAGGGAAGTGATGACAGGGAACACAGCTCATGGTGGACACCATTAACACTGGACACTGCCTGGTCAGCAGGTGTCCCCGAGCGTCAACATTCCCTTTCACTTCATTCTATCCTGACAGCTCATTTCTACTCACTCCCCATGCGGAGACCCACCACATTGAACTTTGCCTTCAAGTGGCATCTCTGCCCGATTCCAGATATTGCACCTTAATGATGCCCATCCTGGTCCTCTTTGCTCTCCCTATGGAAACCACGGTGGTGGTCACTGCCAATAACCCTTTTAGAGGGTGAACAACCACCAGCACAAATATTAACATTGCTGTTAATAAGTTGGGCCACCTTTCCTGGCTGCTAAAGAGCTGACTGACTCAGACTGCCTGTCCAGACTAGCAATAATCTTTTCTGTTTGCTAGCCTGCATGGACCTGTGTGAACATTTCCAGCCACTGAAGGAGAAGAAAATATCACAAACTGGGATTAAATATGATTTCATGTTTGATATGAACAGGGCCAATTCCACAGCAGCTGCCTCACTTATCAAAGAACCATTGCTCTACAGAAAAGTTACAGCACGGAAAGAGGCCATTCAGCCCATTGTGTCTGTGCTGACTAAATAGACCAACTAGCCCATTCTAATCTGATTTTCCAGCTCCTGGTCTATAGCCTGGCAGGTTATAACACTTCAGCTGCAGATCAAGGTTCCTTGAGTGTTTCCACTTCAACCATTAAACCAGACAGTGAAATCCAGGCACTGACCGCTCTCTGGGTAAAAATGATTTTCTTCACATCCCTTCAAATTCTTCTCTTAATCAATTTAAATCTGTACCTCTTGGTAATTGAATTATATGCAAGGGTAAACAGGTCTTCCCTGTCCACTCTGTCCAGGCCCCTTAATTTTTTGTACGCCTCAATTAAATCATCTCTCAGTTTCCTCTGTTCAATGGAAAACAATCCTCGCCTATCCAATCTTTCCTCATTGCTGAAATTTTCATGCCCTGGCAATATTCTTGTAAATGTCCTTTGTATTCTCAGTAGTGTAACTAGTCCCTCATGATATGTGGTTAGTGTCCAGAACCGTACATAAAATGCTGCTGTGGCCTAACCGGTGTCCTAGCTGCGGCATTACATCCCTGCTTTAGTATTCAGTACCTCTACAACCTGATGTTGTAGAACCAATGCTCACGATTGAAATTCAGCAATATATCATGCAATGTGGTGATGCAGTTTGCCACCCTCTCTTCCTGGAAGATGCACATTTCGTACCTGACCAAGATGCATTATATCTCTATGTGATCTGGGAGTAAATGGATTGATGCGGTCATCGGACCAAGTCCTTCTTGTGTGCACTTTCGTTAATGAATTTATAAAAAGTCCATTTTAACCAAAATTATGGATTTGTTAAAGTTCAAATGGGGAGGGAAATAACAGGGTAGATGTTCCAAAACTTCGTGATTAAAGTGTAAATCCCTTTCAAAGAACCCAAACACACTTTTTTTCCCCTGGACAACTTTATTATTAAATTCTTTGCATGCTTGTCATTGCAAGAAAGGCCAGTATTTGTTGCCATTCTTAACTCGTCCTTGAACTGAATGACATGCTGGAGCTTTCCTAAAGGGCAGTTAAGCATTTTAAGCACCTTTTTGTTGTTCTAGAATTGTGCATAGATGTGTGTAAGATTTCCA
The DNA here is from genome assembly GCF_021869965.1 of Rhincodon typus. NCBI lineage: Eukaryota > Metazoa > Chordata > Chondrichthyes > Orectolobiformes > Rhincodontidae > Rhincodon > Rhincodon typus. The sequence continues at coordinate 40,928,447 of NC_063345.1, forward strand.
TCTTTTAAGGGTATTAGTGAACCATATGGGTTTTTACAGCACTCAATGAGCACATCATGGTCAACATTACTTAGACTAATGTTCAATTCCAGAATTATTAATTTAGTTTAAACTTCAGTAATGGCCAGGGTGGGATTTGAACCCATATCTAGACCATCAGTCTACGCCTCTAGGTTACTAGACCAGTCAAATTCCCATTATACTACCAACACTCCATATATTGGAAATAGACACTGCGTCGACAGGAAGGCAGGTAGGCAACAAAAGTCTATGAAAAGCAGGAGACTCCAGGAAGAGTGGTTCTTCTCTGGGTCCGAGGGATGCAGAGGATTATTCTATTCTGTTCAATAAATGTGGGTTCGTGTTGAGCATTCTTTCATTATAATTATTACATAAATATATATATTCTGACTGAATAGATTAAAACTCATATTGTACTTATCATTTTACTATGGCTTAAAGCAGTTTAAGATTCAAATGAAACTTCACCTCATCCAGTGTTAAAACAATCTGTTTTTGGAACGCTTGAAGAAACACAAACAAAAGATAAGGTTCAGGTTACTTCAGTTTCCTATAATACTATTGTCACTACCCTAGATTCTGCCATTGTTTAAGTAGTTATATAGTGAGGTGTATGTTACAGATCACTCGGGAGCCTAATTTGCTATGGTAACACATGCTTTTACATGCATATTGTAATCTGGAGCAATGGTAGTGATGGTAGAGGCTCCAACTTTCTTTCCATTTTGTGGCTGACCAGGAATCTTTCCTGCTCTATCAGCTGTCATTGACATGTGTTGGAAAGATTTACAAGTAGATTCTTTGCCTGTTTGGCTACATTATCGAAACACCTTTGTTAGCCAATTATTCCTGAGGTAGAATTAAAGTTTCTGCCTCAGAGGCAGGGATACTTTACATTACAGACAAGACGACCCCCTCATAGTTATATGATAATGTGTTTCAATCCTTATAACAGCAAAGTACTCAGAATGCTTAGTAGATTGACTCACACCATGATCCCTTCAATGGACAAGCTGAATTATGGACAAAATATGAAGATAAATTAATAATATAAATGAAGAGACAGGAGACAGAAGAAGAGCATAAAAGATCATAATGGATAAAGTGCCAAACCCGAATTGAAAGATAGAAATATGATAATATGAAAAATGTAAAGGGCTTATAGAGACAAAGAGAGAGAGAAAATGAGATTGGCATACTGAATGAGTTGGAGATTGGGCGAATAGTGCAAAAACAGCTTATAGAATAGTTATTGGAAGATATTATTTATGTCTTCATAAGCCAAAAGTGGGAAATCAACTCATATAACACACAGTGTGTTATGTACAACAGATGTTCTCAACAGAGTGTCTGCAGTCCCAAGAAGATCTGTGAGAAAATTTCAGGAGTCTACCAATTAGTTTGCTCTGTAAACATCAGTATTTTCCTATAATACAATCGTTTCAATGATATAAAGATTATATATTGAGTCGTCAGGTTCTTACTGTTGGGCATCATTTCTATATTGAACAAGTCTCTTGTGTGCCACTGTCTACGGCGATATTTATCTCAGTAAGTTTTTGACCCAGCTGTAATCATTTCCATGTTCTAAAACAACTCATCACTTTTTAACCAATAAATATAATGGTGGCAGCTATGAGTTTCCTTCCTGATGGTTAAAACATGAGATGGAGTCAGGGAAGGCCTGTTAGAATGGTGGTGCGAGCCCTCTTCTCAACCTTATTCCTTCTTCTCATGTGGAGCTGCCTTGTCTCAGTTAGAACTTATTCCTATGTTTGGAAAAGGACCAGATCTTCCAATTCAAGATTCCCTGTTTGAGATGATGAGAAAAGCACCATTAGAGGAAGCAGTGCACGCACCACAGAGCTTTGGAGGGAAGAAGTGAGAGTATGGAAAGAGAAAGACTTCCCAGTCTCTGTGACTCTGGGCAATGCCATAAAAATCAGGATCAGGATCATGACAATCTCCTTCTATGTCTCCAGAAAAAGTTGATAAAATTCCTGAATATGATATTGCAATTTTCCTCATACCTTCAAGTTGGAGCTTTCTATTCATGTCCATGTGAATTCTTGATGGTTGGAAAGGCGGAGTGGATGTACATGCTTTTTCTGAAGGGGTTGGTGGTACTAAAGCAGTAGTCAAACCCACATCTATCATTAATAAATGCTGCAAACATTTTTTAAATTGCACATGATTGCTAGGAAGTTGATAATGCCATATGCCATTAAAACTGTCTTGAAAATTTTCAGATAGCAAAATGTCAGACAAACTAGATGTCAAGTGATGGATTGATCTGATATTGGAAAGCGTAGTTTGTAGTGAATTGATCAGCTGCTTAACAATGACCAATCTGATGAATTTACAGATATCTTTCTCACCTTTATTTGGAGATATGTGTGGATAAGAAAATAAAAGGCTTTGTGTTTTGCAAACAATTCAACACAACAACAAAGTCTGACAACATTTTAAAAATTTTGGATTATTTCCTGACATCAGCATATACCTACTAGACAAATTGCATTGAGGGGGTTGTGTACAATTGGGCTAAGGGTGCAATGTGGACATCCTGATTTCCTCTGATCAAATCCAGAATGGAAAGGTGGCCTTACTATCCAGAGACCAATTCAGGTCCTAAAGTTGCCTCTTAAGAGTTAATTATGTACCTTGTTCTGTTGCTGATGATGATATTCAACTACAGACGTTAGCTTTTTGTTATCGGTTAAACTGAGCCCTGCCTGCTCTGTGGGATGGCCGTAAAAGTTCATATGATACTTCTTGAAGAATAGCAAAGAGTTAGAGACAAAAAATAAGAAAGAATAACAAAGAGAATAACTTCTTGAAGAATAATGATCTTCTAGCTACTATTTATGCCTAATCAATAGTACTAAAACCATATAGCATTTGTGGTATTTTGCACAAACTGTTGTGTTTTCTACAGGACAGCAAAGCATATCCCTGAAGTATCAGTCAATTTTATATTTTTATCCTAAGTTCCGAAGGCTTGGACCCAAACTCTGGAATTCCCTCCCTACAACTCTGGTCCTGTCAATCTCACTCTCTTCCTTTAATGTAGCTCTTAAAAACTATTTTTTTGGTCAAGATTTTAGTCATTTGATTTAACATCTCCTTATGT
>NC_063345.1:40932100-40991772 GCF_021869965.1 Rhincodon typus
AAGGAACTTAGCTATCAGTTTCCGCTCAGCGATTCTGCGTTGTTGTGTATCTCAGAGTCTGTCTTGGAGGACATTTATCCGAAGATTGGAGGCTGAATGTCCTTGATAGCTGAAGTGTTCCCCCACTGGGATTGTTACAGGGTGTCCGTTCATCCGTTGTTATAGCGTCTGCATGGTCTCGCCAGTATACCATGCCTCGGGGCATCTTTGCCTACAGAGTATGAGATAGACAACACTGGCTGAGTCACTTGAGTATCTGCCGCATATGTAATGGGTGGTGTTCCCATGCGTGATGGTTGTATCCATGTCGATGATCTGACATGTCTTGCAGAGGTTGCCGTTGCAGGGTTGTGTGGTGTTATGGTCGATATCCTGAAGGCTTGGTAGTTTGCTGTGAACAATGGTCTCTGTAAGGTTTGGCGGTTGTTTGAAAGCGAGAAGTGGAGGTGTAGGGAAGACCTTGGTGAGATGCTCATCATCATCAATGATATATTGAAGGCTGCGAAGAACATGGCGTAGTTTTCCAGTACTTGCCTGGAGAGGAGAAACTAAGGGTACTCTATCGGTCTTATCCTGTGTTGGATTCTAAGGAGATCATTGCGATTTTTCACTGTGGCACGTCGGAACTGGTGATCGATGAGTTGAGCATCGTATCCCGTTCTTATGTGGGCGTCCTTCAAAACCTGCAGGTGTCCTTCACGTTCCTCCTCATCCAAGCAGATCGTATGTATGCACAGGGCTTGTCCATAGGCGATGGCTTCTTTAGTATGTTTAGGGTGGAAGCTAGAGAAGTACATGTGGTTATCCATGGGCTTGCGGTAGAGTGAGCTATTGAGGTGTCCATCCTTTGTGCAGATGCATGTGCCCAAGAACGAGACTGATTCTGAAGAGTAGTCCATGGTAAGTCTGACGGTGGAATGGAACTTGTTGATATTACTATGTAGTTGTTTCAGGGATTCCTCGCCAGGAGTCCAAGGAAGAATATGTCATCAATGTATCTGATGTATAGCGTTGGTCAGAGGTTCTGTGCAGCAAAGAAGTCTTGCTTGAACCTGTGCATGAAATTATTGGCATATTGCGGTGCACATTTGGTCCCCATGGCTGTTCCGTGTGTCTGGATAAAGAACTGGTTGTTGAAGTTAAAGACGTTGTGGTCGAGGATAAAATGAATGAGTTGTAGGATGGCATCTGGAAATTGGCCGTTGTGGGCATTGAGTACTGAAGCTGTTGCAGTTATGCCATCGTCATGGGGAATTCTGGTGTAGAGTGCCAAAACGTCCATTGTGACGAGGAGTGTTCCTGGTTCGACTGGTCCGTGGGTGCTGAGTTTCTGTAAGAAATCTGTAGTGTTGTGACAGAAGCTGGGGGTTCCTTGCACAATGAGTTTCAAGATGCCCTCGACATAGCCAGAGAGGTTCTCACACAGGGTCCCATTGCCTGATACAATGGGACATCATGGTGTGTTGGCTTTGTGTATCTTTGGAAGGCAGTAGAAGTCTCCTACATGATGAGAACGTAATAGGGTACTCTTGAAGGTCTGGATCAAAAGTCTTGATCAGTCAGTTGAGTTGATGGGTGTGTTCTTTGATTGGACTGGCAGATAGTTGTCTGTAATGTTCCTGGTTGTTCAGTTGTGTGTACACTTCCTCGCAGTAGTCCGTCCTATTCTGACGATGGCTCCTCCTTTGTCTGCTGGTTTGATGACAATGGTGCAATGGTCTTGAGAGCACAGATGGCATTGCTTGTGCTTATGTGACATTCTGCGCTACCTTATGTTAATACCAGATTCATCAGCTGCACTCACATCTCCTGATGGCTTGAGCATACATGTCGAGCCTAGGGCAGCATCCTCGCGGAGGGGTCCAATTTGATTCCTTCTTCTTTGGTCGCTGCATCACAGATCACTCTGTCGACTGTTCCGGTTCTTTGGTTGTCTCCTTGGGCTCGCTGCTGATATCTTGGGGTTTGTGGAAGAATTCCTGGAGTCTCATTCGCCTGATGAATTCCTCTGTGTCTGCCACAAAATCATTGGGGTCCATTTTGGTGGTGGGGCAGAAATTGAGGCCTCGGCTGAGAACTTTGATTTCGTCCAGTCGAAGGATGTCATCAAATCAGTTGACAATTGATCTTCCCGCGGTGGTACTGCTATCAACTGTGGTACCAGGGGTGGCTTTGTCACTGCTGGTGATGACGCCAAGTTTCTCCAGTTTCTTGTTCTTGGTGTGCACATAGGTGGTGTAGTTCCATTGCCTCGTCTGTTTGGCAGTATCTTGTAACTGTATTGCTGTATCTTGAACACAAGCTGAGAATATGAACTCTATCTCAATTTTAAGGTTGCGGCCTATAACTCTAAGTCCATGTGCTCTGCTCTCTCACTGCATCTGATGGAGGGGCTGTGCTCCAAAAGCTTGTGTGACTTCAAATAAACCTGTTGGACTATAACCTGGTGTTGTGGGACTTCTGACTAAATCCCACGTGATCTAACTTTACTAATCAGTCCACCATGTGGAACTTGTCAATGGGTTTACAAAAGTCAATGTACACAATGCCCACATCTATCTTTTTGGTTATGTCCTCAAAAAACTCAATCAAGTTTGTGAGACACGATTTCCCACACACAAAGCCATGCTGATTATCCCTAATCAGTCCTTACCTCTCCAAATGCAAGTAAATCCTGTCTCTTAGAATCCCCCCACCAACTTACCCACCACCAATGTCAGACTTACTGATCTATAATTCCCAGACTTCTTCTTGCAGCCTTTCTTAAATAAAGGCACAACATTAGCCACCCTCCAGCTGAGAAGGAATAGCCAAAAAATAGTAACCCAACCTCAAAAAGAAATATTGGAGTGATAAGAATTAAGCAAATTTTATACTTAAAAAATCTCAGCTGGTAAATATTAGCTTTGCAATATTAAACTTATTACCCTGTGGGCAATGACATCATATCTTTAGAACACTTATTTGTGTTTAGTTAAAAATAATCATATGTAATTCCCACCCTGTTTTGCTAGCTCTTCTAACTGGATACATACCGCATCCAAAGAATCCCTCTGTTATTTTTAGATATCTCAAAAATAATTTGAATTTAACCATCCCAAACACAACTTAGCTACGTTTATAACTGCAAACAGATTACAGATGAACCAATTAGTTGCTTGAAGTAAAAATGAAGTTGGAACTAACAGAATAGCACAGAGGAGACAGCTACTTTGTTTCCAATATGACAGAGATGGTGTAAATTTTAAACTTAGAACCGGAAAAAAATACAATCCTCTCCAGTCAGAATTTCCTGTCTGGTCAGGCTTCCTGGTTCTGTCCTCTTACAGCAAATGAAATCATATCAGCCATGAGTAAGTAACTTGCAATAAAACAGAAACCATACCAAGTCCACATAATTATGTGTCCGAATTGTAAAGCCTTCTCTCTGAAAGCAGTGATCCATGCCAAGCATTCCACAGAAAAAAAACACATATCTTATCAAATATGAAGCTTAAAACATGATTGGCAAAAAGTTATTTGATGTAGGAGCAACACAACAAAACCTGACCTATGTACGTATTTGTAATAGTGGATTTTGATCAGAAACAGAACTCATCCCTGATTCTATAATTTTAGTTGTTGACCTTAGTTGAAAACAGTGTAGTCCAAAGATCGGACCTTCTTGGATCTGTATACCGTATATACTCGTGTAGCAGTCGAATTTTTTAGACTTTCTTAAAATTAATATTAAATTTAAAAGTGGATACTAATTTTGAGGGGCTGAAATTCATGCTACAGTCCAAAATACCATATCATTAACAGAAGCCCAATTGATCTCTAAACAAATAAGGAAGAAAAACACAATGAATTACTGGATACCGGTGATTATCTGATAAAGACAATAAAAACAAAAATGAATTACCGGTAGTAAGCTTTTAATTGTACATACAAAAATTAAACGTGTTCAACATCTTTAGGATGAATGATATCATTGTATGGAGCCTTTTCATCTTCGCTGTCCATATTTAGAGATAGCTCATCATCCACTTCTTTTTCTTCATCTATGTCATCCCATAGATAATAGTCCTCTGTAACATCCAAAGCATTTGAAATTCCACATTTCTTGAATAATTTGAAAATAGCGTCAGCTTTTATTTCCTTCCATGATTCAACGATCCATTCACAGATCAGTGGCAGTGATGGAGCCCGCATACTGCCTCCTCTCCTGTATGTTTTTCTCCATCACACATCCAGTTATTCCACTTCATTCTCATGATGTCCTTAAATGGCTTATTGATACTAACATTCATTAGTTGCAAAACACTCGTAAGTCTGCTGGGAATTACAGCTACATCAGTGTTATGTGATCGGATGTTATCAACAATGACCTTCACTAGGTGTGATCTAAACTGGTCCCAGACGAGAAAACTCTTTTCCTTGCGTAGTCCACCAGGTCGTAAATTCCAAACTTCTTTTATCCATTTTCTACATCTATCTTAATCCAACCAGCCTCATGGATACATATGGACGATAATTCGTTTTGGAAATTTCTCCTTTGGCAAAGTTTTTGTCTTAAAAACAATCATCGGTTTTAACTTAGTGCCATCAGCCACACAACAAACAACTAAAGTAAACCTACTTTTCTCATGGCCAGTGGTTTTCACCAATACTGTTTTTTTCTCCTTTTTGGTTCACCATTCAATTCTCCAGCATGTTCAGTCTCATCAGCATTTCATCCATGTTTCCTATGCATGATAACTTGTAGCCTTTCTTTTGCCAGTTTCTGATTACAAAGTGGTGAAACTGTAATATCTTATCTTGGAGTTCAACAGGCAGCTTTTGTGCAATGTTAGTTCTCTGCTGGAGTACTAAGTCATGCTTTCTCATGAACCTGTGCACCATTCAGCACTTGCCTTAAAACGCGAAATTCCATCCTATGATTTGTTTTGTGCATGGATTTGGATGGCTTCACTACTAACACAGCTTCCATTTTGATGATTTTCAAGTACCCACTCAGCAACTTTTTTCTCCAGTTGTGGCCACTTGCTAGGTTTACCTTTGTTGGCACACTTTTGTTTTGGCAATGTCTGAAACTGGTTCGATATCTTTCTCCAGTCTCTCACAAGTTTCTCTGAAACACAAAATTCTCTTGCTGCCAAACAGGTATTTGTCTTCTCTGCAAGTTCAATAACTTTCATTTCAAATGCTGCTGTATATGTTTTGTTTCCTCTAGAGAACATTTTTACACAAAATGATGAAGAAATTTCAAAACCTCAACTAGGTATATGATTGTGTCTGTAGGTGTGAGGCTGAAACAGCAGGTCAGACAGCATCAGAGGAGCAGGAAAGTCAATGTTTTGGGCCGAAGAACTAGGGTCAACTTTTACATGAGATAAATGGAAAATTCAAGATTTTTTGGCCAAAAATAAGGTGTTGGCTTTTACATGAGGTCAACTTTTACTCGCGTGTACACAGTAGCTCAGTGTCAAAATACATGATTCATTTATCATAGTCCAATCAGGGGAAAGACATCTCTCCAAGTTTCTCCACAACTTGCTGAGTTTCAGTTTCAAACTGAGGATCTCCCATTAAGTTTTGAAAATTTTTCACAAGTATAAGCAATGTTTAATCTCTTGTAAAACATTAGACAGACAAAGCTTAATATAAATGTTAATTTTTTAACAGGTACATCCATTGATATCTTTGGAAATTTCAACCAGCAAGTAGGTAAACCTAAAGGGGAAAATCTACTTGCATTGTAATCAGACATAGATTAATTTCCTGGGAGGGAAGTGAGCAATTATTTACATGACGTTCTTCTATGTGATCAATGGAAAACACCAAGCAAACTGCCCAGATAGCAACCTGCAGTGCTGCCTGTACTAAGATTTTTTTTTGATAAAATGTTTTCAATCAAACATGTTGTCTAAACATCACACAAAATATAATTAACTACAATGTGACTGTGATGCATTATTTTGTAGATTTGTTCATGGTTTTGAAGTGGGCTCATTAAGTAAGATAATGTCATAACCAATTTACATTAACTGAGAGCTTACAGGGGAAAGAAATCTTAATTCCTAGTGAGTGGCACTTACCTGTATGAAGTCATCACTTGAAGTCCTTATATGAATTTTGGTGATGCTAAGCTGAGATGCTGCAGCCCACTGCAGCATTGCTTGCACCTGTGCATCAACACCAGCAGACTTAAAGTTCACCAACGAGACTTCAATTGCCCTTGGAGCAAGGGAAGTAGAGTTCCTCGTTTCCTCACAACTTTCCTGTTCTTCAGCATGGCACTGTTCCATGACAGTGGACTGACTCAGATCCTCCTGTGCTTGCTTTGATGATGTTACATCTGTATATTCAACTACATTTAAGCTTTGTGATTTAGTGTTTTCTATTATGGGAACACCAGGTTCTCGATCCTTCAATGATTCTTCTGTTCTTATTTTCTGTTGGAGCTCTGGACTTTGTTCACCTGGGCTGTTAGAAACAGAAGTAGATTTTCTATACTGTTCAGTGTTTGGAGAACACATTGGCATCTCATCTGTAACCAGTCCAGTACCAGAATGTTTATATGCATCGGCCAAGGAGGATTCAAGTATTGTTGCTGCTAAGTTTTCAGCATATGCTTCATTTATTGGTTTGTGGTCTGGATCCTTCAATAAGACTTTGGATAATTCTAAGGTGGAAGATGTTTCTTTATCTTCAACAATGGCCTCTGAATGAAAGGCTAAACATTCATCCTCATTTTTATGCTGACGTAAACTTTCCTCCTTTTGTTCAAATAAGCTCATTTTTGTTTCTGCTTGAACAAAGCAACTTCGGTTCTTTCCAGTGAGATCTTCAGTTATCACGTCTACCTGCGCCTGCTTGTATGGGGACTGACTGTAATTGTTATTGCCATCACTTGTTCCTTCATCAGGGCTTGGTCTGGTCCCAATACCAATTGCACATCCTAAGCCTTGAGTAACTGGATTTTGCGCCTCAGTAAAAGCAAGATGACTGCATAGAACCTCATCCTCACTGCTTACTTCAGATTTAGTTGTTTCCAATGACATTTTGATTTGGTGTTCTTCTGTACTGCCCTCAATGTCAATGCTTCTGGCTGCTGAATCTGTGTTCTGCAACTGTTCTGATGAATGCAAAATCTCAGGGTCGGTACAGCTGTCTTGTTGTAAATGATATTGAGTATGAAATACTTGAAGGGCAGATTGTATTATTCCTTTTACCCACTCCTCTGACATGGAATTTATCTGCTTAATGTGACATGAATGCCTACAATCTTTATTTCCATCTTCAAAAGACATTTCACTTTTTCCATTCATGTTTTGTTCTCCATGGTCAAGTAGGTCAATTTGGTTCAGAAAGTTAATAACCACATTGATAATTTTCTGTGCTAACATATCAGCATAGTCCTCTAAGAGGCTTTCCATGCTTACCTGAAAATTGTCTCTGTGTTTATTCTCAATGTGTTTAATTGAATTCTTTTCTGTTTCTGGAATAACCGGATCAGAAGAAAGTGGGTTTGGTTCTTTTGATGTCTGGATATTTGGTTGGTATTCATCACTACACGTAACACTATCACAGCGCTGATGTTTGGGTGCTTTAAGATCAATACTTTCACCCATAATGCCACAAATTACTTGTGCAGAAGAAAAAACAATACCTGACATCAAATGTCTAAAATAGTCTTGTACAGTTTCTCCATCTCCGCAGGAATTCCCTATTGGTTCACTTTTTGGAGCCGGAGACATCAGTTCCAAACTCTCCTCTTCAGGTGCCTCAGAAATTCCAGTAGTGTCTTTTCCGTTGAACTCTTGAGACAATGATCGGATTAGCTTTCTCATAAATTCTGTCTTTTCCTCAGTTTCTCGATCCTCTTCAGACAAACAGAAATTGACGTTTTCCTTTGGGGTTGGTGGAGGTGGTGAAGGAAGGAATTCTTTTGCCAAACCTCCCTTGAGCTTTCTAGTAAAACTCCTTTGACTGCTGCTCAGCTGTGGCCTCAGTGGTGTAGGTGGAGGTGCATCGGGATAATCCAGTGAACCCTTCTTGGTGAGTCCAAGTATATCGAACATTTGTTTCTCATAATCACAATCATCAGCTGTTTCTTTGTCTATCATTGATAAATGCCTTTCCCTGTCTGGAGAAGAACCATCCAAACATCGTTGTGGAACTTGGGTTAAAGTTTCAACTTGTTCATCACCTTGAAGCAATGGTCCAGCACATGACGAACTGACCTCGTTGCTTGTTAGATGGTCAATTTCGTGTGTAAGAATGTCAGATTGTGACATATCTGAAAGGTCGTTACTTTTATGTGATCCAATATAAGCAAGGTGCGAGTTCAAACTTTCTCCTTGCTGTAGTTTATTTTGTGTCATCATCCTTTCTAAGCTTGCTTCTCTGGTGCTGTCAGAAATTACATCATGGGTCAATCTCAATGCATAATTTTCTACAACAGGAAGTATTGCAACTTTTGCTTCTCCTGAGGAATCTGCATTTATTGATTTTGAAATATCGTCAGCGAAGCTCCCTTCCATTTGACTCTCAACTTCCTGAAAGCATCTATGAAAAGCACTGGAAGCCTCCCTATTTGCCAGATGGGCCAGGCCATAGTGAAGAGCTTCTACCCTCCCACCTTTTGATAGGTCAGGACTCTCCTCAGATCCTTCTTCTCTGCTTGTACTTAAACCATCTTGAGATGATTTGGGACATTCATCAATACCTGTAAAAGTTTGATGTAAATGGGCATGCTGGATAGTATCATGTGAAAATGCTTCTGATGAAATTTGGCCTTCAATGGGTACCCAAGCCTCTGGCTGCTCCACTGTGGATCTGTTTCCTTCAGTACTATCAGTAATTACTGTGCTGAGTATTTCAGTTGACATAGCCTCTGCATAATTGGAAAGTACCTCAAAGAACTGAGATTCATTGGCCCATGGAACATCGGAAGGATTTCCCACAACTGTGTCTGTTATTATAATTGGCAACTGGATGTCCTCTGCAAGACTACCTACTGAAGGATGTACAGGACTAGAAATCCTTTGAGAAACTGACATCTGATGATACAACTGCTCTGATATTGGAAGATCAGTAGTGGGCAGGTGTGGATTATCAACTTCAGGAAAAGAATTATGATGAGGGCATGTATTGTCATCAACAGTGGGCACTTTTATTCTTTGAGGATCAGCATCAGGAAAACAAGTCTCACTAGTGGAAATGTGCTCTGTGCTCTGATCAATGGTATCAGTAAAATTTCCAGTAATTGCATGGATTGCATGCTGGAATCCCAATGCATATTTTCGGAGGCTGCAAAATACAGAACTACTGTTGTAGCTGGGTGAGGGTGACAGGCACATTACTCCTTCTGTTGAATTCTGTTATTCAAAACATAAAGCATCAATCAATTTAGTTATTAAAAACAGAATCAATCAATTTTATAAGAATTATTTGTTAGCTTTTGTTTATATTGCAACAGTAACTTTACAAATACTGTTGGCTGTTTCCTTGTGGCTGCTCTTCATCTGCTGCCACATTTTAACCAGAAATATAGGGAAACCTGATTTGTCTTTATACAGTACTTCCAGAGGAGTAACAACCGCATAGCAGGAGCAGCTCCAAAGAAATTCCCAGCCTAAGAGTTTTAATTTAACATTATTGCTCTTGATCTTAGGCTAAGAATAGCAGTGAGGCTAGCAATGCTTTCAGTTATTATGGAATAAATCAGGCAACAACTTCCAAAGTCCATATTTTTCGTTAAATGTTGAAATTATTGCCTGATATGCCCTTCTTAGACACAAAATACACCTGTACCTTGGCATTAAAGTCCATGTAAAGTGGGAAGTTGCATTACTTATGGACAAATTAGGTGGAAAACATGTCAGAAAATATTAGGACTATGCATTCGGATGTAAATAATTGTTTAACAACACAATTAGTCTTAACTATTGTCTAACAACCTCTCTGGCACTGAAAATTATTTTTTATGTTTTGGAATACAATTACTTCAAGCTGTAATTGTGGAAATTTTGTAAAAGTTAAAAAATGAAAATACAAATTAAAATTTTTATTTATCTCTTATCTCTCAATTTTATCTTTGTTTCCCTCTGTTGCACATTATGAACACAATTTTACAGTGAATTAGAACACAGAGAAAATAGAAAACATAGAACAGTATGGCACAGGAACAGGGCCTTCAGCCCACCATGTCTATACTGACCATAATCATATTTTAAACATCTGTCTGTACATGGTCTGTATCCTTCTATCACCTGCCTGTTCATGTATCTGCCTAAATGCCTCTTAAATGTCACTATCATCGTTGCTTCTACCACCTCCCCTTCCAGGCACCCTCTGAGTAAAAACTTGCCTTGTAAATCTCCTTTAAAAACTTTCCCCCTCACCCTAAACATATGCCCCCTAAACTTGACATTTCCACCCTTGGAAAAAGAGTCTGTCTATCCACCCTATCCATGCCTCTCATAATTTTATATACCTTCTATCAGGCCACCCCTCAGCCTCTGATATGCTAACGAATATAATTCACATTTGTCCAACCTCACCTTAACACACTCCAATCCAGGCAACATTCTGGTAAACTTCTTATCCTCTCTCCAAAGCTTCCACATCTTTCCTACAGTGAGGTGGCCAGAACTGCACACAAACTCCAAATGTGGCCTAACTAAAGCTTAATGCAACTGCAACATGGCTTGCCAACTTTTATACTCAATGCCAAGACCAATGAAGGCAAGCATGCCATATGCCTTCTTTAACACCTTAACCACTTGTGTTGCCACTTTCAGGGAGTTATGGATTTGTATGCCAAGATCCCTCTGTATATCAATGTTCCTAAGAGTCTTGTCATTTACTGTATACTTTACTTTTCCATTTGACCTCTCAAAATGCATTACCTCACATTTGTCTGAATTGAACGCCATCAGACACTCCTCTGCCCAAATTTTCAATTGATCTATATCCTGCTGTATCCTTTGACAACCTTCCTCACTATCCACAAATTTTCATGTCATCTGCAAATTTACTAAGCAGACCACCTACATTTTCATCCAAATCGTTTATATATATTACAAGTAACAGAGGTCCCAGCACTGATCCTTGCTGAACACCATTGGTCACAGACCTCCAGTCAGAAAAACACACCTCCACAACTACTCTCTTTCTTCTTTTTAAATAATTCATTCACAGGATATAGGTATCACCGGCTAGGCCAGCATTTATTGCCCAATGCACAATTAACAATCAGATTGCTGTGGGCCTGGAGTCATACGTGGGCCTGACCAGATGAAGATGGCAGTTTCTTTCCCTAGAGGACATTAGGGAACTAGATCGGATTTTCCCTACTATTGACAATGATTTCATATTCATCATTAGACCCTTAATTCCAGATTTTCTTATTGAATTCAAACTTCACTATTGGCTGTGGCGAGATTTGAAACTGGATCTCCAGAACATTACCTGTGTCTCTGGATTAATAGACTAACAATAATACCACTAGGTCAACACCTCCCCCAATGACCAAGTCAATTTTATATCTCACTTACCAACTCACTGTGGATCCCATACGACTTAATTTTCTGGACCAGCCTATCATGTGGAACCTTGTCAAATGCTTCAGTAAATTCCATATAGACAACTTCCACTTTCCCACCCTTATCAATTGTGTCTGTTACTGCCTCAAAAAACTCAATCAAATTTGAGACACAAGATCTTCCCTACATACAGCTCTGCTGACCACCCATTGTAAGTCCATTCTTTCCCAAATGCAAGTAAATCTCGTCCCTAAGAATTTTCTCCAATAATTTCCCTACCACTGATGTAAAACTCACTGGCCTATAATTTCCTGGATTGTCCCTGTTGCCCTTCTAAAACAAAAGAAAAACATTAATCATTCTCCAATCACCTGGGATCTCACCTGTGGCTAAAGAAGTTACAAAGATCTCTATCAAGGCCTCAGAAATCTCTGCCCTTACTCCCTCAGTATCCTGGGATAGGGATTAGGCTCTGGGATTTACCTACCTTAATGCTTTTCAAAACAGCTAAATCCTTCTCTTACTTAATTGACATGCTTTAGAACATCAATGTACCCCTCCCTCATCCGACCATCATCTATGTCCGTGTCCTTGATGAATATCAATATGAATTAAAGACCTCACCCACTTCCTGTGGCTCCATGCATAAATTCCTTGTTTTGTCCTGGACTGGACCTATCCTTTGCCTACTACACTCTTGATCTTAATCGATGTATAAAATGCCTTGGGATTCTTCTCAATCATACTTGCCAAAGACAATTCATGGCCTCTTTTAGCCCTCCTGCTTCCTTCTTTCCTGTTTCCTTTGTCTTCCTCAAGGTCCTTGTCTGATTTCAGTTTCCTAAACGTTACATATGTTCCTTTCTCTTTTTGTCTAAACTTTCAATATCCCTTGTTATCCAAGGTTCCTGAATCTTGCCATCGTTACCTTTCATCCTCACAGGAACATGCTGGTGCTGAACTACAAAGACCTGTTCTTAGTCTAATTTCTCCAGTTCTTGCTCAGCACCGCTGTCATCAGCTTTTCCCCATTTAACACTTTTATTCAAGGACCAGTTTTATCCATATCCATAGCTATCTTAAAGCTTACAGAATTATGATCATTGTACCCAAGATGCTTCAATCACCTGGCCAGGTCTATCCACACTATAAGGACTAGTACAGTTCCTTCCCTAGTTGGACTATCTCTTTCAAGAAACTATCCCGGATGCATCTAAAGAATTCTACCCTGTCTGAGCCCCTGGCACGAAGGGAGTCCCCGTCAATGTTGTGGAAGTTAAATTCATTCGCTAAAACAATCCTGTTATATTGCAATATTCAAAATCTTATCACTGGTTTAAGTTTCATACTTATCAAATGAGGATTCGTTAACATGATGCATTGAAGAGACTCAGAGTGTAAAATTAATTTACTCAATACTGCGTTTTCCTGCCTTACGTCCCTAGAGTAGAATCGTTAAATAGTACAGAACAGAAGAAGGCTATTTTGCCCACTGCTTCTTGCAGAGAACTGGCACAAATACAAGGTGGTTTTGTTTGCATTTCTTGAACAGGCACGTGAATAGGAAAGGTTTAGAGGGATAGGGGCCAAATGCAGGCAAATGAGACTAGATCAGTTTAGGATACCTGGCCAGCATAGACGAATTGGGTCGCAGGGCCTGTTTCTGTGCTGTATGACGCTATTTGTTGGTAACTATGTTTGATGATTAATTCTCTTTTGAAAACAATTGAATTTGTCCCACACCACACTCTCAGGTATTGTTTTCCAGATCCTATTCACTCACTGCAGAAAAAAGATGTCGCTATTCACCAGTTGAAGTTTTAAGGAGTTTTCCAGAATCAACACTGATCATTTAATGAACTAATCCATTTTTTGAGGACAAGTGACAATAAATGACATCTGAACTATTCAGTATGATGTTCTGATAGTCCCTTCCAGCTATCTGATTTTCCTATGTGAAGAAATAATCAGAGTTAACATTTCGGGTCTGGTGACCCTTCCTGAGAACTGTTCTGAGGAAGGGTCACCGGATCCGAAATGTTAACTCTGATTTTTTTCTTCACAGATGCTGCCAGACCTGCTGAGCTTTTCCAGCAACTTCTATTTTTGTTCCTGATTTACAGCATCCGCACTTCTTTCAGTTTTTATCTGATTTTCTGAATTTATTTAAGGATAAAAGCTTATCTTGCTAGACCAGTTTAACCTATTCATTTTTCACAGTTGCATGAAATAATTGAACAGGATCCAATTTTGCAATGTATTTTGTACATTTCAAATTAGGAATTTATATTACATGTTATTGATGGGAAGAAATGTTGGAGTGAAGGAATGAAGGAATTTGCTTCAGCAAACATCAGCAATGTTGACAATGATCAAAACCGAAAGAACAATCAGAAACAAAAGCAGAAGTTGCTGGAAAGGCTCAGCAGGTCTGTCAGCATCTGTGAAGAGAAATCAGAGCTAACATTTCGGAACTGGTAACCCTTCCTCAGAACTGATGGTAGCTAGGAAAATGTCTGTTTATATGCAGAAGATAGGGTGGAGGGAGGGGATAAGGAGTAAATGATAGGTGGGGATAGAGCCCAAAGAGAGAGAAGAACAGTCGGACAATCAAAGGAGTGGATGACGAAATGATCATGTTTAATTCTAAGCAGCAACAGCAGGACAAGGACTGGCTTCAGAATATCATTTTCACAATTGTTGGTGATTTAACAAAGTTGAGAATATGATAATTATTTTCTAGCTATTTTCAGCAAGGAGTAAAAGCAGAATAGTGCAAAAAGTTCTAAGAAATTATGATGCAACGTTTGTAAATGTTGTTAATTTCACTATAATTTTCTGGAACTTCCATGCTGCAATCATGGTATACATTTGTAAATGATACATATTCAGTGAGTGTCAAATCGGTCTTTGCCAGTGGCGCAAGATGTGCTCCATCTGAATTTGCATTCCAACTTTTACCTTGTCCTACTTTCCTTTCCATTTTTCAACAAAGTAACAATTTTGGATGTGGTGTTGAAATGGTAATGTCACTGGACTAGTAATCTATAGGCCTAGGCTATCAGTCCTTGGCTATAGAAGCTGATGGAATTTGAATTCAATTAATAATTCTGGAATTGAGCACTAGTCTCAGTAATGTGGAACATGAAACTATTGGTGATCATAGCAAAGCTCCATCTTGTTCACTAGCATACTTTTGGTAAGGTAATCTACTGTCTTTGCGTGGTACGGTCTACATTTGACTCCAGATCCACGGTAATATGGGTGAGTCTTAATGGCCCTCTGAATTCTAACAAGTCAGTCAGTTTAAGGGCAATTAGGGGTCAGTAATAAATGCCAGCCTTACTGACAATGTCCCTTATCCCATGTAGGTTCAAAAAAAAAGACGGCTGATTTGTATTTTGCATTAATGACAAAGACAACGTTCGTCCAAAATATCTCAATTTATGACCTTATCTTACCATCTTTAATAACGTGCAAATTGCCACACCAAGGACCCTCTATGGCTCTGATGAAGAGTCATGTAGACTCGGACCATTAGCTTGATGTCTACCCATGGATGCTGCCTGACTCGCTGTGATCTCCAACATTTGTTGTTTTCAGTCCCTCTATTTCACTATCCTGATTAACTTCCTATATTATCAACTTTAACAGGTTTGTATAAGTTGCATTTTATGAATCAAGGTGATATGGTAATCAACATAAAGCAGAATATTGTATTTTCATTATCCATTTTGTTTTTTCATCAAAGAATTCTCTTAACATGGGTCAAAAATGAATGTTTTTTAGAATGCCATGATTACCGTCTCTTTTTTTTGTATATCCTTTCCTATGTTATTTACAGACATTCTGAAAGGCCATAGGGATAGATGAAGTAGGGAACATTTTGATAAGGTTTTGATAAAGCCTTGTTGTACAGGGAGAATCCAGAAAGTTTTGCTCTACATTTAGCCTACATTACAACAGTGATTACACTTCATAAGCAATGCATTGATTATAAATCAACTTAGAAATGTAAGTCTTTTTTTGTACTTTATCACTTGGCCCTACGATTATTAAATGTATTCTTTCTACTGCTATGATTTTATCTGGAACATTCAAACAAAACTGGTTAATAATTGAGATAACTGGTCTCCATAGGATTTGCACAAAGTAAAAATGAGAATTGATTTCCTGAGCAGAAAGTGTGCAGATATCTGGCCAGGGGATGTTTAGAACCGTCATGCAGGCAGACCTTTGCAAAAAGTTGGGAAGGTGAAGGGACCACCCATGTATTTGTCACATTGATTGGCATTACAGTGTCTGAACATGACCATTCACTGCCGTTGTATAGAGATCACATTTCTATCGAAGTGTACTGGTAATGCTGTGATGCTTTGATACTACTGCTCAGGCATTGACTCATGTCAAATGTCATTTATATTGGATAAATTGGATAACCACTGTCATCAATATGTATCTTTGAGGTCAACGGGTTAATTGACTCTGACACCTGAATACCAAACAGCAGCTTGTTCAGTTTTACAGGACGGAAAACGTGCAAAGATTCGGTGAAAATTGCTGGCCGGAGCTGGCTCAAGCCCTCAATCACTTCTTGAGCTGTCTTCAATTCCTTAATGGTGTGACAGGGTTAAAGCCTCTCTCTGCCAGTCACTTTGAATTGAGATTTGGTGAGCCTCATCTCAGTTGCTACCATTAATCAACATTATAAAACTGCACCATAATTTTAGGATGAATTCATATTAAGAGCGGTTACAATTTGGAAAGTTGCTCCATTTCCTATTAAGACATTTCAAGAAGCTTAAGAATCCGAAAAATGCATGCAAGATGGGAGGTCCTCAGTTGAGCTTGTTTTGCTAGCTTTACGGTTTACCTGCAAACCATCTGTTGTTGCCTCAGAATGTTGTTGTAACCCTTTGATTAAAATTATATCATCTTCTTTCAGGTTATGCAGTTGGACAGATTCCATCAACTCATGGAGTTCAGGATAAGTTGCAGTCACTTCCTAGATGAGAAAGCATAAAACAAATAAAAGGAACATTAAGAATTAGTGTATTTTAAGAATTAAGTGTAAAAAACTTGCAGAAACATGGCAGCTAATTTGAGAACAGCAAGCTTCCACAAATAGCTATGAATTCAATGATTACATAATCTGCTTTTATTGATATTGGTTGTGAGATAAATAGTAATTTGAACACTAGAGAAGCCATCAATCTTCTTCAAATTGTGTCACAACAGGCCACAGAGAACTTCTGATTAACCTTGCATCTGAAACAGAGCAATGTAGTACTCCTCGACAATTCACTGAAGTATCAGCTTGGATTACATACTTAAATTCTGTGGTGGGACTTGAACCCACAACTTCTAACTCTGAGGCCAGTGCTAGCACTGAGGAGAGTCTGATACTTTGCCGAACAAAGCCCCCACAACAGTTTCCTTCTTTATAGTGAAGTCTTATTTTCCTATGATCAGTTCTAATGACCTAAAGTTCTAGAATTTTACAGGAAGTGTCCTTGGATTTCATACTCCATTAAATGCCTACATCTTGAATGGTGAAGAAACAAGGTCTCATGTGTCTATTGAAAAATCAGATATACCTTCAAACACATTGGATCAGACAATTGACAAACTAGGTGGATTGGTCTTAGATGAATGTGGATCAATTACAACAGATTTATGCATTTGAGGTTTTAAATGGATGTGTGTGTTCACATTGGAGGTGGTGGGGTATAACTAATGGTTGTAATGTGGGGGGAGACAGCCCTTGAAAATGAATTGTCTCTCTCTAGGCAATAGACAAGAGGGAAAATGGCATTTGCTTTATTTATGTGTGCCTCTAGAAACAGCCTTGCCTCAAGAAGAAGTCCTATAATGTAAATAAAGAGGTGGCATACATGCAGGCGGAGGCAGGGCATGTCATCAAATCATTTTCTTCCCTACGTTTGGAAACAAAGCATAATGAATTGCAAAGGAAATTGCTGTTATTATCATTAAGATTTCCATTTCCTGCTGGCCCTGGTCAAAAATTGCTGCCAACAGCACAACTTGCTTGTTGTCAAACTTAATGTTTTATTCTGGTTGTGAACTGCTTAAATTCTCAACTCACTGGTATTGTGCAACTTCTACTTCTCTGTTTTGAAAAGAACCTTCCATTAAAATTAGGAGAAGGCCAGACTGCAAAAAGCTTGAAGTGATTTTGCCAGAACAGCAAATGTGCAAATCTTACAATTTAATTGAGATAGATTTTGCATAATATTAATTTGATGCTAGTCCATCAAGCAAGATGTGAACATGGCAGGAGGCATCATTTCCACTTAGTTTTACAGAAAGCTTCAAATTTTCCACTTGTGCTAGACTTCCTTTTGAAACAATTGAAATTGATTTTATCTTGTTCTTAGTCAGATTCTGTATCCCAGTATTTGCATTAGAACAGAAAACATAGGAGAGTGCAGCACAGGAACAGACTGCATCCAATTCCTGTCAGCAAATCCACAAACAAAAACAAATCTGCTGGAAAAGCTCAGCAGGTCTGGCAGCATCTGTGAAGGAAAAAAACAGAGTTAACGTTTCGGGTCCGGTGACCCTTCCTCAGAACCACAAATTAGCAAATCCACAAATACAGTTTTACTAGCAATCTGGGAATAAACATAAATCTCATGGAATGAGAATTAAGAGGAGGACAAAATCAGCCTTTGATCAATCTAAAACCAAAGCTCAAAGCACATCTTAGCTATTTACAGAGTTCTCACATTTTTTTGAGAACAATGTTACTTAGAGCATACCCCAGTGGTCACATTTGGTCTTGCAGCCTTCCAATCTGCATAGCAACCTGGGTGACTATCAGAAGCTGGGCAACTGATAGAAATAAGAGCTGATGGCTCATTACGCAGAACTAATGGAACGTGAAGACAAGGAATATGTGAGGGGACATTCTCATGATGTATCATTTTGATCACTTAACACAGCGCACCAAAGTAGACTTAAAAATTACTGATTGTAGAGAATCTTATTTTCTTTCGTATTTATTTCAATGGTTGTATTCTTTTTCAAAAAAAGGATATGAATGCATCTCTCTGATCAATTAATTTTCATTTGGAATCTATTGTAAGTATGGGTATATCTCCATATAGGTATATCTCCAATATATCTAAAATCACACCACACCTGGTTATAGTCCAACAGGTTTATTTGAAAACACAAACTTTTGGAGCCTCAATCCTTCTTCAGGTATTAGTGACAGCTGACCTTATCCACACCAGTCCAACACCGGCACTTCCACATCATCCATATATCTAGGCTTGGGGTAATAGGTGGCAGGTATATTCACTCTACACAAGTGTGAGGCAATGATCATCTCCAACAAGACAGAACCTAGCTATCACCCCCTTTGCATTCAATTGTAATCACTGAAGTTCCACATTATCGATATCCTGGGGTTACCACTGACTAGAAATTGGACCAATCGTGTACATAAAAGCAGCCACTGAGTAGATCAGAGACCCCAGAAGCCTATCTACCATCAACAAGACTCAAGTCAGGAGTGTGATGGAATACTTTCCACATGCCTGGAGGAGTGCAGCTCCAAAACCACAGTAGAAGCTCAATATTATCCAAGCCAAAGCAGCCTGCTTGGTTGGCACCATCCACCACCTTCAACA
The DNA here is from genome assembly GCF_021869965.1 of Rhincodon typus. Taxonomy (NCBI): domain Eukaryota; kingdom Metazoa; phylum Chordata; class Chondrichthyes; order Orectolobiformes; family Rhincodontidae; genus Rhincodon; species Rhincodon typus. The sequence continues at coordinate 40,951,293 of NC_063345.1, forward strand.
TTTACTCTCTTCACCAACACAGTGATAGCAGTGTGTGTCATCTGCAATCCGCACTGAAACGACTCACCATGGGCCTTTGACAGCACCTTCCAAACCCACAAGCTCTACCATTTGAAGGACAAGAGAGACAGATGCTTGGGAATACCACCAAACTGTAAGTTCTGCTCTAAGCTACACAGCATACTGCCTTGCAATATAGCACTGTTCCTTCACCGTCACTGGTCAAAATCCTGGAGACCCCTTCTTAACAACACCAAAGGTGTCCCTGCAGCTCAAGGACAGCTGAGGTTCAAAAAGGCAGCTCAGCAGCACATCCTGACGGCCAATTAGGAAAAGGCAATAAATGCTTGGCCCAGTCAGGGGTGCCCACATCCCATAAACAAAATTGGATCAAATAGAAATTACCACCACTCTAACCCGATTTGTCTTTATGTTAAATACACTTTGCCAAATTCTCAGGGATAGGAATGCTAAAAAGTAAAGAAACATTGCAGTTATTTCTACCAGAATCAGTCTTAAAGAAGAAAAACATAAGAAAATGGACTTATAAAGTTTCCATCAAGGTAACTGGAAAGATTAAGTTCAACAATTTTGCCCTTCATCTGATCTTTATATTTTTCTAATCAATAATGTTTCCAATAGTAGGAGAGACTGGGACCCAAGGGCACAGTCTCAGAGTGAAGGAACTGAGATGAGGAGGAATTTCTTCAACCAGAAGTGGTGAATCTATGCAACTCATTGCCGCAGAAGGCTGTGGAGACCAAGTCATTAGTGTATTTAAGACAGAGATAGCTAGGTTCTTGACTAGTAAAGGAATCAACTGTTACGGGGAAAAAGCAGGAGAATGGGGTTGAGAAACACACAGCCATGGAAGAATGGTAGAGCAAACTCAATGGGTCGAATGGCCTAATTCAGCTCCTACGTCATATGACTGGTTCAGAGATGTTATTACAGACCTCTAGCTCATTTGAGACTTGAACCCAGGCTTCCTAGTCCAGAGGTAAAGGCATTACCATTGCACCACAAGTGCCCCTTGTCTGATCTTTATCGCTGTCTTCACCAACAATGGAAAAAGTTAAGGACTGAGTGGTTTTAACAGTGTCTCATTCATCAACAACCCTGCCCCCTCCTCTCTACTACTAACATGAGCGATTCCAATAGAATACCTGCAGTCCCATCTTGCAACTGATCTAATTGATTGGTACAATTCCATGGCAACTGGCAAATCTCGAACATCGCTACACAAAGACATTTGGCAATGGAGAACATCACAGCCAAGCTATGCAAAGTCAGCAGAGGAGATCCATTCTCTCCTTTTCACACATTCATGTTACATGTTATCTGTCCTTCACCACCATAAGCAACATCTTTGTCTTTCACTCTGAGTCCACCTGTAGTGATTGTAACGAGGTCAGCCAGGCAGACCTCATCGAACATGAGTTCCCTGAGTGGGGCTATTCATCTGGTCCAATCAGGGAGCCCTGGCTGATGGATAAGAACAGGAGTGTCAGAGGTTCTGTTCACTCTGAGAGCTGGATCTGAGGAAGCTGGATCTGTGTTAAGAACTTTCCACATGTAAATAAAAGGTGACTTAGTGACAGTGACAAGTTCAGTCTCAACTTGTTCAGAGTAGTAAGAACTGCAGATGCTGGAATGAGAGATAACACAGTGTGGAGCTGGAGGAACACAGCAGGCCAGGCAGCAGCAGAGGAGCAGGAAAGTTGATCTTTCAGGTCAGTACCCTTATTCACTACCCTTACAACGTGTTCCATTTGCTCCTCCTTTCCCTCTGTCCAGCACATAATAAAGACAATTTTCCAACTCATTTCATTTCTGAAGAAGTCTTATCAAACATGAAATGTTAACTCTGTTTCTCTCTCCACAGATGCTGCCAGATCTGTTGAATTTGTACAGCACTGTCTATTTTCCTTTTAGATTTCTAGCATCTGCAGTATTTTGCTTTCATATGTGACAAATGAGACTGTGCCATGACAAGTCATATTCAAATCACTCAACATCTACAATTCTAACAAAGGCCAAAAATATTTAAACATAACTTCTCTTCGATTGTAATGCTTGCTAAGTCAGAAGTGGGCTATAAGCACCACAAGCATTGAGTAAAATAGATTTGACTGTAGAGGAAAATACACAGTTTCAATTTTATAGTCTGATTCTGTATTAATTCATTAATATTTTTAAGGCTTCTGACAGTGTACATCTTAGAAGATTTACACAATTTGATTTTAAAAAACCCTTTAATTGCTACTTACATTAAATGCAAAATTCATACAAATTGAAAAGGCGTTAGGTGATCATGAAAGCAAAAACTGACTAATAAACCACACTAAATACATTCCATGCCATCCACTGCAGCTAGGTGAATGTATTTCCCAAAAAGCAGATTTTTTACAATTATCTCACAATTAACATTGTCTCCATTCTCCCTTACACAGTAGTGTTCTCAGTTCACTGATGCATCATCATGTTTTCCCTATCTCCTAGATCTTCCTCAAATGGTGCAGCGTATTTCCACAGCATCTGCCCATTTGACCTATTTGGGAAGCGTTTTCAATACAAAGACATGAGATTTCACTTACCTCTTTAAGCGGCATTGCAATTCGTTGCTCACTCTTTTCAATCACTACCTGACAAAGTTTCTTGGTGCTATGCAACCAGTTAATTGGATCTGACATCTGCAGAAAAATAAACATGAACAGGAATATATCAGACATTTGGGAAAATAACCTGTGTTCTCACACCCTGTGGCATCTTAAAAATATACCAACGTGCTTCGTGGGAAGGGAGGCTTGAATAATTATCTGAACAGTTTCCAAACCTGGAACTTGGGATGAAATACAAATTTTTGTTATTGTAGTTAATTGCCAAATTGGCATACAGGGATACTGATGGGAGTACAGATCACCAATTAGCTAACCCATGAACTGACTGGTAGGGGTCTCAATGATCCACTAACCTCTGCTTGGGTACCTAAACAGCCAATTAAACTAACTTTTTTGCTGGCGGACAAACCGTATAATCCACCAAGAAGGGAGATCCAGATTCAACTTCCACCTGCTTCAGTAGTGTGTAATAATATCACTGAACAGATTGATTAGAAAATATCCCCATCAACCAAGGGATCTTGTGGTGTGATGGTAGTGTCCCCATTTCTGGGTCAAGGAGCCCTAGTTCAAGTCCCATGTACTTCAAAGGTGTGTCATAACATGCCTGAAGAGGTAGACTGAAGATATCTATAATCTATCAAGTGGGAAGTTCAACTAAATAGACATTAGGAAGAGCTATTTTTATAAGAAACATCATTCCAGTTGGATTCCTGCTCATTAATCAAGGATCCTCACACTGGCAATCATCCACCAGTTAATGGTCTATTACTAAACAATAATTAGATTTACAAATGTCTGACTTACAAACTTCATACTGAGGAACATGATCCCATACAGGGGTGTAATTTTAAAGATCTGACATATGAATGTATCCTGTACTTAAAAATGGCTAATTTATATTATCCTGCATTGTGTTCCTAATGTACTTGCGTACAAATCGACTTGCAAACAGACTCCAGAATAGATCCATTCACAACCCAGGTACTCTGTTTTCCTTGTACCAATGGATCATTTTAAAGCCTTATTGACAAGACTGGTATTAATGTTGATGTTGTATTTACATATGTAGAACTGCTTCACTTGAATTCACTTCTGTTTTCTGAAAATATAAATTGCATGAAATTGACATATGTTAATAACAAGGGTAAATGTTGGTATGAGAACTAGTCATGGGTGTGTTGTGATCAAATCATGTTGGGTATTGACCCTGGACAAGTAATGGTAAACAGCGCACTGTTGTAGAGTTTGGGGAAAGGATACAGATAAGATGGTACAGAACCAAATTGCCATCAGTGTACAAAGAAGTTTCAGGTTATAACGGTGAGATTTGGCCCAATAAGAATCAGATGTCTGCAGTTTTGATTTGCAGAGAAAAATCCTTACATGTAAAACATATTCTTCATTCCTTGAGTTTAAACAGAGAATCAAGTGTATGCTGTTAATGGCTGGTATTCCAACGTACCACACATTGCTGTATACACTCAGATTAAGGCCCTGTTTTACATCCAAGCAGGAAATATAAAAATCTCTTTCAGAAAATGAAAGGAAGATAATTTAAATGGGGGACGAGTAGTGGAAACAGAAACCCTTTGTTAAGAAAGGGTGTCAGAAATTCTCCTGATCACTACACAATTTCCTGTCTGCAGGAGCATTGTGGAGTGCAGTTGCAGTATCAAAGAGTAATATTTCCTGTTATGGGCCACTGTGTATTACTGTGTATGTAACTCAGATCATTATCTCACTGGCACAACCAGAAACCGTTACTCTGTCACTTACAGCCCTTATCGTGACCTTTGATTTGAAGAACATTCGAGCAATCCAACAATTTCTCTTTTCCTTTGAGCTTGTGGGTAAGGAAGAAGCACAGAGTTTGTTACCAGGTCCAGTTTTAAAATGAAGTTGATATTTGTTAACTATTTCTGTTGATATATAGCGGATATAGTTATATATCTTGTGCTTACTAACCTGTGACTTTCTGTCCAATCACAGGCAAGCTAGACATGGACAGCCCTAACCATAGTTCTTCTCGGTTTTCTTTCTTCCGTTTTCTTGCTTGAAGTTGTTGCTTCATGCTTCAATGTGGTTTCTAGAATACTAGTTGTCCTCTGACTGTGAGTCAAGTTGTTATTCTCCATGTGTAGTGTCTGCTGGTAGCACATCAGCTCCAGGGTATTAGGATGGCTGACTGATTCACGACACAATTCTGTTGCATTTGATTTCTACTGAACTTTACAGCAAGATTCCTCATGTTGTGATCGGGAACAGAAACCCTGACTACTTAGTTTCTCTCCTCCTTAGCCAAGGAGACTTATCCTTTACTGACATCATACTGGAGATTCTACCTGGGCCTTGCAACTCAAAACCAGATCCTGCATTTGACTACTGATCCATTAGGAGCTATCAAAGAGACTTATAAAGCAACAACTTCATAAGAAATGCATTTGGCAATTCATATGGCTACAGAGAATGCAGCCAAAAGAGCCAGACACAATACGTCACATGCAATGCAAGGATACACATTTCAATTTTTTTTATTATCGGAAGCGATGACCTAGTTGTACTATTGCTGGACGGAGACCCAGGCAACGTTCTGGCCCCAGGTTCAAATCCCACCATGGCAGATGGTGAAATTTGAATTCAATAAAGAATCTGGAATTAAGGGTCTAATGATGACCATGAAACCATTGTTGATTGCCAGAAAAACCGAATCAGGCTCACGCATGTTCTTTTGGAAAGGAAACTGCCATCCTTACCGGGTCTGACTTACATGTGACTCTAGACCCACAGCAATGCAGTTGACTCTTAACTTCCCTCTGGGATGGGCAATAAATACTGGCCTAATCAGCAATGCCCTCATCCCGTAAATGAATTTTTAAATATTACCGTAGGTTCTCACAAAATAATTAAAAACATTTTTAAGTAAATTTCAAGTATATGTGTTTTAAATGTTTAATAACTTTGGCTAACAAAAATCTATGGTTCTTGTTTTTCATGAGAATGGCAGCTGAGTCTTGAATCTAGAAGTCCTGCCCTAATCCCAACATCTACCTTACTCATTGGGTTGTGGGGAAATGGTGGCAGATTCTAATTCATGCTTCTGTGGTTCACTGTCAGCTGAGGGTTCTTGTGATGAAGTGGTAATGTCTCTACCTCTGACCCAGGAGTTTGGGTTTAAGAGCCACCTGCCCCAAAGGCATGTAATATCATCTCTGATCGGGTTGTTTAGGGGGAAATAAAAGTGCAAGCTGATCTAATTAACACAAATGAATATCTAAAACACAATTTATGCACTTTAGACCTCTGCTGGAGTGTTGAGTTTTTCCCATAATTTCTGTTTTTGTTTATAAATATGCTGAAGTTATTTGGAGAAGTAGGGTACCCTTTTGGATCTGGTCCTGAAACAATGTTGGGAGAAGCTAAGCTGTCCTTTGGGATTATTTAAACATATAACGTTCATAAAAAGTGCAAAACGTGTAGTTCCGATGAGCTTGAATTCATCAATAGGCACTTAAGAACATTTATCAATTCCAGTATGCATCCTGAGGTCTGCCCATGATGGATATTGAGTTGTGTTGGTGGAGGCTTGGTGAATTTCTGCAGTGTATCTTTGCACCATTTCAAAACACTTAGCACGATTGATGACTCATTCAATAATTTTACTGATGATCAAGAGTAGACTGATGGGGCAGTAATTGGTCAGGTTGGATTTATCTTGATTTTTGTCTACAGAATAGATCTGGGCAATTTTCTCCATTGTAAGATGCAGGCCAGTGAGGGTTGAGAGATATCCTCATTGAGGATGGGGATATTTGTGGAGGCTTCTCCAGTGAATTGTTAAATTTATATAACAGCATGTGGCAGGACTGTAGAACGTAGATTTAGCTGCACAATCGCTTAGCTCTGTCTACAATTTACGCTGTTGAGCACACAAGTAATCTTGGGTTGTAGCTTCATGTGGCTCACACCTCATCCTTAGGCATGCCTGGTGTTGCTCCTGGCATGCCCTCCTACACTGTTCTTTGAACCAGGGTTGATGTTAAAAGCAGAATAGGGGACACGCTGACCCATGAACATTGCAGAATATGGGGGAAAGGGTAGATGGTACTGAGAAAGAGGTTTCCTTGCTGATTTTTAAACTGTTGCCATGAGACTTTGTAGGATCTGCAGTCAATGTTGAGAGCTCTCAAGGAAACTTCTTCCTGACTGCATCAACACAATATGGTGAGCATCAGTGAGGAATTCTGACATTAGATGGTGAACAGTGTGAGTATTTCATTCAGCTGCCTCATGCCACATGCTGGCAGTGGTGATGTTTGAAGATTTCTTCAGATGCATCTTTAAGACTCCTATTCATGCAAACAGTCAGCAATAGAAAGATCTGAAAATTCAAGAATCGTACAGAAGAAACTTCATTGAAAGATTCAACAAGCCTAAATCAACAGTAAATGGTAAAACATATTGTAAGAGACACGCTGCAATAGGTGAGTATTCAGAACTCTCTGGAACTGAAGTATTAGTCACTCCAAGGCAGTTACAGATAGCATCAGGTACCAGTATTCGGTAGGACCATCAGCAGTTGGGCTCTAGTCAGAGGGCTAGCAGACATTGGAAGCTGTGTGTGAGCAAAGTTAAAAATCCCTGAGGCCCAAGGAAAACTTTTGAAAATGGTGCAGGATTACAGCCTGAAAAAGCTCCACATAAAACAATTAAAGCTCAGGCTGAGCAATGCCACCATAGACAGCAATCATCATGAATCATGGCTACACTAAGAGAAACACAAGGATGACAACCGCAATTCAATCTGAAGACACAGACTCGTGGACAATGCACCTTTGAAGCCTGAGCTTATAAGGTCGCATGGAAGAAGGAAGTTAGGACTTGTTAAGGCCACAGAAAAGGCAAGAGATCCATTACTAAAACAACAGACAGCAGGAATTATTTAGGAAAAGCCGTGAAAGAAATAGGAAACATTTACTTAGGCCACAAATAGCTGGTTTCATCCAGAGGTGCCATGGAAAAGGTGGGAATCCATTTTTGCTGAAAGTGAAAATCCTCTACTTTAGCCACAGAAAACGTGGGAATGCTGTCAGAACAAATACTATTATTAATATATCAAGATTTAACAGAAGAGTGCAGCACCTCGGGATCCTTAGGTGAGCTCTATAGATTGATGGGAAAGTGTGGCTGTGGTGATTTAATGTTAGTGTTCATAAAGGATGGAATTGTTGCTGGGATTGCTTATGAGTCTGTGTCAACTTTATTGCTGTCAAAAGAAAATTGATTCTAGAAAAAGCCATATAATGAGTGAGTCTGAAATCCAGAAGCAGCACAAATCAACCTCAAGGGAAGAAGATCAACCTTATGACAATAGATTTGCAGAATTTCTATTCCTACAGTACAAAATCACAAAAGACACAGAGAAACCAATACAGCAAGTACGACTTGCATTAGACATTAAATTACCTTGCTGGTGGAGTAAGAAAACTTCACAGACACAGGAAGTGCCTAGCTATTAAAAAGGAGCACTCTACTTGTAACACAACAATGTAATTTTCAGAAAATATGCTGAAGTAGGACATAGTCACAAAAAAGTAGAAATCATCAGCTACCCACACAAAGAGGTGAATGAGTACAACAGTTTACAATAAACAAAAAGCCTTAAGTCTTCTTAAGGAAAATAGATGATCCATGATGTTGTCAAGAGGCTATTTATGTTAATAGGCATCTCAAGCTTTATACAGAAGTGAATGTCACCATATTATCAGGTAATAAACCATGGTTGAAAACGTATCATCTACAGCCAACAGCAGTGCAACAATACAGTCCAGGAAGTATAGCATTTAAAGGTAAAAGTAAAAGCCTATAAGCAACTCTCCAACACAAGTGACTTCAGATATTTACTTACATACAATCAAAGATTCTCATGCTTGAACATGAATGTACATTTTTAATTTAACCTTCTTAAAGTCACAAAAGAAGTCAAACTGTTTAAAGTAAGAGCTGGTTAAGGAACAGCCAGTCATGAAAGAGGACAAGGAGCATTGGGTAAGGACAGCCTGGTGTGTAACAACTAGCCAAAGGACAACCACCAGAAGATTTCACAGGGCCGCCGAGTCTGCTGTCCACCATGAATCATGACAGAATTATTTAAAATTAACTAAGTTGATATCAGAAATTTGTTGTGCTTTGTAAGCAGGATGAAAAACTGCAACTGCACTGATTTCGCTCAGACGTTTTCCATAGCTGTCAACATTGAAGAGAAATTAGACTGAAAGGATCAATGCGGCGTGTGTGCAAACACTGACAACCAGATAGCCATTGAGCAGTATACCCCATTTGAGCTCACTGATATATCTCCAACTGAGGTAATTCAAAGCACAATATAGGATGGTGTACAAGTAGTTATGACAGATTGAAATCTGATGTCAGAAGCAGGGGTGATACAGAAGATGCAAATTTGAACCGAGAAGTTCATTTCCTTACCTTACCAGGATTCATTTTCAGTAACAATGAAAGAGATGGTGCCAAAGAAGCAATTCTCAAAACAGCAGAATTGAGGGGGTGGATGTGATACTTTCGCCAGTACTCCCATCATTGAGGCCAAACGAAAACATCCAACCTAATCAACAAGTTAACCTGAACAGTCAACAGAGATTTACCTGCAGATTGGGAATAAAAATCTGCTGACACAGATTGAAGGTTGGTGCATTCAACCCCATGAAAGCCACCACTTAGAAAGGGCAACCTATATTCAGAGATACAGGAAGCAGTCAAGAGGAAATTATCTAGTTCAGGATATTGTAAAAAAGAAATTGCCTGTTACAACAGGACAGCCATCCTCCACAAAGAGACACAGTCAACATGTCAATAGTCTTCAACTGAAACACCTATTAATCTTCCAAGACTGAACAGAATATGTTGAAGGAATCTCCAGGCACCTGAATTTATACAGTCAAAGGCATGGGGGAGGAAGGGTGAGGGTGGGGGTGCGGTCAGGAGGAGATAGAGTAGTGTATATATAAATATCTATATATAAATGCTTGTTGATGATGAAAATAAAAACTTGATTGGTGGAAGGTGTTGTGTATGAGGAGTGCAGGGGGCTAAAAGGTTTAATACTTTAATAATAATACCTTAAGCACCACACTCTTCGAAGATATCATATTGATGTAATGGGAAGACAGCTTTGGATCTCAAAGGGGTAATACTGAACATGCAGGTCCTCCTCATAGTCTCTGTAATAATGTTTAACATATCAGTGTATCCTGTAACTAGTTTCTAAATGCTATAGACTATGCTTTGTTCAAGACAATAGCCTCTTGCTGGAATACCAAGAACCAAGTGAGCCATGTAGATCACCACCCAAGAGGGAGATGGTGTCAGAAAATGGTGAATGATAGTGCAAACAGACTCATACACCGTGGTGGTCAGCAATGAGGAATGCTCATACAACACAAAAGTATACTTTCCAGTGAAGGCCATAACACAACAATCAAGAGTGGGAACCAAGATAGGGAAAGGCCACAGTTTAAGGCCCTCCCATCATATTATATCAAAGGGCTGGAAATTATAAAAACTTCTCAAGCTGTATATGTTTAACATGAGATAGCAGGAACTGCAGATCCTGGAGAATCTGAGATAACAAGGTGTGGAGCTGGATGAACACAGCAGGCCAAGCAGCATCATAGGATCAGGAAGGCTGATGTTTTGGGCCTAGACCCTTCTTCAGAAATGGGGGAGGGGAAGGGGTTTCTGAAATAAACAGGGTGCGAGGGGGAGGCGCATAGAAGATGGATAGAGGAGAAGATAGGTGAAGAGGAAACAGACAGGTCAAAGAGGCGGGGATGGAGCCAGTAAAGGTGAGTGTAGGTGGGGAGGTAGGGAGGAGATAGGTCAGTCCAGGAAGGATGGACAGGTCAAGTGGGCGGGATGAGGTTAGTAGGTAGGAGATGGGGGTGGGGCTTGAGGTGGGAGGAGAGGATAGGTGGGAGGAAGAACAGGTTAGGGAGGCGGGGACGAGCTGGGCTGGTTTTGGGATGCGGTAGGGGGAGGGGAGATTTTGAAGCTTGTGAAATCCACATTGATACCATTGGGCTGCAGGGTTCCCAAGCGGAATATGAGTTGCTGTACCAGCAACCTTCGGGTGGCATCGTTGTGGCACTGCAGGAGGCCCAGGATGGACATGTCGTCTGAGGAATGGGAGGGGGAGTTGAAATGGTTCGCGACTGGGAGGTGCAGTTGTTTATTGCGAACCGAGCGTAGGTGTTCTGCAAAGTGGTCCCCAAGCCTCCGCTTGGTTTCCCCGATGTAGAGGAGGCCGCAACAGGTACAGCGGATGCAGTATACCACATTGGCAGATGTGCAGATGAACATCTACTTGATGTGGAAAGTCTTCTTGGGGCCTGGGATGGGGGTGAGGGAGGAGGTATGGGGGCAGGTGTAGCACTTCCTGCGGTTGCAGGGAAAAGTGCCGGGTGTGGTGGGGCTGGAGGGGAGTGTGGAGCGGACAAGGGAGTCACGGAGAGAGTGGTCCCTCCGGAAAGCAGATAACGATGGGGAGGAAAAATGGTTTTGGTGGTGGGGTCGGATTGCAGATGGTGGAAGTGTCAGAGGATGATGTTTAACATGAAATGACTATTGTAGATATAACCAACAGTTCATTGTAAGCCACCTCAAAGTACTTCACTGTGTATTGAAAGAAATTGATCTGATTTGAATTTTATATAGTGTTAACATTATTATGCAATATATTTGTGTAAATCTTGAGAATAAAGTATAGTTTTTGGAAAAATTATGAGTGGGGACCCTATGTGATTTTATTTTTCTTTGCCAACTCAGGAAAACTGAAAGAAATGGAATTGTCTCAGTTGCTGCCTTGACAAATATTAACTCACTCAGTTCATAGCAGAGATTGCACCCAAAACAGAAAATGCTGGAAATATTCAGCAGATCACACAGCAATCTATAGAGAGACAAACAGCATTAACATTTCAGGTCAATGAAACCAACAAGTCATGAACCTGAAACACTGGGCAAGTGTTCCTAGTGCCATAGTGGCAAGCTTGGAGGCAGGAAAAATAGAGGACAACCCACTGGTGGACTTCCCAACACAGTTCTATCATTGGTGCCATTACCCAACAGCGACCTAGAAAAGAGTCACCTAAATGCTACATAGAGACAGGCAAGCAATTTAAAGCGCCAATTAGAGGCCATTTTGCAGCAATGATTCACAGGCTTCAATCGAGTTCAGAGGCTGCAAGTTCCATAGAGACACCCTCCCTGAACCAGGCTGGGGAGTGTGGGAAATGGGAGGGGCAGCTTTGGAAGCTCAATGCCCTAGAGAGTCTGGGATGCCATGCAAAACCCTCAGCTGTGGCTCAAAGCATTTCAATGTATTTCAAGTTTTCCTTAATTGCTAAAGGGATGGAGATTAAAAACAGGGATGTTATGCAGCAGTTGTGTAGGGTGCCAGTGAGGCCATACCTGGAGTACTGTGTACAGTTTTGGTCTCCTTACTTGAGAAAGGACGTACTGGCTCTCGAGGGGATGCAGACGACGTTCATTCGGTTAATCCTGGAATTCAGAAAGTTGCCTTATGAGGAGAGATTGCGTAGACTGGGACTGTACTAATTGGAACTTAGAAGAATGAGGGGGGACCAGATCGAAACATATAAAATTATGAAGGGAATAGATAGGATAGAAGCAGGGAGGTTGTTTCCACTGGCAGGCGAAACTAGAACTAGGGGCCATAGTCTCAAAATAACGGGGAGCAGATTTAGGACTGAGTTAAGGAGGAACTTCTTCACCCAAAGGGTTGAGAATCTGTGGAATTCCCTGTCCCAGTGAAGCACTTGAGGCTACCTCGTTGAATGCTTTTAAGGCAAAGATGTCTGAACAGTAATGGAATTAAGGGTATGGTGAGCGGGTGGGTAAGTGGAACCGAGTCCACGAAAAGATCAGTCATGATCTTATTGACTGGTGGAGCAGGCTCGATGGGCCAAATGACGTACTCCTGTTCTAAATAGAAAATTCCCCTCCAACCTGAGGGGTTTAGTGGCCTGACTCCTCTGAAATCTTTAATTACACTGCATGAGGCACCTCCATTTTGAGGCTTGCTCGCTCTTCCCAGCCTACTTCAGCAGCAGTCACTTCTCCTGGTGGGACTGCCGAGTCTGTACAGCTATCAGTCCAATCTCAGGAGCTCACCCAATTATGGTAAGTGAGGAGTAGCCAATCAGGAAGTTCACCCGGAGAAGATCGCTTAGCTAATCTCCCTCCTGGCATATGTGTGCTTGCAACCACCATGATGCTGAAGGAAGATCCCTCAGGAAAAATCAACCCTCAACTCTGATCTCCTCTCAAAAGACGTCTGACCTGCTGAATATTTCCAGTATTTGTTTTTACTTCACATTTCCAGCACAGAACTTGCCTTTGAATTAGAGAAATCAGGTGGTTGCTGACTGCGTCTCTAAGGGTACACAAAAGATTTACAAGAACATTGTCAGGACTGGAGGGTTTGAGTTATAAGGAGAGGCTGTATAGGCTGGGACTTTTTCACTGGAACATAGGAGGTGAGGATAGCCTTATAGAGGTTTATAAAATCATGACGGGCATAGATACGGTGAATAGCCAATGTCATTTTCCAAAGGTAAAGAGTTCAAAACTCGAGGACATAGGCTAGGTGAGAGGGGATCAATTTAAAAGGGACCTGAGGGGCAACGTTTTCACATGGAGACTGGTGCATGTATGAAATGAACTGGAAGTGGTGGAGGCGGGTACAATAACAATATTTAAAAGACATTTGGATAAGTAAATGAATAGGAAAGATTTAGAGGAATATGGGCCAAATGCAGGCAAATGGGACTAGGTCAGTTTAGGATACCTAGTCGGCATGGGCAAGTTGGACCAAAGGGTCTGTTTCCATGCTGTATGACTCTATGACTGGCATTTGATGAAAGGTAAGAGATTTTGCTTTAACTTTAGCAGAAGTGAAATTGAAGTCCAGTTCTTTGAAAAGCTGTAGTGCTTGATTATATATCACAAGAGGTTTTATTATGTTTAACTCTTGGCGAGAAAACACCAACAGCTTAGTACACTACATGAACTTACAGCGCAGTGAGGAAATTAAATATAGTGCACCAGACTGTACTATTATGCTTCACATGTACTGCACCATGAGATACTCCATAACTCTGCACCACTAGAAAAAAGATTGTGACTTCACCTCACCATTCTGATGAAGCAAGTTTTTTTTTTAAAATGTGTAAAGTAATTGTTCAGTTTTCAGATTATGTCTGAAATAGCGCACTATAATTAGTAAAATGACACACAAGTGCTGTTTTGGGAGCAATTTGGGGTCTGGGGCCATCTAATGATAACTGAGTGGAATCTTCCACATTCTGTAATGTAACTGTGAAACAGGAGCAAGGTAGCAATACGGAAGCCCCACATCTGATAGTATAGCATTAACCACAGATCACACAGAAGCTTTCAACTGCAGCCTTGCTCACATAGCATTCAGTACATAGTTCACTGGAAACAATCTCCATTGCCAGCCCCATCCTGTTGAAATAATTGGCAGGAAACTAGGGTAAGGAATGGAAACAGAGATAGAAATGTAGCTTTGCTCAGTGAATTGTATTGTAAATGAAAAATCAAGACCTAACTGAGGCTTCCACATGAACCCAGGAAATGGATTCAGTTTCATGTGTGCAATCTAAGGGGTGCTTTAGGTTCACTTGTACGTTGAACCAGTTTCTACTGAAGAAACTTGAATTTGTCGGGATGTTGTAAAATGACCCATAAAGGGATTGAGATTTTATCCATCCTATGATTCCAAATTCAATTAGGTTAGAGAAACTAAAACAATGAATCGGTTTATATGTCACACCATAATCAAAAATCACCCCATTAGCCTTGAATTAAGTTTCAGACTGGTGACTTCAGACGTGATCCTGTGTAAAATGTGAGCTACATTAGAAATATAGAGAAAGATAGGATTTAGGAGTATCCAGCAGGACTGCAGTCAAAAATGCACAGCCTGTTCTAGGAAGAATCAATAGACTGGCATTCTGGAAAGATAAACTGAAACATACATCTCATTATTTTCCGTGTTGGTATGATCCATTTACTCTCCACAGAAGACAGAAGTTTGAGTTTAATAGAATACCCAGAAAATGATGCTGTCTTCAGTCCATCTGATATTTTAAAATTGTCTTAAATAGTAAACTCCAAGAATTCACCTAATTTCTGGGTACTACATAGCATTATGTAACTACATAATATCATGTAAATCCAGAATGCAATGTTTACCATTTTAAATGATATGATTGACACCTATGAAAAGTAAACAAATTAACATATAAATACTGCTTATCTGTCTCTTTAATCCCAATCTGTGTAAACAGGTTGAATAGATTGACAACTAAGGGTAATTGAGGCCAGAACGCAATTCAGATAAGAAACCAATATACACTGAAATGTTGAGCTGGAGAAATGTATTCGAATAATGTAGGCTGAAACTGTGAAAGAATTTGAAAATGAGGCCAGTGCATGAATAGATTGATCTTCAGACTTATGTTCTGGGTTTCTTAATGAGCTGAAATTTCTGAAGGAATAATAGCAGAAACAGCACATAAAAGAGCTGTGTTATGAGGAAGGGTCACTTGACCTGAAACATTAACTCTGATTTCTGTCCACAGATGCTGCCAGACCAACTGAGATTTTCCAGCAATTTCTGTTTTTGTTTCTGATTTACAGCATCCGCAGTTCGTTCAGTTTTCACACAAAAGAGCACATTGGTTAAGACTGTACGACAAGAAGGTATGTAGCCCATTCAACCCATTGAGTCTACACTGTTATTCAATAAGATCATGGCTAATCTGATAACTTTTAGCTCCACTTTTCTTCCTTATCTCCATACACCTTGATTCTCTTACTGATTAAAAGTCTGCCTATACAGGCAGTCCCTGGTTGTGAATGGGTTCTGTTCTGGATTTGGACCACAAAGCAGGACAATATAAAATAGCATTCATAAGTACATGAAACATTCATATGTTAGCTTTTTAAAATTATACCCCTGTGTGGGATTGTGTTCGTAAGCATGAGCATTTGTAAGTTGGACATTCGTAAATTGGGGACTTTCTGTATCAGCTTTGAAAATACTCAATGGTCCACTGTCTACAGCCACAGATTCACTGCCTTCAGAGAAGAAGTTACTCCTTATCTGTCTTAAATGGGTTAACCCTTAAACTGAGATTATACTGTCTGACCTGGACTCTCTCACAGGGAGAATCAACCTTTCCACATCTACCCTATCAAGTCCCTTAAGAATCCTATAGATTTCAGGAAAGTCAACTATTATTCTTGTAAATACTAATGAGTACAGGCACAACCTAATCAGTCCATCCTCATAATAAAAACCCACATAGTCTAGAGAAGCTTCACTGAGCTGACTCCAGTTGTCTCCAATAAAAGCATATAGAGTCATAGAGTCATACAGCATGGAAACAGACACTTCAGTCTACCCAGTCCATGCTGAACATAATCCTATACTAAACCAGTCCCATCTGCCTGCTCCTGGCCCATATCCTTCCAAACCTTTCCTGTTCATGTATCCATCCAAATGTCTTTTAAAGGTTTAAATGTACCCGCATCCACCACTTCCTCAGGAAGTTCATTATACACACAAACCATCCTCTCTGTAAAAAATTTGCCTCCTATCTTTTTTAAAGCTCTCTCTTCTCACCTTAAAAATGTGTCCCCTAGTCTTGAAATTCCCCATCTTAGGGAAAAGACAACTATCATCAACTCTGTTTATACCTCTTGTTATTTTGTAAACTTCTATCAGGTCACCTCTCAACCTCCTACACTCCAGTGAAAAAAGTCCCAGCCTATCCAGCCTTTCCTTATAACTCAAACCTTCCATACCCAGCAACATCCTGGTAAATCTCTTCTGAACCCTCTCCAGCTTGATAATATACTTCCTATAACTGGGCGACCAGAACTGAAAACAGTATTCCAGAAGAGGTCTCAGCAATGTCCTGCACAACCTCAACATAACATCCCAAATCCTACACTCAAAGGACTGAGCAATGGAGGCAAGCGTGACAAACATCTTTTTACCCATCCTGTCTACATGTGATGTAAACTTTAAAGAATTATGTACTTGCACCCCTTGGTCCCTCTGTTCTACAACACTACCCAAGGCCCTACTATTAATTGTGTAAGCCCTAGCCTTGTTTGTTGTACCAAAATGCAATACCGTTGGCTCTGATATAATGCGTGTTTATTCAACACAAATTGATTTTAAACTAATTGAGGAATTTACAGAACACTATTTGTAGAACACAAATTTTCCCAACCTGTATTGCTATAATGCGATTCCATTCCAGTCACTTTAATGTGCAGTTATGGCACGATTTTCTTATAATGCAATATCGCACGAGAACGAACTATCGCGTTATATCAGAAGTGACTGTACCTTGCATTTATCCAGATTGAACTCCATCGATCATTTTTCAGCCCATTGACCCATTTGATCAAGATCCCTTTGCAATCTTCGAAAACCTTCTTCATTGTCTACAATGCCACCAATTTTGGTGTCATCTACAAATTTACTAACCGTACCTTCTATATTTTCATCCAAATCATTTATATAAATGACAAACAAAAGAGGACCCAGAACCGATTCCTGCGGAACACTGCTGGTGACAGGCCTCCAATCCAAAAAACAATCCTCCACCATTAGAGACAACAAGGTGCAGGGCTGGATGAACACAGCAGGTCAGGCAGCATCATAGGAGCAGAGAGGCTGACGTTTTGGGCCTAGACCCTCCACCATTAGTCTCTGTCTTCTGCTGTTAAGATAATTATGTATCCAATTGGCAAGCTCACCCTGAATCCCATGTGGCCTAAATTTACGCATTAGTCTACCGTGCGGAACCTTTACTAAAATCCAAGTAAACAATGTCTACTGCTCTACAATCATCAATCTTTTTGGTAGCTTCCTCAAAAAACTCAATCAAGTTTGTGAGACATGATTTTCCTTGCACAAAACCATGCCGACTATCCCTAATCAATTTTTGCCTCTCTAAATGTCCATAAATCCTATGTTTTACAATCACCTCCATCAATTTACCCCCAACCAAAGTCAGACTCACAGATCTGTAGTTCCTCAGTTTGTCCTTACAACCTTTCTTAAACAAAGGTACAACATTAGCCATCCTCTAGACATCCGGCAGCTCACCCGTAGTTACAGATGATGCAAATATTTCTGCAAGGGGTCTCGTAATTTCCTCCCTTACTTCCCACATTAGATCAGGTCCTGGGTACATTAGATCAGGTCCTGGAGATTTATCCACCTTCCTCTTCCATAATGTGAACTGTTTTAAAACATCAAAGTTTAGTTCTCTGCATTCTCTAGACTCCATTTCTTTCTCCACAGTAAAAACTAATGTGAAATATTCATTTAAAATCTCTCCCATTTCTTGGGAGTCAAGACAAAGACAACCACCTTGATCTTTAAGGGGCCCTACCCTCTGTCTAGTTACCCTCTTGTTAGTAATATATTTGTAGAATCTCTTTGGATTATCCTTAACCTTATCTGCCAACGCTATCTCAAAGCCCCTCTTTGCCTTCCTGATTTCTCTCTTAACAATGTCCCTACACTCTTTATATTGATTAAAAAATTCAATTGAACTAAGGTGTCTATATCTAAAAAAAGATTCTTTTTTATTCTTGACTAGAACATTCAAAATCTTTATTCATCCATTGTTCCTTAACCTTACCAGACTTACCCTTCACTCTAACAGGAACAAAATTCCTCTGAACTCTTGTCATCACACTCTTGAACACCTCCCACTTGTCAGATACCCTTTTACCTGTGAACAGTCTACTCCAATCAGCTTTTGAAAGTTCTTGTCTCATACCATTAAAATTTGCATTACTCCAAATAAAAACTTTAACTTTTATGTATGGCTTATCCTTTTCCATAGCCGTTTTGAAACTAATGGAATTATGATCGCTAGACCCAAAGTGTTCTCCCATTTTTACTTCAGTCATCTGTCCTGCCTTATTGCCCAAAAGAAAGTCTAGTTTTGCTCCTTCTCTAGTAGGAGCATCCACATATTAATAAAGAAAATTTTCTTGAGTACATTTGACAAATTCTTCACTATCCAAACCTTTAACATTGTGGTAGTCTCATTCGATGTTTGGAAGATTAAAATCCCTCATTGTTATAACTTTATTATGCTTACATATGTCTGAGATCTCCCTACATGTTTGTTTCTCAATTTCCCTCTAACTATTCGGGGCTTATAGTACAATCCCATCAATGTGATTTTTCCTTTCTTATTTGTAATTTCTACACATATATTTTCACTGGACGACTTTTCAGGAATATCTTCCCTAGTTACAGCAGTAATGTATTCCTTAATCAAAAACAGCACCCGCACCCCCTCCTTTCTTGCCTCCTTTTCTATCTTTCCTATAGCGTCTAAAACCTGGAACATCGACCTGCCAGTCTCGTCCATCTCTCAGTCAAATTTCTGTAATAGCTATGATGTGCCAATCCCATGTTCTTAAACATGGTCTGAGTTCATCAGCCTTCCTTGTAAGACCCCTTACATTGAAATAAATGCAATTTAGTTCTTCAGAGGTCACTACATACTCCAACTCTCTCTTGTCTTTCTTTTCTAATTGTCATGCTGTCCTCACATTCAGAATCTACCCCTTCAATCCTTCCATTTACACTGCTACTTCGAATTCTTCCACTTGCCTTCTCTATCAGTATAAAGTCTCCTTTAATGGAATGAGCAAATCTCCCTGCTAAGATATTGGTCCCTTTCCAGTTTAGGTTCGACCCATTCTTTTTGAACAGGTCTTTTCTATCCCAAATGATATTCCAATGGTCCAAAAACCTGAATCCCTGAACAATACATCAGCTCTTCAGCCATTGATTTATCTCCTTTATCCCTATGATCCTTCTTTGTTTGAGTTTGGCATCAGGAGTAAACCAGAAATTACTACTTTTAAGGTTTTATTTTTTAATCTTCTACCTAACCTCTTAAATTCACTCTGTACTGCTTTAATCTTTTCCTTAAAAATGTCATTCCTACCAATGTGTACAAAAATAATTTCTGGCTTCTCAATCTCACCTTTGACAATATGTTTGAAACACTTAGAAATGTCCTCAATCCTAGCACCAGGAATGCAACAAACCATCCTATATTTATGCCCCACTGCCACAGAATCGCCTGTCTATGCCCCAACAGGAGAGTCCCTATAACAATAATTCCATTAAAACTTGTCAAATGCTGCCTAACATAAGAATCATTCCAAGTGTCCAATTACTGACTGACCCTGCCATTTTCCCTCGGAGAGACTACCCCCTTTTACAGTTCCAAAAACTGCATATCTATTTGATAGAGGAATAGCAGCCAAAGACTTTTGAACTACCTTCTTACCTTTCCTGACAGTCACCCATCTATCTGACTGATCCTGCTGGGTAATAACTTTTCTAAATCTACTAGCCATCTCACTCTGTACCTTATATATGGCCTTAATAACATTAAGCCTAAAAAAAAGGATGTTTCAATGACACCATATATATGTACAATAAACTACCTTTCAATACCTATAGAAAATAGCGTTATAATAGAAGAAAAAATAGATATCAAACATATAAAAATTAAACAAAATCAATCATTTAGCTGATTAACTGAATGAAAATGATTCCACTTCAATAAATTCCTCGAAGGAAAAAAAACCTTCTCTAGAGGTGACCACATGTAGGACTCTCCGGAATGAAAACACAACTCCTTATTTTAAAAAAAACTGTTCGATTTTTTCAAAATAAAACTTTTGTAATGTTAAAAAAAACCCTCTAAAACACATATAGACCTTTCTAATTTCTGAATTAAGAATAAAAAAAGTCAGCAATTCACTGTAGACCCTTAAAACAAGCCTTTTTTAAAAAAAAGCCCATTTGAAAAAAACGCGTTTCTTTTGTTTGTTCTTTTTTTTGTTTTTTTTAATGTTAATAAAACAAAATGGAAATGGAAAA
Source organism: Rhincodon typus (assembly GCF_021869965.1). NCBI lineage: Eukaryota > Metazoa > Chordata > Chondrichthyes > Orectolobiformes > Rhincodontidae > Rhincodon > Rhincodon typus. The sequence goes on from NC_063345.1 coordinate 40,971,981, forward strand.
AATATCTAATATTAGTAAATTATCAAGACTATAATAACTTTAAAAAAATACGTAATAAATCTTTAACTAAGCCTGCAATCCCAGGAGCAGCTGCAAGATTCATGCTGCTCAACATCTGTTCATATCTTTCCTTAAATAAGAATTCACAGTATTCCAGCTGCAGTCTGACTATTGCTTGTATAGTTTTAGCAAAACCTCCCTATTTTTACCCCATTCTCTTTGAAATACTTAACATTCCACTTGCCTTCTCTGTTACCTTCAGAACATGGATGTTAGCTTTTGTGATTCATGTCCTTCTGCAGTTCACCTTTCTGCAGTCTCTCCATTTAAATAATACTCAGCTCTTCTATTCTACCTGCTGAAGTGCATTACTGTATATTTTCCCACATTATATTCCATGTGCCGAATTTTTACCTAGTCACTTAACCTGCCTATATCCCTTCGTAGACTCCTTGTGACTTTCTCACTACTTGTCTTCTTACCTATTTTTGTGTCATCAGCAAACTTGGCATTCACTTCCATCATCCAAGTCATTTATATATTGTAAATAATAATAGCCCCAGCACTGATCTCTATGACATTCCACTAGCTACAGATTGCCATTCTGAAAATGCTCTCTTTACCCCAACTCTGTCTTCTATTAGTTAGCCAATCCTCTAGCAAAGTTAATGTACTACCCCAACACCATAGGCATTTATCATATTTAGTACTATTGTGTGTGGTAGCTTATTGAATGCCATTTGGAAATCCGATTATATTACACCCACTGCTTCTCCTTTATCTATCTTGCTTTTTACCTCTTCAAATAATAGATTTGTCAGGCCTAATTTCCACTTTGTGAAGCCATGTTAACTCTGCTTGACCATAGTTTGTGTTTCTAAATGCTGTGCTGGTATATCCTTTGGAAAAGACTCTAACATTAAAGATGTTAAGCAAACTGGTATATGGTTACCTATTTTCTATTTTATTCCTCTTTTAAGGTGGCAAGGTGGCTCAGTGGTTGGCACTGTTGCCTCACAGTGCCAGGGACCCGGGTTTGAGTCCAACATTGGGTGACTGTGTGGAGTTTTTACGTTCTCCCTGTGTCCACATGGGTTTCCACAAGGTGCTCCGATTTCCTTACATAGTCGAAAAATGTGCAGTTAGGTCACTTGTTGGGCTGAATGGCCTTTTTCCAAGCTGTAGGGATTCTATGATGATCTAAATAAAACTATTACATTGGCATTTTTCCAATATTTGATCCTTGACATAAAAAAGCCACAGATATTGGAGATAACACGGTGTAGAGCTGGATGAACACAGCAGGCCAAGTAGCATCAGAGGAGCAGGAAGGCTGACGTTTTGGGCCTAGACCCTTCTTCAGAAATGGGGGAGGGGAAGGGGGTTCTGAAATAAATAGGGAGAGGGGGAGAGGCGGATAGAAGATGGATAGCGGAGAAGATAGGTGGAGAGGAGACAGACAGGTCAAAGAGGTGGGGATGGAGCCAGTAAAGGTGAGTGTAGGTGGGGAGGTAGGGAGGAGATAGGTCAGTCCAGGAAGGACGGACAGGTCAAGGGGGCGGGATGAGGTTAGTAGGTAGGAGATGGGGGTGGGGCTTGAGGTGGGAGGACGGTATAGGTGGGAAGAAGGACAGGTTAGGGAGGCGGGGACAAGCTGGGCTGGTTTTGGGATGCGGTAGGGGGAAGGAAGATTTTGAAGCTTGTGAAATTGTGAGATAGGTGGAGACAAGTTCGGTGGGGCAGGAGCAGGCGGAGACAATGGGTCGACCAGGCAGTCAGGTTTGTGGATTTTGGGAAGGAGATAGAAGCAGGCGGTGCGGGGTTGGGGAACGATGAGGTTGGAGGCTGTGGGTGGGAGGTCACCTGAGGTGATGAGGTTGTGGATGGTTTAGGAGATGATTGTTTGGTGCTCGGGGGTGGGGTCATGATCAAGGGGGCGGTAGAAGGAAGTGTCGGAGAGTTGGCGTCTGGCATCGGCATTCCACTCCCGTACATCTCAGAGGTCCTCGTTTTTCAAGGACCGCAACTTCCCCCCCTCAGTGGTCGAGAATGCCCTCGACCGTGTCTCCCGCAACTCATCCCTCACACCCCCTCCTCGCAAGAACAACCAAAAAAGAATCCCCCTCGTCCTCACGTACCACCCCACCAACCTCCGGATCCAACGCATCATCCTCCGACACTTCCGCCATCTGCAATACGACACCACCACCAAAACCATTTTTCCCTCCCCACCCTTATCTGCTTTCCGGAGGGACCACTCTCTCCGTGACTCCCTTGTCCGCTCCACACTCCCCTCCAGCCCCACCACACCCGGCACTTCTCCCTGCAACCACAGGAAGTGCTACACCTGCCCCTGCACCTCCCTATTCACCCCCATCCCAGGCCCCAAGAAGACTTTCCACATCAAGCAGATGTTCACCTGCACATCTGCTAATGTGGTATATTGCATCCGCTGTTCCCGTTGCGGCCTCCTCTACATCAGGGAAACCAGGCGGAGGCTTGGGGACCGTTTTGCAGAACACCTACGCTCGGTTCGCAATAAACAACTGCACCTCCCAGTCGCGAACCATTTCAACTCCCCCTCCCATTCCTCAGACGACACGTCCATCCTGGGCCTTCTGCAGTGCTACAACGATGCCACCTGAAGGTCGCAGGAACAGCAACTCATATTCCGCTTGGGAACCCTGCAGCCCAATGGTATCAATGTGGATCTCACAAGCTTCAAAATCTCCCCTCCCGCTACTGCATCCCAAAACCAGCCCAGCTCGTCCCCGCCTCCCTAACCTGTCCTTCTTCCCACCTATACCGTCCTCCCACCCGCATCTCCTACCTACTAACCTCATCCTGCCCCCTTGACCTGTCCGTCCTTCCTGGACTGACCTATCTCCTCCCTACCTCCCCACCTACACTCACCTTTACTGGCTCCATCCCCGCCTCTTTGACCTGTCTGTCTCCTCTCCACCTATCTTCTCCGCTATCCATCCTCTATCCGCCTCTCCCTCTCTCCCTATTTATTTCAGAACCCCCTTCCCCTCTCCCATTTCTGAAGAAGGGTCTAGGCCCGAAACATCAGCTTTCCTGCTCCTCTGATGCTGCTTGGCCTGCTGTGTTCATCCAGCTCTATACCGTGTTATCTCAGATTCTCCAGCATCTGCAGTTCCTACTATCTCTCATAGATATTGGACTCAGCTGTGGAGGTGATGAGGCGGTAGTCTACTACACAATAGACCAGAAGTGGAAGAAGGTATTGAATATTGAATATATACCAGACATTAAATACAAAACTTAGCGTAAGGTTCAACAAATGCCAAGTATCACAACTGTGTAGTCATTATATAATATATTTTATAAAGAAAGTTAATCTGACTTTTTAAAATCAACATAGAATCTTAGAAGGTGGATAGAAGATATTAGATGACTGCCCTTATTGATTCACTACTACCAAAAACAAGCAGGCAGATTGATGTGTCATCTTAGCATCAATCACAAAGGGAAGATTTAGAAATTGATTACCTCTTAGGTAGAAAAACAAACCATTTTAAAGGGTGTGAGAATTCAAAGCTTCTGGGAGAACAGGAATCTGGTAAGACACAGCCCGGAATTCCAGTATTTGACTTTGAAGATTTAAAAGTTTTTTTGACAATTCAAAGTTTCACAATAGCCATTTGCTTTGCTCATTATAAAGCAGCTGTGAGACTCCAATCTGGGCAGAACTCCAAGAAGAAATTCAACAGACACACCAGTGAGAGGCAGGTTTCTTAACAGGGAGACAAAAAGGTACACCAGCTAAAGGACTATTCTACTGAACCAGGCTATCAAGGGACACAAACTGGAATGTGATAAAAGCTGAAGAAAGGAGCCTTCACTCCCACCCAGAACATTTCTGCTCAGTCAAACTTGGGAGAAGACACCAACTATTTGAATACAGAAACATTGTAGCTGCTGAATTCTGACTTCAAGTTTTACTTTCAAGTTAATGCTATCTTTAATCTTGTTCGTTAAAAATGGTGTACCCTTCTCATTAGTTGTGTGCCACTGCATTTCCAACAACCTATTCTTTATCCTAATTTCCCAGTTCCCTTTAGTCAGCTTTGCTTTCATACCCTCATAATTTTCCTTATTTAAGTTCAAAACACAATTCTTGGACTCACTCTTCGTGCTGTCAAACTGAATGATTAATTCAGTCATTATTTCCTTTTGTTGTAGTTTGACCTGTCACCACTCTGCACAGAATTGTACCTTGGAGTACCTTTACTGTGAGGTCACTAATTAATTCTGTCTCATTACACATTACTAAATCTAGAATAACCTTTTCTCTGGTTGGCTCTAGAATGTGTTGCTCTAAGAAACTGTCCTGAAAACACTCTATGAACTCATCTACTAATCAGATTTGTCCAAACTGTATGTGGATTAAAATCAACCATGACTATTGCCATAACTTTCTCAAAAGCCCACATTATTTATCTGCTTAATATGCAAAAGTGAATGAATTAACACTACTGAAAGTCTTTGCCACATATCAACATTAATCTGCTCCTTCAGGGAAAAAAATTCAAAAATGAACTTAGTGAACTGATTATCTCTTCAAGCACTATAAGTAAGATTCAAGCTGGGCTCTATCGCTGAGAGAAGTGCTTGGGTCCTATGGATTTGATTTCAAATGATATTTTACTATTGTCTGAGATGTTAAGAAAGTCAGAGGATTCTAGATACAGGCATTGTCCATCTTTAGACCAATGGAGTAAATCCTTGTGATATAGCCAGTGAGAGGAGTTCTTCTGATTAAGGGTTCATTTCTACTATAATTCCAATGTGGTGTGCAGCAGGAACCATGTGCCCTGATGCGAAAGTTCTATTGTAAAATTACTCTGAACTGACTTCTCTTCTTGCACTCAGTTTTTGACTTGTATCATCACTTGTGGTCTTCTCTCTCTCTCTCGCCTTCATTTCTCTCCCTCCATCTTTAGTCTTTCTCATATATTAAGTTAGTGGGGAGAATTTGAACTCAATAACTACCTGGAATTAGGAGTCAAATGGCTTCATGGTCACCATTTGTCGATGGTCAGAGAAACCCATCTGGTTCACTAATGCCCTTTAGGGAAGGAAACTATCATTCTTACCTGTTCTGGCCTACATGTGACTCTGGACCCACAGCAATGAAGTTGACACTTAACAGCTCTCTGGGCATTTAGGGATGGGTAATAAATGTTGGCTAGGCATTGAATCTTGAATCTTCGAATCTTGAATCATTGAACCTGGTATCTTGAATTTAAGAACCTAGACATAAGGTCCATGGCACAGGACATTATAACTAACACAAAATAATTGAATAGAATAGGAGAAGAGGATGAATAAATTAAAAGGTAGTGAGTAGGAGTTTGGAACTGTTGAATGTTATAGGGAAAGAAAGGGTTGAGCTGTGGAAGAAATTATGATTGAAAATAGTAGATAAACAGGTAACTTGGCTCATCAGGTGCTACTGTACAGTATGTTAAAAGGATTTATAGACACTGCTTCATTAAATCTTTATGATAGCAATATTAGCATTCCATTAATCCCCTCAATGTGAAGAAATTGTTTTGATTCTTCCCTTCAACTCTTTTTTGATCATCTTGCATGCCCTTTGTTTTATTGATTAATGGAGACAATTTACAATTACCTTTACCACATCTCTTCACAATCTTCAAATCCCAGCCCAGACAAGTGAAAAGAATTTAACACTTCTAGTTTATTGGAACAACTGTAACTCCTCAATTATAATAACATTTAAATGCATCAAACTGTGTTTATTAATTTTTTTATGCTCTTCATATAGCAGCATATCCAAAGTTATGAGTTAAAGTTCCAACTGCAGCTTCACAAAAGTATTGTGCAAGTTTAAAATTATAAAATGTATCAGCAGAAGTAAGCCATTCAGCCCATTAAGTGTGCTCCACCATTCAATGAGATCATGGCTAATCTGATAATCCTCAACTCCACTCTTCTTCCTTTTCTCCATAACTCTTGATTCCGTTACAGATTAAAAATCTGTTTATATTAGCGTTGAATATACTTAATGATTTAGACTCGACAGCCTTCTGTAGTAAAGAATTACACAAATTCACAACCCTCTGAGAAGAAATTCATCCTTATCTGTGCTTTAACAACGTGTGATCCCTTATTCTGAAATTGTGCCCTCTGGTCCTAGACCCTTCCACAAGAGGAAACAACCTTTATACATCTACCCTGTGAATAACCTAGGAATCCTGCATATTTCAGTAAGTTTGTCCCTCATTCTTCTAAATTCCAATGAATACAGGCCCAGTCTACTCACCCCTTCTCATAAGACAGTCCCTCCATCCTGGCATCAGTGTGGTGAATCTTTCTTGGATGGTCTCCAATGCCAATATATCCTTCCTTAGAGAAGGACCAAAATCTTTGTTTTTAATTCACTCATGGGATGTGGGTATTATTGGCTCAGCTAACAGTTACTGTCCATCCCTAGGTTCCTTTTCTTTTTGTTTCCTTCCTTTTGGTGTTACTTTAGCAGTTTTCTAATCCTGTGGGATTCCTGGAAGATTACTACCAGTGTATCCACTTTCTCTTAGCTGTGCCCTTTAATATCCCAGGATGCATCCCATCATATCCACGGGACTTCTCGGTTTGGTCCAATTAGTTTCCCACTTACTTTTTCTCTAACGAAAGGTATTGTATTTATTTCCTCTCCTCCATTTGTCCCTTGATTATTTAGTAATTTTGGATCGCTATTAGCATCTTGTCCCACGAAAACCTGTGCAAAGTATTTATTCAATTTCTCTGACTTTTCCTGGTTCTCCATTATTATTTCCCCAGCCACATTTCCTTAGGGGCCTATGTTCAGTTTGCCTTCTCTCATCCTTTTTATATATTTAAAGGAGCTCTTGCTGTGCATCTTCCTGTTGCAAGTTTACACTCAAAGTTTATTTTCTCCTCCCTTTTTTTGGAAAAAATTTAAAACCAATCCTCTAGCTTACCACTACTCTTTGCCACATTCTGTTTTTTCTTTCAATTTGATGCTATCCTTAACTTCCCCATTATGTTTGTCACTGAATACAAAGCTGAATATTTAAATTTAGCTTTTTTATAATCTAATACATACTTACAATGTCAACCATGGTCCAGTTGATCACAAACTTGCCTCTGAATAACAAAATTCAGTTTCCAATTCATTCCCAGCTAGGATCGATTTCAAAACCAGGACCAACACTCCAGTGCACTACTGAGGGAATGCTACTCTGGCAGAGGGGCCATCTTTCAAAACCAAGGCCCCAACTGTGTACACAGGCAGACGTCAATGATCCCGAGGCAATATTTTGAAAAAGAGCAAGGTACCTTTATCCCTTAATCAAAATCATGAAAGCAAAGAGTATCTGGTCATTATCAAACTGTTTTTTGTGGAAGTTTGTTGAGTGAAAATTGGCTGCCACATTGCCTACGTTACAAGAAAAGTACGTGTTGTCTGTAAAGTGATCAGATATTTGGCAGTCCTGAAAAGCACTATATAAATGCAAGTCTTTCTTTTTAAGCTCTGCTTGAGTCACTCTTTTTTTTAAACAACCTAGATACCTGCATGCCAAACTGTCTCTGCTCTACTACACTGCAAAGAATTATCATTCAAGATACATTTTCTTGGAGCTAGTACTTATTTCCAGATGTTTAATTTCACATGTTTACACTGATTCTATTTGTCACTTACCAGCCCATCTATTACTGTATGTGACACATTGTAATTTTTCATGATTCTTATATGATGGTGCAATACCTTTTGTTTTAAATTTCAGCAACATTTGGTATTGTTTTCACAATTCCTAAGTTCATAATCACCAAAATTAATATTAAAATACAGCAATCTTGTGGCCTACACTCACTCTTGCTTTCCAGTCTCAGAAACTTCCTTTTACCTATACCCTTTGCTTTCTGCCCTGATTTATTTGCCTGTACACATTCCAATTCACATTACTGCCATCTAACATTCATTTTATTACAAATTTCTTATGTTGTAGGTCCAAATGTTTAATATGTGTGGGAAAAATATAGTACAAAACAATGGGTCTTATCCGAACAGCAAAACGATATGGGAGAATATGCTGTTCATATTAACTGGTTATTTTGTTTCATACTGCCTGAGCATCACTTTGTTGTTCTGTTAATGTTTTAGCTGAGTGTAAAAACTATCACATCAAAACTGCAGGATGTGCTTGTAATTTTGAAATTTCTAACGTAAGTAACAATGTATTTCACTCAAGTGTTGGCTCATTTTAAATCACAGTGTTATTATCTGCACTTATAGATTGATATCTGTAGAATTTTTGGTGGGAGACAGAAACTAGATGTGGGGACGGTGAATAGGCACTGAGGATACTACACTTTGCATACAATTTTATTTCTTAGGCTTTTGTCCAAAACTGCACCACACAAAGACAGGCTGGTTAAAAAGGCATTTGTCAACCTTGCATTCATTGCTCAGTTCTTTGAGTATTGGAGTTGGGAAGTCATGTTGAGGTTGTAGGAAGTATACTATTAAGCTGGAGAGTGTTCAGAAGAGATTTACCAGGATGTTGCCGGGTCTGGAAGGTTTGAGTTACAAAGAAAGGCTGAGACTTTTATCACTGGAGAGTAGGAGGTTGAGAGACAACCTTACAGAAGCTTATAAAAGTAATGAGGGGTCTAGATAGAGCTAATGGTAGTTGTCATTTCCCTAGGATGGGGGATTTCAAGATTAGGGGGCACATTTTTAAAGTGAGAGGAGAGAGATTTATAAAAGGCATGAGGGGCAGTTCGTGTGTGGAGTGAACTTCCTGAGGAAGTGATGGATATGGGTACAATTACAACATTTAAAAGACATTTGGATAAGTACATGGATAGGACAGGTTTGGAGTGAAATGGGCCAGGATCAGGCAGGTGGGACTAGTTTAGTTTGGGATTATGTTTGGCATAGACTGGTTGGGCCAAAGGGAATGTTTCTGTGCTGTATGATTGTATAACTCTATGGACACGATAGGGATGAGAGAGGGGATGGAATCATGAGTTTGTGCTTATGAGATTTCAAATCTTGCTTATGAAACTTTGTGAAAAACCTGCATCTCTTCATAATACAAAATTACATGTTACAAAATTTGGCTCCACATTTACCAGACTCTGTCAAGAGCTAACTTACTTTATACTTACTATTCTTATGGCTTGATCTGGATAATGAAGTAAGTGGGCATAAGAATTTAGTTAAAAAGCCAGTGGAATTTGAATTTGTTTAATGAATCTGGAATATACCCAGTAATGGTGACAAGGACAACTATCATTGATTGTTGTAAACAAAACTGTTTCACTGATGCCCTTTTAATAAATAAATCTGCCATCCTTATTTATTTTTGAAGTTACCTTCTGCCTGTATGTGACGCCAGACCCTCAGCAAAGTGGTTGACTCTTAAACGCCTTCTGAACTGGCCTAGCAGGATACTAGGTTCAAGAAACATCAAGGAAACAATCCTGCCTGCAATGCAACTTAATGTTGCATTCCTTTGCAATCCTTGCTTAAAGATCATAACTCTATTAATGGCCTTAATTAAAGTAATAAATAATATAATAATTACCAATACCATCGAGCAGCATTGCCACCTACAGAAGAGGAGAAAATGCACTCTGGTGTCATAAATAGATGTTTTAAATGTAGTCACGCATATACCCTCACTCTGAATGAAATTACAAACTCATGCTTCACTTCTTATAGAAGTATCAGCAGGAAAGATCTTCTTAAACACTAGATGAATTCTTGTCTCATGCTCTTACTGAAAGTTATACACGTTGTGCCACCACAGCCTAATGTTCGAGCAATTACCAACTATAAGGTCACCAAGAACACTGTAATTTCTGTTCTTTTTCAAAGCTTAAAACATGTTTTTTAAAAAAAAAGCCTTTCACAGTACAAGCGATGTCGAATAGGCAAACTAAATAGTACATTTTCCATTTACCAATCGCCTCAGTGGTGAAAGCATTTACACAAATTGATTATGACCTGAAGTTTCCATGCAGTTCAACGTCATGGAGGCAACAGTTGTTTCATGTAAGTGCGAAATTATCATTAACCAGGGTACCAGTGAGCATAAGGAGGTATACTCGCAATAGTGCAAATACACCTTTGGGGTTCCTAATGGTGAGGTTTTTTTTGTCTGCATCCTGCTCAATGACCTATCAGCAATGCAATATTTCAACATTCTCCATGTTCCTTGTTTAAATGATCCATTGTGCAAATTATATGAATTCTGCGGTCAGATTACACCATGCTGTTAACTCTTTTGTATATACCCTGGGTGTTAATTTTAAATCTTTGTTATCTGTGACATCAACACATTATCATTTAACCTAATCTAGTTAAGTCAATGTAAATTGGCTTGCGATTTAGATGAAAATCAGCAGAATTGTGCAAATGCTAATCAAAAAACTAAGTTAAAGGCTTTCATTTTTAAACTGATATCCTTCATATACCACTTGACATTTTCTAAATTTAAACTCTGAAAACTGTTTTGCTTTGATGCTAGAGATTTGGACGTTTAAAAGTACTGTGCATTTAAAAGTAATATTTTCTTTCTCAACGACATTGGCAAACAGACTGAATATATTTGTAAGAGTGAGCCAGTGGAAGCATTTATTCAAAAAGTATGTTTTAATATTTTACCGAATGGTGACAGTGCATTTCTTCTTAATTCCCTCACTTGCATTTCAAAAATATAAAATGGGACGTAACTTCCGCATATATTAATCCTTAATTATTGCTGTCTAGTTGATGGCTTTATATCAGGAGCTTTTAACACAGAGCATATGGCTTTAGCGTGTTTTCAGTTACTGAACCAGCTATATATCTGCACTGATGACATAACCCAATTTTGGAATTATCTTTAAATTGACCATGCAAACCTTTAAAGTTATTTTTTAGGACAATCAATCAATCGTTTGATGGTCTTTGAATGTGAACTGAAGGAAAATACTGCATTGAAATATTTCCAAGAACACAAAATAAAAAACAAAATCAAGCCAGTTTTTGCTATTAAAAGTGGCAGATGTAACAGCATTACTCATGCCCTAAGAAAATTATTTAACGCACCTTCCGCCTTGAAACAAAAGTTACTTTTAACACCTGTTATTCTAAGAGAGAAGAAAAACTCAATGCATGAGTAGAATGTTCTTTATATAATTGTTGGACTGAGATTGGTGGCTACTGAACACCTAACAGACGCATAAAGAAGTAACTGAACAAAACTAATTTGAAAACTAAAACAAACTAAGTACTGTATATAATTAATTATTGCCATAATTGTACATTTGTTATATGTTCTTCGGATGAAATAGTCTCAGCAAAACTGAAGGATCGGAACCACTTAAACCAAAACTAAAATAGACAAGTGCTACTTACCTCTGTAAGTTAGTCGTTGTGTGTTTATATATGATTCCAGACACTGACTAAATTTCGTTAAGAATCTAAATTGCTCAAAATTACTTTGCAACTCCACTGACTCACCAGCGTTTTATCAGTATTGATTGACAACCGGTTCCTGGGTTTATCCTCCTCTTGATAGTTGGCCATTTCGATTGGTGCTGTAAGGGCAATGTTCGCCAATAGGAGCAGGGCTGGGGAGGGCCCACTTTCGTTGGAAGCCCTTCGCCTTCAAATTGACAGCTGCATATACCAAAACGGAACTAGTCGGTTTCAGTTGAGTGGTATTGTTAGGCGTGTTTAGCTTCTGAATTCTCCAGAGATGAGTGCTGTATCATCTGCTTTCAAAGTGATAATGCGTTTCCTGTCTGTACTTAATAACTTTTCTTTTCCATACCCCATTAGCATAGCGCCTTATCTCGTCCCAAGGAATGTATAGAAACAATAACATTGCTCATAACTGATTATAAATTATAAAAGAACAAGGTTTGCAATCTGTCCGACAGTAAATCGCTTAGCATAACACCTGTTGGAAGATGGGAATTCTTGGAATTGCATAGAATTTGGGAATATATGCCTAAATTAATAGCATGCTCACCTATGAGTCTCAAGATTCAAGACCTACTCCAGGTCTCGAGCACAAAAGAAGATGAAAGGTGACACTTCAGTGCAGTAACTAAATATGCTGTCTTTTGGTTGAGACATTAAACAGTCTCCATCTTCTGGCCACTGAAGCTGCAAAATCCCATACTGCGCTGTTTTGAAGAAGAACAGGGGCGTCATCTTCGGGTTCATAGCCAATTTTTGTCCCTCAGTCAACATCAGAAAACCAGATGATCTGATTATTAACACATTGCTGATAGTGGGAATTTTCTGCACATTTCTGAACATTAATGCATTGCCGACATTACCACAGTAACTGTACTTAAAGTGCACCACTTGCTGTAAGGCACTTTGAAGTATCTGACTGTTGTGAATAATAAAAGCAAGTCTTTCATTTTTAAATCCCCACGTTTCTATTGATTCTACAATTTCAAGTTTTCTTTTTTATATTCAAAGTTTCTGATGTGTTGGTTACGTAACTATAGTGTCTTGACAGTTTGGTGACAAAAATTTGTGAATGTTTCAAGTCAAGCTCAACTGAAATCCAGAGAAACAGTCTGCTTCATAGAACTAGCCATTGTGTTATTCGAAATGTTCTCTCCAAATCCAAAATCGCCAAAAATGTGCAAGACAGAAGAAAGTTGTTTCTCCTATCGTGTCAAAGCTGATTGACAAACAAATACCCAGCCTTATCCCATAGCCTTGCAGGTCAAAGCTCTTCAAATTGACATCCAAATAGTTTTTTTTAAGTTTTGAGAGCTTTGTCTTCTGCAACCATCTCAGGCAGTGAATTCAAGTCCCTTTGTTGCAGGACCATTTTAAGAGAGAGTAAATGGCATTACTGAAGGAAGTGATACCACATCTCACGTGACTAAAGAGCTGTAGGTGTGGACTGACAGAGTAAGTATAACAGCCTGATAAGGAAGGTTGTTTGGTTCTCCTCTTTTTAACCACGCCACCCCCTCTTGGTTGGTCGTAACAAATATTGCTTTTTTAGCATATAGTTATTATACTTCAATTAAACATGGTTAACCAGATCAAAGATAGAGGGGAGCCAATTCCAAAGTTTTCTTGAGCAAATGAGAGTGGAGTTTTATTGTTCAAGCTGAGAAAAATAAGGAAATGCAACAAACATAAATGATAAACTTTTAAAAAGGAGTGAGGGGTAGAGGAGGGTGTCTGTACAGACAGGACAGTACAGGTGGTTGCAGTAGAAACTTTTTAAGGAGTCCTTAAATTGCAAATGAAACCTGAGTCCAACAGTTTAGCTCTTCTGTTTTCACAGTAGTGGCAAAACTTGCGGATGACATTGATTTCGCAATGATCAGATTGCAAACTTTCCAAGTTGCTTTTTCACTGTAATTTGTTTCTGAAACTGAGAGAAGGAGCAAGAGAAGAGCTTTCAGTATCGTCCATATTGTTTTCTTTCTCCTTTGATACTCAAAGGCAGCTTTTAATAGACAGATCCTTTGCGGGTTCACAGAATCATAGAACCAGATAGTGTAAAACAGGCCCTTCAGCCCATCAAATCTGTACCACTAAACATATAATATCTATACTAGTCCCACTTGCCCACATGAGGCCCATAGGCTTGAATGTTACAATGTTTCGAGTGCTCATCCAAGTACTTTTTAAAAAGGTTGTGAGGTTTCCAGCATCAAATATCCTCACTACCCTCTGGGTGAAAAAAAAGTCCTCAAATCCCCTCTAAACCTCCCACCCTTCACTTTAAAAATATGTCCCTTTGTTATTGACTGTTCAACTAAGGGGAACAGATGTTTTTTCTTCACCCTGTATATGCCCCTCATGACCTTATATCCCTCTCAAGTTCCAGCCTACCCAGCCTCTCTGCTCCAATGAAAACAACCCAAGCTTATCCAGTCTCTCATCATAGCTGAAATGCTTCATCCCAGGCAACATCCCATATACCTTCTGAATTATCCTCGTAACCTGTCCTGCACCTTGAAGGATCTGTGGACAAGGACCCCAAGATCCTTTCAGAGATAGTAGGAACTGCAGATGCTGGAGAATCTGAGATAACAAGGTGTAGAGCTGGATGAACACAGCAGGCCAAGCAGCATCAGAGGAGCAGGAAGGCTGACGTTTTGGGCCTAGACGTTTTGGGGGAGGGAGGGGGGTTCTGAAATAAACAGGGAGAGAGGGGGAGGCAGATAGAAGATGGATAGAGGAGAAGGTAGGTGGAGAGGAGACAGACCGGTCAAAGAGGTGGAGATGGAGCCAGTAAAGGTGAGTGTAGGTGGGGAGGTAGGGAGGAGATAGGTCAGTCCAGGGAGGACGGACAGGTCAAGGGGGCGGGGTGAGGTTAGTAGGTAGGAGATGGGGATGGGGCTGTGTAGCCCAAGTAGGTCACTTGGGGAGCATGGAACACACTTTTTTCCCTTCTAAGGTGTATGCCCACGTGGGAGAAACATTTAAGCTATGTCCAATCTTTCTAAGTGTTCCTTATTGGTCTTTTCCCTGTTATTAGCACATTACCTAGACAAATGGTGACCTGGGTAGACCTTGTAAAATGTTCTCCATCACCCACTGAAAAATTGCACAGGCTGACAATACCCCAAATGGCAACCCCGTATATTGGTACAAACCTTCATTGATATTAATTGTAGCATACATCTGGGAATCTTCATCTAACAGCAATTGCAAGTACGCAAGGCTTGTGTCCAGCCTTGTGAAGGACAGACCTTCTGCCAGCTTTGTGTATAAATCCTCTATGCAAAGGTTTGGGTATTTATCCAGCCGCGAGAAATGGTTTACTGTTTGTTTAAAATCCCCATAAAGGTGAACTGATCCATCGGGCTTCATAGTCGGTACAATCAGTGCTGCCATTTCCACAAACTGGGCTGGTTTGATGATTCCTTCACTTTCCAGCCTTATGATTGCTGCCTGTATTTTTGTCCATAAGACAAATGGCAATGGGCAGGCCTTCCAAAATCGGGGAATTGCTTCCTAGTCTACAAGTAAGATGGCCTTGGCTCCTTTGGTAATTCCTAGTTTTTCCTGAAAAACCTCCAGGTATCTAATTAGGACTTTACTGAGGCAGCAATTTTTTAATTGAAAAATGTTGAGGCAATCCAGGTGAATCTTTCTCAACCAATTTTGCCCCATCAAGCTTGGGCCTGAGTCTTTTACTACAATCAATGGTAGCTGAACCAGCTGCTTCTCATAAGAGACTGGAATAAAGTTGTACCCTTAATCTGTAAGGATTCCCCGGTATAGGTTCTCAGTTTAGCTGAGGTCTTTTGCAAACTTAATGTTTGGAGTCCAGAGCAAATTTTGTTAAAGATGGGTTCCGCATCACTAAAATGGCCACATTGGTATCAACCTACATTAGAACTATGTGATCGTTTAACTACACGTTTATTTTGATTGGTTCTGATTTGGATGTTGCTAAGCAATTTAACCATTCAAAACAAGATGTAGTTGGACTTTACAGGGTGTACATTCTCCTGGATACTGGCCTATGAGTTCTCTTACTCAATTTAGGTCCAGTGGGACTCTTTAGCTGTCTCGTGTCCACATACCAGAAGCAACTACAATTGCTCGCCGACCTGGATCCTGAAGATAATTTTCATCATTTAGCCAAGGCTTGGCTTTGTTTTGGGGTTTTGCTGTGGGCTGACCTAGAGTCCCTCTGTTCAGGATATGTCCTGAGTGAGGCTATGCAATTGCCTTTACTCAAGTGGTGTTCTCCAAGCTCAGTTGGATTGGCGAGGGTGTCCACTTCCATCGGAAACCCTGCAACTCTTATCCTCCACTTGCTGCATTTTCCAATGATAAAGTCAGTTGTAGTGCTTGTTTGAAATCCAGTTGGGCTTCAGCTAGTAGATGCTTTTGCATGATTACATCATTATTCCCACATACCAAACAGTCTCTCAGCATTTCATTAAGAGGTAAATCAAAATCACTTACCTCTGCCAATCATCTTTACCTTGTCAAAAATCCTGATACAGATTCCCCTGGTTCTCGAATTGCCATGTAAAACCAATAGCATCGCAGAATTAAAAGAGGTTTGGGGTCGTAATATTCCTTAATTAAATCCATCAATTTTTGAAAGGTTTTAGTATCTGGTGCCTCAGTGAAAGTTGGGCACCTAATAACTGATAAAGTTTCGGGTCCCCAAACTGTCAGGAGAATTACTCATTGCTTTTCATCTGCCCCAATGTCTTTTGGCTGGAAAAAAATAATACATTCTTTCCACATACTGGGCAGTCTTCAATGGCGGGATGCAATAAATCAAGCTTCCCAAACAACGGCATGTTGCCAGAAATGATTACACCAACTCAAAGATGACTTTTGCGATGGAATTTCAACAGGAGCATGTTTTACTCTCATTGCCATGGAAATAACCCCACAGAGGCTGGTATCCCATCACCAAGTCACCCTTTAATTACATGAGGAGACTCCTTGACATTAATCCAACTTCCTCTGAGCCAGCTCTCAGAGTAAACAGAGCCTCTGACACACCCATTTTTATCTGTCAGCCAGAGCTCCCTGATTGGACCAGATTAATAGCCCCACTCAGGGAACTCATATTCTATGAAGTCCACCAGGCTGACCTCGTTGCTGTCACTTGAGTACCATCACATCAAAACTTGCATTTGCTCTGGTCTATTAGATTAATTCTCTGCAACCATATTTCACATATTAATTTCTGTACGATGAATATGACAGCAAAAGACTTTCACAGATTTATAAGGATTTATGGAAGCCACAAGGGCAGTGTAACAATAACAAAATCAAGAAGGTGGGGAAATTAGGGAAGAAACTTAATCTAACAGTGTGGGGGCAGGCGGCGGTGGGGGGAGGTGGATAATGCATTCCAGCACCTCCAGTACCTACTTCCTTCCAAAAGCTGTCAGGTTAGTAATAGACACCATATGCTCCTTTTCCAAGGACATCGGGGAACAGATGTAACCACAGCAGAAGCAACAGATCCCTTAGAGGGAGCCCGGGCAATCGGAGTTCTTTTGCCAGCTCAGTTACTAACACCTCTGTGAATACATTAGCTAGATCACAGGTCAGGAATACATTCTGATGAGCACACCATTGACAGTGTCCAAACTGGTCAAGGAAGAAATGCCCCAGGTTGCTAGCACTTAGAGGACTGCCAGAGACTGGTGCCTGGTCAGCCCCAGTCAGGTCAGTGCTCCATGGTGTTCGCCATTAAAGACTTCAGCACAAGTAGACCTGTGAACAGCAGGCAGGTTTGTTGGACACACTGGCCAAACTAACTCAAGTGTTGGAGACATCTATTTGAACCATGCTACCTCTGGCATGTGAGAATCTGGCTGTCTCCATGGACAGATTGGCAGCTGCCATGGAAAACCAGGTCCAGCACCCTCAGTACCTGCTGATATGCACACAGGCCTCTCCTTCATTGGCCCAGTAGTCAGCACCAAAAGTGAGATGAGAGGGGTACGAGGGACCTTAACCCTTGTTCACATGCCCTTAAATTCTTCAGTAGGGCAATCCTTGTCCTTGTAGCAATAAAGCATCCAGTTTATGAAGTAGGTGTCAAGGTAATTTTGTTTATGTCGTCTTGACTGCCTTCCCAAGACATGGCTAATTGCTTTCAATCTGTATGTGACAGCCTGTCTTTGTTCCTTAACAGCTTATGCCAGACAGTTATTATTGCTGCTGCATTCGGTGTGTAACAGTTTATCTTTGTTGATTTGTTCAACCTATGAACAGGTATTAAAGTTCTGACGTCTATAATATTACAATGTCATCGGCCATTTTGGGCAGGAAAAAGCTTAGTTTATCCTTGTGGAGTAACATCTCCAGAATAAAGTTCCTCTGTTTAGTATTTTGGCCTCCTGGTCCTTCTTGGTACATAAAACGGGAAGTAAACTGGCAACAAGGATGAAAATTGCTTTGAGATCCACTGGTCATTCCGTTGATTCATCAAAAAAAGAATTGTGGTCCTCACTGAAAATCTTGGAGGCACTTCAATAAAAAGAAGAAAATAAATCAGAAGACACCATCACCATACTGAAATAGGTACAGTCAGCAAAAAAGGGAAGAGGTGAACAGTGCAGAAGAGGCTCACCATGTGCTCCACCAATAAGGAACACCATGAATAAGGAATATCCTACATGGATGGAAATGACATGAGCTAAGACTCGGATGGAAACAGGCAGCCTTGGAAATACCTTGTTTTAAATTAGAAGAAGCAACATAATGTTAACTCTTTTTCTGTGGTACATTATGCTATGCTTTCCAATTTATAAGGAAATGGTGGGAAATTTTGGTTCCATCAGACTATATGATGAAAGAACAGAGAACCGGAATGAAATTTGGATAAATGTAATGTATTGAATTTTGGTACAACAAACAAGGGTATGGTGTATACAATTAATGGTAGGACTTTGGGTAGTGTTGTAGAACAGAAGGATCTAGGGGTGCAGGTACATAATTCTTTTGAAGTTTACATCACATATAGACAGGGTGGTTAAAAAAGCACTTAGAACCCTTGCCTTCATTGCTCCGTCCTTTTACTATGGGTGTTGGGAAGTCTCGTTGAGGTTGTACAGGATATTGGTAAGGCCTCTTCTGGAGTACTGTGTCCAGTTCTGGTCACCCAGTTGTAGGAAGAACATTATTAAGCTGGAGAGGGTTCAGAAGAGATTTACCAGGATGTTGCCGGGCATGGAGGGTCTGAGTTATAAAGAAAGGCTGGATAGGCTGAGACTTTTTTCACTGAAGCGTAGAATGTTAAAAGGCGACCTTATAGAAGCTTATAAAACAACGAGGAGTGTAGATAGAGTTAACAATAGTTGCCTTTTCCCTAGGATGGGGGATTTCAAGACTAGGGGGCACATTTTTAAGGTGAGAGGAGATAAATTTAAAAAAGACATGAGGGGGAGTTATTTTACACAGAGGGTGGTTCACGTGTGGAATGAACTTCCTGAGGAAGTGGTGGCTGTAGGTACAATTACAATGTTTAAAAGACATTTAGATAAGTATATGAATAGGAAAGGTTTAGAGGGATATGGGCCAGGAGCAGGCAAGTGGGACTATTTTAGTTTGAGATTATGTTCAGCATACACTGATTAGACCCAATGGTCTGTTTCCGTGCTGTATGACTTTATGACTCTATGACTACATAGAGAGAGTCCATTATTCTGGTCAAACCTAAAAAAACTGAAGTAGATATAGTTGTCCCTACATATGCGTTTATGAAGGGGAACCTTTTAATCTTCTATGGAGTTCTGGTACAGCCAGAGAAACTACTTTCAAAACCTATGAAGAGCTAGTAGGAATCCTGCACAAACATTTTTCACCAAAACCATTGGTGATTGCAGAGGGGTTTAGATTCCACAAACATGATCAGCATAATGGTGAAAATACCTCTGCAGTTTGTTGTAATTTTAAAGACATTAGCAGAATTCAGCGAATTTGGATACAACTTAAAGTGACGCTATCAGGGACAGACTGGTGTTTGGTTTAAGTTGTGAAGCAATCCAGAAGACATGATTGACAGAAGTAACCTGGACTTAAAGAAAGCACTAAAAGTAGCAGTCATGATGGAACAAGTATCCAAGGAAGACAAACGTGAGACCATTAATTCAGAACTCTAGCATGAGAGTTTACAAAATGATGACTGAAAAATGAGCACCAGTGTAGATTCAAGCTGACATTGCAACAGCAAATTTTTGGTATAAAGAAGTTTTATGCAGAAACTGCAGCAAAAGAGGGCCATTGAACTGGTTTGAGGAAGAAACA
>NC_063345.1:40992272-40994136 GCF_021869965.1 Rhincodon typus
TGATCAACATACGGCAAAAGTGCAAAAACTGAAGAGTAGTAAGAAAACCTACATGAGAAGGGCACAAGAAAAGCCCAGACTTTCAGTCTGTAGAGGAACTGTTATTAAACATATGACCATTGCTGGCGACACCAACCAATGCTGAGTCACTTCTTACTGAATGGCAAACTGGTAAGAATGGAGCTAGACACTGGAACTGCAGTTTCATTGATACCTGGAAGTGCATATCAGAAGTAGCTGAGTCACTTTGCACTGCAACCCTCAAAAATTGTACTAAGAATGTACACAAGCAAAAGGGGTTGCTCCTATGATGCTGCTTGGCCTGCTGTTTTCATTCAGCTCTGTACCTTGATGTCTCGGATTCTCCAGCATCTGCAGTTCCTACTATCGCATGACAATGTGAATGTTCAGTTGTACAGTCAGATTGAAGATTTCTCCTCACACATTGTCAAAGGACAACTTCCAGCTTAATTGGGAAGAGCACAGTTGCATAGTGCACTAATATTAAAGCAGACCTGAGAACAATATAACATGCTTCAATGAAAGTGCTTAATTTTGTCATACAGCCGGAAAATAAGAGCTATCAATTCTGTCAACTGAATATCCAAGCTCCATTAAATCCCAGCAAGTATCAACTGTCAGTATGGGATCATTAACGGTACAAAATACCAAACAAAGTACTTGAAATCAAGCAACCTCAAGATTTTAAAAAAAATCGTTAATGCACCATTTTCTCAATCTTTAATTCACATCAAGGAAACGTTTTTGAAGGAAGGAATTATATTTATTGCATATGGAGACCTATTTAATTATAAACTAGACTCCACGCTGCGTTTTCCATTGAGCCAGCAGAGACTTTTGGACAAATACAAAGTAAACTATAACTCGACTGGAATCAATCAGGAATTTTAAAAAAGTTATAATGGCATTAACAGTGATTGCTAATGCATTCACAATATATTTTACTATGATACATTAAAATGCAAATATAGTTAAATAATATGTCCTTAAGAAATATCATTTGGAACTGCCGCCCTCCCATTTGTTTATTTAACACAATCCACACTCTCCCCCATGTTTTCACTCAAATAAATGGGGAATACTGTAGATGCGAGGAAAACAGTAAATTTTGGAGAGTCTCAGCAGGAGACAGCAACAGAGTTAATGTTCTGATGAAGAATCATACAGGACTCGAAACATGAACTCTGTCCCTGATTTGTTGGATTTGTTTGTTTTCCTTTCTCTCGTTCACAAATGCTACCACAGCTGAGAAATTCCAGTCCTTTTTCTCTAGCATGGCTGGCTCTCCCTTTAAAGGGACAAGTTTCCTTTGCGAAAACCTCACAGGAGGCGCGGCTCAGAGCCCCGCCCCTCTCTCCCCATTGGTCAGACGCGTTCCATTTTGAAAAAGGCTCCTCCCTTGGCAACTGCGGATTAGCAACGCATCCTGGCGGCGTTCTGATTGGCCAGCGCTGGGCAGCCTGCAGCCAATAGTGGAAAACTAGAGGCTATGCCGCACTTTTCAAAAAAAAAGGTGAGTGGGACTAGGAGAGCAAGAGCGGGTGGTGTATGTGGGGAAAGGAGTTATTTACTGTCTATTACCCACCAACCTACACCTTGAACAGAGCACGGGCAATAGTGCTGTCCTATACTTACAGGAAGGCTCCGTTCTCAACTCTCTGCATTACAGTCTCCCATCCAGTCTGGTGATTTCAATCAGTCTCGCTCTCAAAAGGTTGGAGGTTCAGCAGGTTAGTGAATTCTACTGCTCCTTTCTCTCGGTTTCGTTGCATTAGCAATGATGCACTTGTTGCAAATTTCTTACTGTATGTGGATCCAATATTCCCTCTCTCTTTCCTCCTCC
>NC_063345.1:40994236-41088930 GCF_021869965.1 Rhincodon typus
AACACACACACACACACACACACACAAGAGGGCTGTAATTTGACTGGAGAATCAGTAGCAATAGGGATGGAACCATGGCATCGTACGTATTCGTCAAATAAGTGTTTTTTTTGTATGTGACTACGCTCCTGGTCTTCTGCTGTAACTAATCAAATGTATTAACTTTTTACTTCATATTAGGCTATCTGGTCCTTTTCTTTCCCAGTTCCCCTCTTTCCCCACCCTCCTACAGGCTTGTCGGAGCAATGCCGCAAGCCTCGGAAGCAAAAATCGCTCAACATGGACCATTTGGGAAGGAACCTTCAATAATGGAGAAGGTAAGAACATTTAACTTAAATGCTATAAAAATAGTGGGAGCTTTTGTGCGTGTGAATGACTCTTGAGATGCGTGCATTGATAATATACTTAGCCATCCGACAGGGAATCAAAAATGTAATATTGTTATAGTCATCACAATTTTGATACGAAATGCGCAATTTATGTCATTAGTTTTGTCGCAGTAGGGTATTTTCTGTAGGGAGAATGTTTGTTTGGTTTTAAACGGAAGGAAATCAGTCATGTCGTGTATGTTTACATTTGAAAGTCTGCCCTTGATCTGTTGATCTAACTGAATCTTGGGTAGCAACAGCAGAATATCTCCCAAACTATAAGTATGAAAGATGATAGAATGCTGGAAATACTCGAGACCATGCAGCAACATGGTCCCCAAGAGAGGAACAAATTTTAACGTTTCTGGTTAGTATTCTAATGAATTGTCAACCACCTGAAATGTTAATTTCGTTTCTCCTCCTGCAAAAATTGAAACGTCAATTACTTCCACCGTTTTCTGCTTATTTTTAATTTTGGGTATCTGGGTTTGAGACTAAGGTTAGGACGTTTATATTGACATTCATCTATATTTAAAGTAGAATTTGACTCAAATTGTACTCCTATATTTAAAAGTGAGACTTCCAATGTCTTGGATATGGATTGCTTCTCATTGTTAAACTTCAGAGGATCATTTTATGTTAATGATGGTTGATCACAACAAAGTTTGCAATTGAATCTGGTCACAGGCTTAAACTTTAATTGTTCTAGCAGAGCAGCAGCTGTTGCACAGCCCAAACACCTGCTTACAATGACGTCTGTTTGCAAGGTAGATCTTTTCCCGTCAACCTGTTCAGGGATGTTATTATAGGTCTCTCTCTAGACCAGGTAGGAATCGAGCCCAGGCTTCCTGGTTCAGAGGTGGGAGGTCTAGGTTGTAGTCCCACCTGTTCCAGAGGTTAGTAATACATCCTTATTTAAAACCACATTGTAGCTTGAACTTTTTATGGAACTTTGCATTAAATATATCTGCACATGGCAATCACATCTTGTCTTAAATTCAAATGTTTATCTTTATCAAATTGGAGTTTGTTTGTTTGTCCACTACTCTGCAGCAAAAATGATCCAAAGTTGTGTATTGTAAGATATTGATGGCATGGTGTTGGAGATGATTTCCTTTCTTTTGGTGTTTGAAGCTTTGTTTGGGTGTCAGCATTAATTTTCTCCATATTGTTCAGCATGTTGGCAAGTTAGAATGTATTTTTTTCTAAACAGAACATGTCCTGTAAGATTTCATTTTGTAGTTGGTTTTTACCTGTGGCCAATGGCTTCTTGACCTGTTTGTGGAACATGAGTTATGGCCTTGTGCTTTTTGGACACATCTGGACTTGACTATGAAGATTGTAATAAATTGGGTTTGCTGGCAGAGCTTGCACTTGTAGCTTTTGCTATTGGAAACTTTTCAATGCTTCACTGAAGAATTTTTGGCATCAATTGCAACCAACTGTAACTGTTCTTGAGGGCAGGTTTGCTGAGTGTTTGAGTAAGAACATACAATGCTGGAAATGGTGCAACAACAATATTATTTCAAAGGTTCTTAGCATTTTAGGTTGTTGGAATGATGCCCTCATTCTTCAACGTGGGCAAGTCAGTTCTGAAGATATCTGTTTATATTAATCTTTTGAACAAGTATTTAGCGTCATTGAAGCTAATTCTGCAAAAGCGTCATATTTTAACACTGTTTCATGTCCATTCTTTGGAATGGGATTGGTCCATGAAGTTTTGACTTTGCAATCCTGGGGTCATACATTATTTTGTGAAGGACTCGTATGTTTTTCTTGAGCCCTTCATGGTCCAAAAATTTTAATGCAAGATTTTCTATTTGGTTTGCCTTCATTGGTTGCTTGAAGCAGCTAATAAAAACCTCTTGTGGTTTAGCATATTCACTCCCCTTTTAGATTCCTAGCCAAGATTATTACTTGCATTTGTGTTACCCCGAATAGTATTTGTGGAAGTCTGGATTCATGTAGCTTATTTATTGCCTCTGCCTGAGGAG
Organism: Rhincodon typus; assembly: GCF_021869965.1. Taxonomy (NCBI): domain Eukaryota; kingdom Metazoa; phylum Chordata; class Chondrichthyes; order Orectolobiformes; family Rhincodontidae; genus Rhincodon; species Rhincodon typus. Next base: position 40,996,599 of record NC_063345.1, read on the forward strand.
GTAGCAGTGTTGTTGAAGCAAATTAAAAGGATTTAATGTAATACATGAAAGAGAAAAAAGTCTTGGAGAGGGTGGTGTGTATGCGGAATGAGCTGGTAGAGGAGAGTACGATTACCCACATGTAAAAGACATTTGGGCATGTACGTGGATAAGAAATGTTTAGAGGGATATGGGCCAAATGCAGGCAAATAGGATGATTTCAGTTTTGGAAAACCGGTCTGCATGGATGAGTTGGCCTGAAGGGCCTGTTTCCGTGCTCTGTGACTGTATATAATCAGTGATAAGTATTTCTTTCATTTTTAAGCACACTCTCTCTCTGTTGGAGAGTCACACAATTTTAATGGCCAGTGCTTTGGCTTCAATTACATGCTAATTTCTACTTCCTCTCCATTTCAGGATGATGGCCTTCAAATCAAACGTTCCCCTTCTTCACCCCAGGGTGGGCCCAAGAAGAGATCAGCTTTTGAAGACCTTACAAATGTAAGTTCTGTGACTAGATTGCTTTCTTTATTATGGTAATACCACCCTTCTGTCAAAACAAATGGGTTTTATACTTCTTATTTCTGGACAATGTTTAACTGATATCTTATCCAAATTTCTTTTCACTGCTAATAGGCTAAACAAGGTCAAGATCTGGTTTCAAAGAAAAAACCTGGGAAGGTCGTGGGTAAGAAAACACAAAAAAGTGTCATTGCACAAGAAACATTGAAAAACGAAGAGAATAATTTAAAAAGGTGAACATCCTCCTCTTTCTGGTTCCACGTTTGAGTTCTGAGTATGTCAGTGCTCACATTTGTACAGCACTGTATGTTGCAATTTCTCTATTTTTCAAGTTACTTTAACTGTAGTGACTAAGGCAAAAGTGGCAGGAAATTTCCTCAAAATTGAAATGAGAGGAGTTATTTTGTTTCTTGGTTGAGGGTTGAATATTTAGCTCGGACAATTTATTTGTGACTTCTCAATCTCCAACTGCTAAATTTGAATACCACTAGGATCCTCCTTTAACACCTTAACCTGATTCACTCAGAATGGTAATAGTGACACTATAATTACAAACTGTTCCAGATTTTTTAAAAAAAAGTAGTGGGACGGTCTCGTAAATTTAATGTTCTTAACTATACACCAATCTTTCATCTATTTGTGCATAAATAATACTTTTGGCTAGTGAATATTTGCAACTTGCCCCTGCAAAAATGTCTGCTGTGAATTGCATTAATTTCATGCAGTACAAATGAGAATTTCATTATGGATTATGTGCAAAAGTACCCTGTTTCATTTGTGAAGGGAAATCAGTGTTAACGTTTCGGGTCTGGTGACCCTTCCTCGGAACTGATGGTAGCTAGGAAAATGTTGGTTAATATGCAGAAGATGGAGTTTGGAGGGGGGAAGTGGGTGGGGGTGGTGGTGGCGGGATGGGAGTGGGGGAAGTGTGGGGGGAGGATGGGGTCAGGAGTAAATGATAGGTGGGGGTAGAGCCAAAAGAGAGGAGAACAGTTAAACAGACAGGAGTGGATAACGATCTCCCTAGGAGGGTGAATAGCTGTTAACGGAGACTGTTAGTTAGTGGCTAACAATAGGTGGTGTGTAATAGCAGACTGTGATAACAAGGCCTAGTGTGTCCTCTTCCAGCTTGCGCTGAGCCTCATTGTCCACCTGGACACCCTGAAGCCCTCCCGATTCAAAATTGAACTCAATAATTTTAGGGCCTAAACTCTCCTATGTCCTAGCCCCCTATGCTACACAGCAGGCCTTATTAACAGCTATTCACTGTCCTAGTCAGATTGTTATCCACTTTTTTTTTTGGTCTGTCTAACTGTTCTCCCCTCTCATTTTATTTTGGGCTCTCTTCCACAGCTATCATTTACTCTTGACCTTGACCCTGACCCTGCTCCTCCGACACATTTCCCACCACCCCCCCGCCCAATTTACAGATGTTGCCAGACCTACTGAGCTTTTCCAGCAATTCCTACTTTTGATTTGCAGCATCCACAGTTCTTTTGGATTTTCATTTCTTCAATTGCATAGCTGAACTTCAGCTCTCTTTTTAAAAAGAGAAGCTAGATCACGTTTTATATTGAATTGCTGATTTAACGAAGATTGGATTTATCAGGATGCTGTTGGAATTGAAGAAGTTTGTAGGGAAACTTTTTCAATACCCATCTGAGGATATAGAACTTGACTTGAGTAATGCTCCTGACAGACTTTATTCATAACACAGTGAATGGCAAATAGTATTAAAGAATCCCATTGCTTTTCTTTCCTATTTCTTCCTTCAGTACAGGACCTAAAGCTTCTCTGGAGCATCAGGACAATGCAGGAGAACAGAAGATGCGTAAGGTGCCAGCACCATCAGAGGAAAAAGCAGCTGATGTAGATAAATCGGCAGACCCCAAGGTAAACAAATTTTTGGAGAATCTGTCAGCAGATTGCCCTGCTCCATCTACAAGTACTTTGATTCAAGCTAAATTTATGTAGTTGTCTACATGACTAGCACAATTATTCTGTACCAGCAGCACCTCAAATAATCAGTGAAAATTTAAAAATAAAATGATATTGGCATGTTAATAACCAGGCTGACAATGTGCAGTGACAGCAGTAAATGGGTTCTTAATCAATTGGGTTGTTTGTTTGGAATAGTGAATTAACCTATGCATACCTGTTCAGTCTCAACATTGGTCATTGTGGACACGGAGTTCAAATGGTCAGTGTAGGGCAATGGATGAGGGGCATGTGTTGACTAAGTTGGCATAGAACTAAAATAACATGGGGCTAAGTAAGAGACATAGATTGCCTTGGAGGGTAAGGTGCCATGAGTTGGTGAGGAAATTAGGTGGCATGGGGAATGTAGGTAGGTGAGGGCTGAAGGGCAAACTTTGTTTTCCCTTTTGTTAACTTGACAAAATGTCAGTCAGTGCACTGAGGCAGGCCTACCTGCCCAACCAACCTTTGGTCTCAGACTCTGCACTGTTTCAGGGATAGGCTACCATGGTTCTCATGCCACCGGCACCACCAACCATCCCTTCCCCAAGGAAAGAGCAATTCAAAGTTCTGGGGCACCTTTCTCTTTATTAGATTTGCTGAGCTATACTTGTTCTGACACTCTTGGGATAGCACCTCTACTCTGTTACTGCCATGTACATTAGCCTGCAATTCTAATTGACAGAAAGCTAGCTTGACTCGATGCATGTCGTTCCAACAAGAATCAAGCTTGATGTCATCCAGGACAAAGTAACCCTCTTAACTAGCACTGCAGCCAAAGACTAAAAGAATCATTCCCTCCACTACTGACAGTGTTAGCAGTGTTTAAAAGGAGCAGCAGAAATTTACCAAGCCTCCTTAGACAACAACTTCCAAACCCCTTGATGTCTACCACATACAAGGACAGCAGAAGCTTGAGCGCTACCTGCAAGTTTCCCTCCATCCTGATTTGCCTCCCAGCAGCTTTGTAGGTGTGACTGCAGCAGTTCAAAAAGGTTACCTACTACCACCTTCTCTGGGTCAGGTCAAGATGGGTACAAATGCTGGCCCTGCCAATGCTACTCACAACTGATGATTACTTACCAAAAGCAGATCATCCATCTGCTTTTTCCCACTCTGCAAAAAGTTCAAAATGGCTCATACCCAGTTTGGAAAATGCCTGTGGATGCAAGATTTTTTGATCAGAATTATTTCTTTGGAAATACGAAGAAAACAAACTGCCTTTAAATTCTATTAAAGGAAAGTTGTATTTTCAAAGGGTTTTGAGACAAAAGATACCTGACAGGATTGCCTCTGGTTTTTTTTAAGGCAATATGACATCCCTGATTTTAGGGAAGTGTATTCTTGTCCATTCAATTTCTTTATGATTTGTAAATACCCTTAACTATTCTATAGCAAACCAGGCCTAGGTTCATCAGATTCCATGTACTGTTCAGCAAATGTTAGGTGATGCTCCTTACTGGTAAATGACGACTGACCTCTGCATAATATGCTGGTGTTGCTGAATGGTACTTTCGAGCTTTCTGGAATAACTAGTAAAAGGAGAACAACTAATTGGAGAAATTCTGTGGTTCTAGTTGCCTGCCTATGATGAAGTTGATGAAGAGAATTTGAAAGACCCATTCCTGAATGCAATCTATGCAAATGATATATTCAACTATATGAAGGAGAGGGAGGTAAGCAAACTATCAATTTTGTAACTTTCCAGCACTTTCCCTAAAAAGCATCATTGGCCTTCGAAACAAGGTGGCTGGGATTGGCTGATTTTGCAATTAGTCTATGTTTAATTCTCTACATTATCTTGTAATTCCATATTTTTATACCCAGTGCTCTGCATTTGCTATCTAACATTGAAGAGCTCTCCTGAAATTGGATATATAAATGATAAAACATACTGTAGCAGTTATATGAAAGTACCGGTGCCACCTGCAAGTTTGCTAGTTATACTAACTAACTTGATCAAAGTAGATCATTTGTTTATAGACCTTCCAAAAACTCTTCAATAAATATTTTAGCTTTGAGATTGTATGTTTGGACTAGTAGCAAATGTGTTTCTCAGATTGTCTAGATTCAGGAAACAGGGAGTAAAATCCAATGTGAGAATGAAATGATATTCTGGAGTTGGTGTATTACTTCAGGACTTGGACATCTAGGTAGATTCAACAGCTTCTGTGATAATAAATTTTTACAAAGTCTGGTTAAAGGGAAGGCTTTGAGGTTCCAACTTTGCAACAGAATCCATGGTCAACCTCATGGGTGTGAATTTGAGGCTTTTTCATAAATTAGAGCTGTAGGTAGAAATTGGGAACAGTTAGAAGCTGAAATTTTCTGTGTTCTTGCAGTTTGACTGGACTTTGATTGGAATTAATAACAAATTAACAAATGGGTTCATTTTATAACAATGTGATTCTTGTCTGGCAGAAACGATTTGTTCTAAAAGGCTATATGGAAAAGCAATCAGACCTGAACATTGAGATGAGGGGAATTTTGGTCGACTGGATGGTCGAGGTACAGGTGAGTAAATACTCCCCTTTCTTTTTAGGCACTTTTGGACTTTTTTTTTTTTTAAAATCTTGTTTTTGTTAATTTTGGTTCAATCCTGCACATGCACACTGTATCATTATGTGCCATTTGTTGGCAAGAGGGCTGTCCGGGTTGTGACCATAACACCACAAGATGTGAGGGTGGCGTTTAGAGGAAAGTCTGAGCAATTCTGTTTTTCTTCCCCAAATCGCCACTCAACCCAAACTCATTGGCTTGCAGGAATGAATGTTTCACCAGTGAATTTCAAACTTCCATTCTACAAGGAAAAGTGAGAAACAAAGGTTCTAATGTTCTAACAACTTTCCTTCAAATTACTTTAATTTCTACACTTCAAAGATAGAACTGGAAAAGTTAAGTTGCTGGTAGAGACTGTGTTATTGGCTTCTATATTAAATATGGAGGTATGCTCAAGGTGCAAATATTTGAAGGTACCTGACAATTTAAGTATGAGTCCAGAAACCAAAAGCCAAATGGTTGGTTTCGACAATATGAAATATTAATTAATGAACCTGAACTTTTAAGTTATCTCCCTTTTAAGGAGCTGAACCATGCCGGTGAGCCAGGCATCTGGATGTAATCACCTGACCAGAACCTGCTGCCATTCTGCAGAGTAGCTCCCTAGACACAGGCTGTGTTTGGAGACTACTACTTTAGCTGTCCATAAGTCCACCAGAGTAAATGGAATTTGCTTACCTAATTCCTGTTATATCCAACAATAACTTCACTAAAGGGCAGATACATTTTTGTAATGTACTAATTAAGTAGTGCAGTGGTAGCATCTCTACCTCTGGGCCAGCAGCTCTGGGTTTGATTCCCATGCCAGGACTTGTTGACTTTGAAAGCTGCTTCTGTAACTGGCCGAACCGATTTGATTCAGCTTGTAAATTCTTCCAATATGCCTGATCTCTTGGTAAGGGTACAGCTTTTTCCAGTCAGCTATCCTGCAGAAGGTGGGGGATAATGTACAGCAGTACATTCTATTTGTTTGTGCTTATGGACAATGGAAGCAAAGATGAGCAGACTAGTACCAAGGTGAATAATTTTGAGGTATCTTATGTTTTCTGAAGGTATAGTTATCTTCCAATGAGAGATTGCTCTCACCAGCTGTCTATTTACAATTTTCTCTCGTAACCCTTTCTTAAAAAAGAGAAGCCAATAAGTATGGTAAGAACAGTGGACCATTTTGGACCTTGACAGCTATTATGCAATTTAATAAGTGTGATTTGTATCTTGAATCTATCTATTCACAAGCCCTCTAGAACCTCATCAAACCTTGTGACCTTCCAAGATTTGTTTCTCCTACATCCTTTTTAAATCATTTCACCATTGGTGGCTTTACGTTCAGCTGTTATCCCTTAATCTCTGGCACTGCCCCCTAAAACTCTACCTCATTCAATTCCTTCAAAGTTTAAATTTTTTTTGGAGTTTTGAAAATGTTCAAATTTCAACAATAAGCCAGGAGAATTTTATTGGCATATGTGTTTTAATGGTGCTGTACAACTACACCTCCAGTTCAGTGTTGTATAACTCCTCTAGATCTAAAAGGCAACATTTCATTTTGGTTTTCCTCAGTAACCTCGTACATTGCTTACACCCCCCCCCAAAGTTTTTTGTATGCACACGTGTGGCTTAACTTTGTCTTTTGGTGTCTTCTATACATAGCTCCATAGGATATGCATTTTTCCTAGCTTTTTACACTACACTGGTATAACCCTGCTATGATTCATTTCTTTTAAAGCCCCCAATACAAATAATAATTTGTTTAATCTATGTATCTTTTATTTTCAAAAGGAAAATTTTGAACTGAATCATGAGACTCTGTACCTAGCAGTGAAGCTAGTGGATCATTACCTGGCAGTGGCAGTGTGTATGAGAGAAACGCTACAACTTCTGGGTTCTACTGCAATCCTCATTGCTGCAAAATTTGATGTAAGCAACCTAATCTGATATTCTTTGACCTCTTCCCTTTTACCCTGTAATGGGTCCTCATGAATTTCATATTAGCTTCTTAAAATAAGTAGCAAATAAGATTGATTGTATTGGTTTTAATTTTCCATAATCTCAGATAATGGAGAAAGTTCATTAATTAGAAAAATAGGAGGTGTAACCCATTCCTTCAGAAAGGAAGGCTGGACAGAAAGCAGGAGACTACAGGTAACTAGCTAAAAATCTGCTCTAGGGAAAATATTTGACACTATTAATAAAGATGCTATCCAGGGCACTTAGTTCATCAGGTAAAATCAACATGGCTTTGTAACGGGAAGTTATGTTCAACCGATTTCACTTGTGTTCTTTTTGAGAAAATGACATGATGTGGATAAACAGAAACTGGTGGATGTATTGTACCTAAACTTCCAGAAGGCATTTGATAAAGTGCCACATCAAAAGTTATTGTGGAAAATGAAAGCTCCTGGTTCAGGTACCTTTTTTTACTACAGATGGAAAATTGTTGTAAGTGAACTAGTATACATTAATGGATAACTTTATGGTTGAGATGTAATAAATGTAGTGAGCCATAAATACCAGTGCTGGGGCCTCAAGTGTTTACTATTTATATTAAATGTCTTGGATGAAGGACTGAATGAATGATAACTAAATTTGCTGTTGGCACAAAGATGGATAGGAGAATAAGTTAAAAGTGGCATAACAGTACCAAAAGGGTATAGATGAGTTCCTTGAGAGGACAATAATCTGGCAATAGAGTATAATTCAGGGCAATTATGAAATTGGCCTCCTTTTAATTCCTCCTGCAAAAAAAAAAATCCTTCATGGTGAAGAGATCTGGGTGTCCCCTTGTTGGGACCACAGAAGGTTAAGATGCAAGTAACAGCAAGTAATTAAGAAAGCTAGTAGAATATTTGTTTGTATTCAATCCCCTCAAAGGTGGGGAGATTATGCTTCAGTTATAATCATGGTGTGGAGGTGCCATGTGTCGGACTGGGGTGGACAAACTCAGAAGTCACATGACACCAGATTATAGTCCAACGGTTCATTTGAAATTGCAAGCTTTGGCAGTGCTGCCACTTTGTCAGGTGAATTGAAGAAAAGCATACAGGCACAGAATTTATAGGCAGAGATCAAAAGATCGTACAAATGTGGAGTGTCGAATAAGAAGTCTGCAGGTGATCAAAAGTGTCAATGTGAATAGTCAAGAGTTGACTAGTAATTGAAGACAATGACCTATAATCAAATTAAGTGAGGCATAGAGATAGTTACAAAAAAAATTTAAATGTAAGGTCAGGCTGGAGACAAACCAAACAGCTGGAATAACATGATAGCTGTAGCTGTTGCATGTCGAGAGTCTAACCAAAGTAACAAGTAATCCAATACTGTACAAAATAAGGTAGATCATAAGTTATCAAATTGCTGGTGATTAAAACAGGGCAATAAGGAAGACTTTTACAAATACAGAAGAGTGTGGTGGGTTACATGTAGCACAACCTGAACCCGCGATCACAATTGGGGCCATCTTCGTGTGAATAGAACTTGGTTATCAGTTTCTGCTGGTGGTGCTGCATTGATGTGTATCTCGAAGGTTGCCTTGGATGGTTAGCTGAAGATTGGAGGCTGAATGTCCTTGACCGTTGGAGTGCACCCCACCCCCGACTGACTGGGAGGGAACATTGCTGTTGTGCGGTGTCCATCTTCCATCGCTGTAGTGTCTGGACAGTCTCGCCAATATACCGTGCCTCAGGGCATCCTTGCCTGCAGCAAGTGAGTTGACAACACTGGCTGAGTCATAAGCATCTGCTGTGTATGTGGTGGGTGGTGTTCCCACATGTCAGATCATCAAAATGGATACTACCTTCACATGTCTTGCAGAGGTTGCTATGGCAGGGTTGTGTGGTGTTGAGGTCAATGTCCTGAAGGCTGGGTAGTTTGCTGTGAATTATGGTCTGTTTAGGGTTTGGTTGTTTGAAGGCAAGAACTAGGGGTTTAGGGATGATCTGGGCAAGATGCTCATTGTCATTGGTGACATGTTGAAGGCTGTGAAGAACAATGTAGTTTCTCTGCTAAAGGGAAGTACTGGATGACAAAAGGTACTCTCAGTCATGTCCTGTGTCTGTCTTCTGAGGAGGTCGTTGTGGTTTTTTGCTGTGGCCTGTTGGAACTGGTGATTAATGAGTTGACCATCTTATGATGGTGTCTTTCAGCATCTTTAGGTGTTCGTATTCCTCCTCATCTGAACAGATCCTGTGTATGTGCAAGGCTTGCCAGTAGGGGATGGCTTCTTTAACATGTCTAGGGTGGAAGCTAAAGAACTGCAGCATTGAGGTTACCCATGAAGTTGTGGTAGAGTAAGGTATTGAGGTATCTGTCCTTGATAGAGATGTGTGTCCAAAAAATGAGACTGATTCTGAAGAGTAGTCCATGGCAAGTCTGGTGGGATGAAACTTGTTATTTTGCAGTTGTTTCAGTGATTCCTCCCTATAAGTCACTAGAGGAAGAAAATGTTGTCTATGTATCTGGTATGCAGCATTGGTTTGAAGTCCTGTGCAGCAAAGAAGTCTTGTTTGAACTTCTGCATGAAAATGTTGGCATATTGGGGTGCAAATTTGGTACCCATGGCTACTCCATGGGTCTGGATGGAGAACTGGTTGTCGAAGGTGAAGACTTTGTTGTGGTCGAGGGAGGAAGCCGATGAGTTGTAGGATGGTGTCTGGAAACTGGCAGTTGTTGGTATTGAGGACTGAAGCTATTGCAGCGATGCTGTCATGGGATGCTAAAACATCCATTGTGACAAGGAATGTTCCTGGTCCGTAGGTGCTGAGTTTCCATAAAAGAATCTGTAGTGTTGCAACAGAAGCTGGCTGTTCCTTGTACACTGGGTTTCAAGGTGCTTTTGACATAGCCAGAGAGGTTCTGACACAAGGTCCCATTTCTAAATGTTGGCTTTGTGTATCTTTTGGAAGGCAGTAGAAGATTCTTTGGCGAGAAGTACACCAAGATGAGAATGCATAGGATGCTCTGAGGAGCTGGATTAGATGTCTTGATCAGTCTGAGTTGATGGGTGCATTCTTTGGTCGGATTGGCAGGTAGTTGTCTGTAGTGTTCCTGGCTGTTTGTGATCCACCATGTGCGTGACAGGCATGCATGAACTTAGCCAATGTTGCCTACCTCATATGCTGCAGGCAAGATGCCATGAGCCGTGGTATATTGGCAAGACCATGCAGACAATATGACAACAGCTGAATGGAGATTGCAATGTTTGCTGACAGCAATGTTCCCTCCCAGTAAGGGAGCACTTCAGGAGTCCAGGATGTTCAGCCTGTGATCTTCAAGTAAGCGTGCTCCAACACAGCTTTCAAGATGCACAACAATGTAGAATTGCCGAGCAGAAACTGAGCCAAGTTCTGAGCATGTGAAAATGGCCTCAACAGTGATCTTGGGTTCATGTCATTCTACATAACCCTACCACACTTCTGCTTCTGTAAAATCGTCCTTACTGTCCTGTTTTGACACCATTACCTTGATAAATTGGTTTCTCCACCTTTAGTTTGTACAGTTTTGGATTACTAGTTACTTTGGTTAGATCCTCAGCATGTGACTGTTTTACCTACCAGTTGTTCCAGCCATTTGCTTTGTCTCCAGCACCAACTTTACTTTTAATTTTTTTTGTAATATCTCTGTCTCATTTGATTCAATTATAGGTCATCCTCTTCACTTTCAATCAGCTTTTGACACTTCTTTTTTGATCACCTGCAGAGACTTGTTGTTTGACACTCCATTCACACCATTTTGATATCTCCGCCCATAAATTCTGTGCCTGTATGCTTTTCTTCCCTTCACCTGATGAAGGGGCAGCACTCAAAGCTTGATTTCAAATAAACCTGTTGGACTCTAATCTAGTGTCGTGTGACTTTTGACCTTCAGTTATATAGAACACTAAGAACACATCTAGAGTATTTATATACTGTACTAGTCACCAAGGACCAATTAAATGCCTTCAGAGATGGCTTACGAGACTAATACTTGGAATAAGTGGGATGTTGTATTTTTAAAAAAAAGGCTAAGTATGTATTGGCTGGAGTTCAGCCACAGGAGAGGATCTGATTGAAATGTACAAGATCCTGAAGGGCCTTGACAAGGTGGATATGGAACTGTTCCTTCACTGTTCCTTCTTCTGGAAGAATCTAGAACTGAGGTCTGACTAATTAAGACAGTGGAGGCTATTCTTTCCACGGGATTATGGGTCTTTGGAACACCCTTCCTCAATATGGTGGAAGTAGAGTCTTTGAATGTCCAGTAATAGATGACTTTTTATCCTTTTTTTTTTTTTTTGTTCTTTAATCTGAGGGATAGGTGGGATTGTGAAGTAATTAAATCAGTCATGTTCTTGAATAGCAGAGCAGGCTTAGACTACTTCTGCTCCTAACTTTTATGTTCATATAAAGCTGAGCTCATGTAAATGCTACTTGTATCCTAACTTGTACCAAGTCCTTCTCACTTATCACAACTCCATATCCTCATACCTATCTCCTAACTTGTCCAGCTTTACAATGTTTTACAAGTCTCCAATACTGGCTTTTGTACATGCTTCACTTTTTCTTCATCTGCCATTTGTCACCTATGCCTTCGACTGTTTAGGTCTTAAGAACTGGAATACGTCTCTAATATTTTCCTGCCTACTCTTTTAGACACTTTAAATCCTAACGTCAGTTTATTTAGCTCTATCAATTTTTCTGTTTGTGCTCCAATGAATTGATATAAGTCTTATATTAAATCTTGGATAAGAAATAGAAACTGGAGTAGGACATTCCCCTCATCTGTTCTACTATTCTATAAGATAGTAGCTGATCTGCTATAGGCCTTTTTTTTTGTGCCAGCTCCTCTGTCTTCAACACCTTCAAAACTCTACAGAGTCCCTCTTTAATACTTTGTTATCCAGCTCCTACAAGTGAGGTTGAGAATCAGACATTCATGACTTTTTTTTTGATAGAAGAAATTACTTTGCAAAATGCATATGCATGATGTTCCCTTTTATTGTAACTGCATCCAGTAGTTTGAGATTCTTCCCACTAGTGGAAACATGTCAGCATCTAATCTGTCAAAGCTTCCTAAAATCTTGTTTGAGTAAGATCACACCTCATTCTTAATCCTAATGGATAAAGACCTAACCTGATTAGCAGTTCTTGATGAGCCAACCCTTTCATTTCCAGGAATCAGCCTAATTAATCACTTTTAAACTGCCTCCATTTTTAGTATATCTTCTAAATGCAAGGACCAAAAACGACACCTACTTCAAGTGCAGCCTCACAGATGTCCTGTACAATTGTAACAAGTTGTCTGTTTTGAAATTTAACCCCCTGGCAATATGAGTCGTAATTGTTTGTCTCCAGTTACTTGCTGCACTGGCATGTAAACCTTCTTGTCAGGCAAAAGACAGCCAGGTATGAGATATGCAGTTTTCTTTTTGAGACCCTGGCTACTTAGATATTGGTTTGTTGTTATTTCTTTTTCCCTACCTAACTACATGACCTCAACTTTCTTAAAAATCCTCCATCTGAGGATTTTTTGCCCTGTACAGCTCAATTATCTAATATTCCATTGTAGATTCCTTCATCATCCTCATGTTGCCTGCCTCCACCTACCGCACCCCCCACACACCTTTTATATCAGTAAGTGTGGAAATGTTGCACTCTGTCCCCTCCAAGTTATTAATATAGATGGTAAACAGTTGAGGCCCTAGGACTGATGCTTGTGGCATTGCACTAGATGTATCTCTCCAAACGTTTAAGTATAAAAGTCAATTAGGTATCGTTCTGCCTTGTGTGTAAACCAATCCTTAATCCATGCTAATACATTATCCCCAATTCCATGAGCTCCTATCCTGTGCAGTAACCTTTTGGTGGCACCTTTTTTTTTTTTTTTTAATTTTTATTGAATGCTTTCTGGAAATCCAAATACTACATCTACTGGTTCACCTTATTTCTCTTCGTTATATCCTTCAAGAATGCTAGCAAATTTGTCAAACACTTTCCCCCTTGAAGCCAATTCGTCCAGATCCTCCCAAGAGCCTTGCACTCATTTTAGTTACTTTTTTTCTCCATATCTGTAGAAGTCTTGCTATTTGTTTTGTGTATTTCTTGCCCATTTTCACTGGTTTTTAATCATCAACTCCTTCCTTTCTTAAAAATCATCTCCTCTGATCCACCATGTTTTTTTGCCACTTAGTTTCTGACTGGGACCTCTCCTTGGCTATCTTTTGTTCGTGACTTGTGGTTTGTCCTTCTCGGATTCCTTTTTTGACAGGACATTTTTGCTGAGCATTGCAAAAACTGCTTGTATGTCTGCCACTGTTCAGCTACTGACCTTTCAACTTGGTGCTTTAGATAACTTTTTTTTTTCCTCCTTCTGCAATTCTGCTTTAATTTGAAGACCCTGGTTTGAGACTTGAGTTGCTGTCCCTCCCTGTGAAATTCTACCACGTTGTGATCGTCTGCTAGAGGATCTGTCAATGATCAGCTATCTCATTAGCTCTAGCAGTGTACAATGAGATAGACGTAAAGTATCCTGTTACTGAGTAAGTTGTACAACGTTGCTAAGAGACAAACCCTGATGCACTCTATAAATTGTATTCCATGTTCCCTTTTTGCTCACCTGATTTATGTTCAGTTAATGTGCAGATTGAAATCACTCCAGACCATTGAAGTGCCCTCCTTACACACTACTAATTTCTTCTTGTCTTTTTTTAATATACCGCATCCTTCAGTGAAGTAACACTTTTTTTGTAGATGACTCTCCTAAGGCCCCCCCAGTCTCATTCCACCCATATCTTCTTTCCATTTCTATTCCTTATTTACACCCGAGCTGATTTTTGCATCACAATCCTATCACTACTCACCACCACAATGATACCATCCTCTTTGTTAACAAAGCTACCCCACCTTTCCCTTTTTATCTATTCTTACGGAACATTCAAAAGTTATTCAATGTTTACTTCCAAGACCTGGTGTCCCCCCGCAACAGTGTCTGTGACAGCTATTGAGTTGTCCATTTCTACTTGCACCATTAACTTGCCTATCTTGTTACAAACACTGTATGCATCTGCTTATAATTGCTATCTCTTCCCATTGTATTCGATTATCATTTGCTTTCTACTTTTTTACAACTTTGCTTTACTGTTTCTTTTTGAAGTTTTTTTAAACTTCCCTTTAATTCAACTCTTTCTCCCACTCTGCCACTAATTATTATTAATCCCTATCTATAATCCTCATTTATACAGCTCACCAGGACACTGATCCCAGCATGGTTCAAATGAAGTCCTTGCCAACTAAATCTTTCCCAAGTTTTGGATTTTATGTATTTCAAAAGTGAATTTTCTATTACTTTTTGGCTTTAATATTATTGTTTTGATTTAAACCACTTGGCTAATCAAAGGTAAATATTGCTTCCATATTTCATATCACCTACCTGGTTTCCAGTGTTGTCACACTTGGGTTCAAACAAGTTAATGTAAGTCAAAGGGGTGCTCTCACTGGATTTTAGCTCCTTCTCTTGAGTAGGTCCCTTTCCCAACCTACTTCATAATGATGCTGACCTGCTGCATACTCCTCCCAGTCACTTGCTTATGCTTGAATGAACAGTATTGGTATGAAGGAGAAGTTGGCTGATCTAGGCTGCAGTCTCCAGTTGCAAAAAGGCCATTATAAAAATATTCACTGAGTAACTTTTTGGTCAACATACTCATGTTGACAGTGTTCAATTAAAAAGTAACTGTCTGAATCCTGATCTACTGGATCATGGGTATGATGTCTGAGCTGCTGCTGGTGCAGGGACCAATGTTAAGAAAGTAGCTTCTTGCCTTCAGTGTGGATTGGATTGATACATATTTATCATTTCCAGGAGCGCTGTCCTCCCTGTGTGGATGATTTCTTGTACATTTGTGATGATGCATATCAAAGGGAGGAACTGCTTTCAATGGAGGTGAACATTCTCCGAACCCTGAAGTTTGATATCAATATTCCCGTGGCGTATCGATTCTTGAGAAGATATGCAAAGGTTGGTAACTTTGTTTGGAATTTTCCTATTGTTTCCTGAATATACTAATTTGACCCTAAACAGAGTTTGGTTTGCTGCCCTTCTGATTATACTTGTATTGCGACCATGTCCAAATGAGTGGCCTTCCCCCTCCTATTTGCTCAGTTAATCACTGAGACCATAAGAACATCTGTGGTATGGTGCCATCTGCTGAGGTTTAAAGATGACACAGACTATTGGAGTAGTGAGTGAATGCAGACAAGTGATTTTTTTTTTTTTTTTTTTTTTTTTTTGGCTCTCAATGGGTGTTCACAGAATATTAAAGCACCATAATATGCAGTATTTATCAGCTCAAAACACTAAAATTGTTACCTTATGTCTTTCCCACCCCCTCCAAAAGGTGTGTGGAACTGTGCTGGGAAATTGTTTTTGAGTAAAATTTGAACAATGCCATCATTGGCAAATATTCTCTGCTGTATGTATTAATATTTGAAGTGTCTTGAAGTCTACATAAAAATGGAAATATAGTCTCAAGTGTCCAACTTGAAAGGGTGGCATGGTAGTACCTCACAGCACCAGAGATCTGGGTTTGATTATAACCTCTGTCTGTGTGGAGTTGGTACACAGTCGCCATTCTCCCAGTGTCTGTGGGTTTCTGCTGGGTGTTTAGGCTCTCTCCCACCATCTAAGGATGTGCAGGTTAGGTGAACTGGCCAAGGTATAAATTGCCACATAATGTCCAGGGATGTGTCGGCTAGGTGAATTAGCCATGGTAAATGTGGGGTTACGGGGTCTTGAATGGGATGCTCTCTGAAGAGTTGGTGCACACCCGATGGGTCGAATAGTTTCTGTCTGTACTATAAAAGATTCAATGATTATACAAAACATAGACGTTGCTGAGACAGATGTTGATTTTGACGTAACCAATGTTGACACACTTCAGCGTTGTGAAGGACTGCTTGGGCACTCCCTTACTGTTTGTATTAAAACTGAAAAATGTTGCATTCATTATGAGGAGGAAAAATAGATTGAAGTGCTGAGTGTTGGAGGTGGATAGGTAACCGACTAGCATGTCAGCATTTTGATAGTACAGTTAGAGTTCTCTTTTTCTTTTTCCATGTTTTGGAAACGTCACTTCAGTTTTTCTGAGCAGTCTTGAGATTAATCTGCCTGAATCTTATCTCCATCTCAATGTTTACAGTGTGCTAGAGCCAACCTCGAGACATTGACGCTTGCTCGTTATATCTGTGAGTTGACCCTGCAGGAATATGAGTTTATCTGGGAGAGTGCTTCTAAATTAGCAGCATCCTGCCTGCTGCTGGCCCTAAAGATGAAAGAGCTTGGAGGATGGGTGAGTATAAACTGTGAGTTAGACAGTATAGACTGTCTTCTCCACCTCTATCCTTTTTTTGTTTTAATCTTTCTTTTTGGTTTGACAACACAGTTCTGTTTCCGGCTTCTCAATCGCTGCTCTGAAGCAGCTACTGCAACAAGGGCAGGAAACGGATTTGTATTTTTATATTATACTATACTGTATTATTTCCACCCCAGAAATAGTGCATAAGTGGTGGGTCAGGGAGAGTTGACGTTGTGCTGCTGGAGGCACAATATATTAGTGCTGTGACATACTGTGCCCTCCATGTTATTTAAAGTAATCAGAAAATCTGATTTGAGGATAGGATTAGCTTATTAATTTGTTTTAGAAGACCTATAGTATTTTAAAATAGTAGTGAAATAGGCAATCCAGCTCATTACATCCTCTTCTATTTTAGACTCCAACTCTGGAACATTACACTGGATATCACATCACTGACTTGCACTCACTGGTGAGGAGACTAAACCTTTTACTTTACAGTAAGCCGGATGAAAAGTTGAAGGCTGTGCGGTACAAGTACGCTCACAAGTAAGAACTTGTATATCTGGCAACCTTTTCATGAAACCACATTTAAGGTAGATAGTGGACATGGCACACCATACCTAGTTAGGTATGGTCTCAGAGCATGTTGGGAAAACCCTAGAAAGTGCAGTGGAGTTTTTGATTTTTGAAATTTCATAGCAGCAAGTGAGCTATTTAATCTTTTGAGCCTATTTCACCATTCAGTTAGACCGTGGCTGATGTACCTCTATTTTTCCTTTGATCTCTAATCAGTTTCTTTAACAAGAATTATGCACCTCTGTCTTGAAAATTTCATTGATTCCAGTTCCAGGCATATTCCTGGGGAGTGATTTGAGACCGTAAGATGTAGGAGTAGGAGTCAGCTGTCCAGCTCATCGGTCTGCTCTATCATTCAGTTAGACCATGGCTGATCTGAGAATCCTCAACCCCACTTTCCTCCCTTTTTCCTCCATAAGCTCTTGATTCCCTACTAATCAAATATGACTTTCTCAGCCTTGAATATACATAATAACCCAGTGTCTACAGCCCACTGTGGTAAAGAATACCAATGATTCACAACCCTCTAAAGAAATTCCTCATTTCTGCTCTAACTGGGTGAGGAGATCATGCCTCTGGTCCTAGACTCTCCCATGAGGTGAAAAATCCCCTCAGTGTTTACTCTGTCAAGCTCCTTCAGAACCCTATATATCTCAATGAGATCACCCCTCATTCTTCTAAATTCCAGTCCGTAGAGTCCTAAACTGACTAGCCTTTGCGAATTTCCAGCCTCTGCAGTTCTTTGTTCATTTCCCTAAGAACCTTGTTTATTTCAGTTGCCTTTCATTCTCCTTCAATCTCAGTACAGGCCCAACTTACTGTCTCTTGTTATAAGACCTAGGATTTTGTCATAACACCTGGGACCTCTGTGTACCTGGGATCAACAGTGAATCCGCTCTGGACTATCTCCAATGCTATATCTTTCCTTGCATCAGGGGACCAAAACTGTTCCAGGTGTGGTGTAACTACTGTGTGCTATAATCTTAGCAAGACTTCCCTATTTCTACACTCCAACCTTTTTGAAATGTGGGCCAATGTTCACAAAAAGAGAGGCAAATTGATTTTAGGCACAAGGATCCCAAATCCCTCTATTGTAACTTCCTGCAGTCTTTCTCTATTTAAATAATCATCAGCTCCTCTACCTTCTACCTTCTTGCCTTGCATGACTTCACATTTTCCCACATGTTCCATCTGCCAAGTTTTTGTCCATTCACTGAAACTGTATCTCTGCAAACTCTCTGGGTCATACTTGTCTTCCCACCTATTTTTGGCCATGCACAAACTTTGCTATAATATTCACTTTCCTCATCGGTTTTTCATGTATATTGTAAATAATTATGGCCTCCATCCTTGCTTCCTGATTTAACTCCTGAATGGCCTCTAAGTTTGTGTGCCCCTTTGACTGATCACCATTGCTAAAGTAAGTTTTTGAATTACTACTTCATTACTATAGGAAGGATGTTGAGAAACTAGAAAGGGTTCAGAAAAGACTTACAAGGATGTTGCCTGGGATTGGAGGGTTTGAGCTACAAGGAGAGGCTGAATAGTCTGGGGTTATTTTCCCTGGAGCATCGAAGGCAGAGGGTGACCGTTAGAAGTTTATAAAATCATGAAGTATGGATAGGATAAATAGACAAGGTCTTTTCCCTGGGGTGGGGGAGTCCAAAACTAGAGGGCATAGGTTTAAGATGAGAGGGGAAAAATTTAAAAGGACATAAGAGGCAAGCTTTTCGGGTGGTGGTGTGTGTATGGAATGAGCTGCCAGACGAAGTGGTAGAGGCTTGTACAATTACAACATTTAAAAGGCATCTGGATAGGTATATTAATATGAAGGGTTTAGTGATATGGGCCAAATGCTGGCAAATGGACTAGAATAATTAAGGACATCTGGTTAGCATGGATGAGTAGGACCAAAGGATCTGTTTCTGTGCTGTATATCTGACTGACTCTTTGAAACTGAATAATGCCTCCCTACTTTTGTAGTCAAGGGAAGAGGAGCCAAGTTTATGAAAATTGACCTTGATTTAGCCTATTAATCCCCAGGATAATTCTGGTGACTGAACTACCATCTTTCTGGGGATGTGTGACTGGCATGTTCAGCATCTGTTGCTCCTCTCTAATGGTCAATCTTCCTGAGATGCTGCAGCACTACAATGATTGTGGAACTCATTGCCACAGAAAGCTGTGCAGGCCAAGTTATTGAAGATTCTTGATTAGTAAGGGGGTCAAAAGTTGTGGGGATGTATAAGAATGGCATTAAGAAAGGCAACATCAATGACTGAATATTGGTGCAGACTTGATAGACTGACTGTACTTCTCATATCTTCTAGTCTTATGATTACAGTACTCTACATAGGATCTGACCTGAGGCTTTGTACTAGAACATGAAGTGTGGGTAGGATCAAAGCCTACTATTCAATACAATCACTGGCTGATCTTGGGCTTCAAACACCGTTTTCTTCCCATTTCCCATAAGCCTTGATTCTAAGACCAAAAATCTTGAAGCCTAAAAATTCTCAGTTCTTTGAATGAAACAATTTTCTGATCTCCTCAATAATTATCCCCTTATCTTGAGACATTACCTCAAGTTTTAGATTTGCTGACGAGCAAACATGATCTCTGAAGCACAACTTCCTCACTTTTGAACTGTAGCTTCCTTAAGACCGGTCAACATACCATACAGCCTTTTAGATTGCTATCTTGCACCTGTCTGTGAGCTTTTAATAACTTAATTGGCTTTCTTTGACAGGTTCTAATTTCTCATCATTTGGGGAATTTAAAAATCCCTTCATCTCTTGTTCTGTTTATTAATTGCCATTTAAGAATGGTCACTTGGTTGCAGCAGCAGATACCCTTGCAGTAATCTGCACAGATGGTGGGTTTTGGTCTGCAATAAATTAGATCTGATTACAAATGTGATCTTGAGTCCTGTGAAGAAAAAGCTGGTTGTGTCTAAATTGTAACCAAACCAACAATTGAAGATATTCCTAATTCAGTTCTTTATTCTCCTGTATTCATTTCCTTATACGCTTACACTTGTCCTTGAGGAATTTGTCTCTTTTAATTGTTTTAGGGTATTCTTTGAAGTAGCAAAAATTCCACCTATCGATGTTCTGAAGTTAGAAGACCAGTTGAAGGAGGACACATGATCAAATGAAATCCAGACAGTCTGGGAAAGTGGTGTTGTATCATCTGTAGTCATAAAGCTGATCTCGTGTATATAGTGTATAAATACTTGTGTAATATTGCTTTACTTCTACCTCTGCTAAGCAGAAACAATTGTGTAATTAATCATAATTGTCACTTTTATTATGTAACAAACAAATTCAAAGTACCTGAATACCAAAATAACTAAGAGAAGGAAAGAGGCTGATCAGATCAAAACAGCAAGTTCAACAGTTTTTTCCCTCCTCCAATTTAAAACTTTGAATATAGTGTAAATGACAATTAGCTGTTGGCCTGTGAAAAACATGGCACAGCCTGTCTTTTTTTTTTTATTTCCCACAAAGATGTTAATATTAAATAGTCACAATATATTAGACATTTTGATTTCTTAAACTTCAAGTTTAAAAAAGTAACTTCTTAACATTGTAGATTAAAGATAACTATTTAAAAAATATTGTTTTATTGAAAGAATTAAGGTACTGAGTGTCCTGCTCTTAACAACATATGATGTTCTGTTCCTCTACTGTGTGAGTGAAATTGTTCCTTTCTTTGAACTGAAAGTAAATTTTCACTTTACTTGCACCCCCCCACCCCAATTCCCTCCCAAGAAAAAGTTATTGTAGATTGGGGAAAGATGCAAGAACCACGAGGCAATCTACTCTGCAATTCTTATGAAGCTGCAAGCAAGTACTGCAGAGTGTCACGCTAAAAGGATAACCTTTAAACTCTTCACGTCTATTTTCCCTTCACCTTACAATTGACTGTGTCTTTATTGGTGCTTGATCTGATCCACAAATTTCACCCTGCTGGGGAAAAAAAGCATGCAACTGACTTTGTTTGCAATCAAACTATTTGAAAATTAGTGCACAATATTCAAATCACCTAGTTTTAGCTGAGAAGAATGTAATACACTTGCTCAGCAGAAAAACAGTTTGTTAATCTTTGATCTCTAATGTTGGTAAATTGTAAACTTTAAAGTTGGCCTCTTTTAATTAAAAACAATATTTTTAGGTTTGTTTCAGGGACCACTTATTGATGTAGATCATTGTTTTCAAGTGCAAAATATTTGTGTTTCTGTTTAATTGTACCATTTTGTGATGTTTGACCTGTTAATATTATCTTTGACACTATTTAAGCTATGCTTTGGAAGCTCTGTCATTTTTATATTCTTGTATGTTGTATTTGCTTTTCAGCAAATAGTATGTTTCATGTGAAAAAAAGTATATAAATATGTTTGGATATCTCTGATCATGCTTTCAGCATTTCTTATTTAAGGGCTGTATTTCATTCCTGCAAGTATGCCTAAGATGCATTATTTTAATGTTGGTCTTTTTTAAAGGTGATCATTCTGTCACTCCTTAATGATTTCTGATGATGTGACTAGCACTGGGTTCCTTGATCTCAAATCCATAATAATCTAAGTGTTCTTGAACCAAATACAAAAGTAGATACTTTGACCTTTAATTCAGATTTGGATTTTTCTGGTTCCTGTTTCGCAAGAGACATTAATGCTAATTGAATAGCTTGAAGGTTTTGATGCCAGGAGTTGCCATGCAGGAAAATCAGACCAAGTGTTGTGCAGCTAGATTTTGAACAAAATTCCCTCTGTAAATAACTGTATTTGGTGCAAATAATATATACAGCATTATCACCTACTCGTTGACCAAACTCTCAATTTACTTAACATGAGTGACTGGCCCTATAGTCATACTTTGAAGTCCTACTGCTTTGAGCAGAGTTGGTGGTTGTAGCTTGAATTTTATTGACTTAGAATACTTGTGATCAGTGCTTAAGTTTGCCATCAAGCTCGAGAACCTGTTAAAATTCTGGAATTTTAATTTGATGTGGATTGCATATATTTGGGTAGATTTTCACATCCTATGTGGATTGGGAAACCTAGTTATTGACAGAATTGGTTTTACAGCATGGTTGTGGGCTAAAAAGCCTCTTTCCATGTTGATTATCAACCACAGGTACTTCAGTCCCATTAGCTGGCACCTGGCCTGGATTCTTAAATGCACTAGTCCTTTAAACTCATCTAAATACTTGTGGTGGTTCCTACCTGTACTGCTGTTTTGGAAATACATTTCAGCTACCCATTGTCCTCCAGTTTTTTTTGTTTGGGAGTGGTGGAAACCTTCCAAAAATTCTCTTTAAATACCTTTCCCTTACCTTTTTTCAAATTTGTGCTCCTAGTTATTAATCCTTCTACTAAACAGATGTTTTTCTCTGATGCCCCTCATTAATGTTGTACATCTCAACCACAGCCAATCTATTCCTATAGCTAGAACATTCTAGCCCTAGTGATGAAAGTACACGCTTTCTATAATGTAGTGACCAAAACTGCACATTACTCCAGTTGTGGGCTAACTAATTTCTTAAATCTGCATTGTAACGTCTCTGCTCTTTTGTTTTTGATGCCTTGACTAATTAAAGGCAACTATCCCATATGCTGTCTTAACCACCTGTCTTACTATTGTCAAAGACATGCACACCCCTCTGATCCTCTATATTTCCTGGGGTCTTAACTTTTATCATGTACTTCCTTACCTCCTAGTCCTCCTAAAATGCATCCCCTCACTTTTTGGGATTAAATTCCATTTGCTATTGTTCTGCCCATCTGACCATCCTGTCTAAACCATCCTGTAGTCTTAAGGTTTTCTTTGTTATTGACCACACCAACAACTTTTTTAATAAGTGTGAACTTACTGATCAATACTCGATCAATCAATACTCGATCAATCAATGCTCCCATTGTCTGGCAGGTTGTTGCCTCTGTATTTATAATTGTTCCTTGATCTTCACTTTTGAGTTTGTCAGACTTGAGACTTGTCAAAATAGTAAGTGTTAGCTCTTCAATCACTTTTGTGTCTCAGTATGGAAGTGCTGTGGGTTAAGCATGCAAATAATGGTCACTTACTATTCCAAAGCTATGTAAAGTATGCTTTGGTATTTTTCTGGTGTCCTTGGCCCCAAACACCTTCAATCCACTGCAGTCATGATGGACCAAATGCAGCCTTTTTCTGCTGCTTTGATTCAATTATCATAAATACAATCCTATTGGTACGGTTTAGCCTTTTGTAGTTGTCACAGTAATTTTCCAAAATCAAGATAGGAAAACTCCTATTCAAAATGTGGGTAACTATAGGCCAATTGTCATACCACCTATTGGAAAAGTATTGGAATCAATTGTTGGTTGATTTTTGAATTTTTATCACCTATATCTAAGTACAGTGCAAGCTTTGTTTACAAGTAGATCATAGGGTGGAAAATGGACTTGGACAAAGTAAAGCATTAGGTTGCATTGTGTGCTGGGCTGATCATAAGATCAGCAGTATTTGAAGTTCCAGAGTCCATTCGTCAGTCTAATAACAGCAGGGAAGAAGCTGTCCTTGAACCTATGTGTTCAGACTTCTGCATCTTCTGCCTGATTGAAGTTGTAGGAGAGCTTTAGCAGGGTGGGATAGGCCTTTGCTGGCAGTCTTTCTGCAGCAAAGAGATGTGTAAATAGAGTCCATGGATGGGAGGTTGGCTTCTGTGATGGTCCAGGCTGTGCGCACAATCTTCTGTAGTTTCTTACAGTCCTGGGCAGAGCAGTTGCCATACCAGGTTGTTATGCAGCTGGATTATGCTTTCTGATGCATCTGTAAAAGTTGGTGAGGAACCTTCTGGACATGCCAAATTTCCTGAGCCGCCTGAGGAAGAAGTGTTGTCCTGACCACTGCATCTACGTGGTAAGTCCAGGACATGTGGTCAGTTATCGTCACTCCTAGGAACTTGATGCTGTCAATCCCCTCAAACTCTGCTCTGTTGATGTAGACGGATGTGTATTAAGGAGATGATAGCAGAACATTTAGAAAATCGCTATTTAATCAAGCAGAAACAGCATGGTTTCAGACTCGTGTCTGACTAATTTACTAGGTTTGTTTTTGAGCTCTTGACCAGAGGGGAACCAGTAGATGTGTTGTATTTGGACTTCCTGAAGGCATTTGAAAAAGTACTTCAAAAGGTGGTCAGTAAATAAGAGTCAATAGTGTTGTAGGCAGTATATTGGCATGGATAGAGAATTGGCTTATTGACAGGACAGAGCAAGTAGGAATAAGGAGCTCTTTTCCAGGTTGGTGAGCTGTGGCCAGTGAGGTTCTGCAGGGATCAGTGCTGGGATGCAACTGTTTATGATATTTATTAATGACTTGGAGGAAGGAAGTGAACGTATTGTAGCCAAATTTGTAGAAAATACAAAAATAGTTTACAGTTTACAGATATACTGATAGGTTAAGTGAAAGGGCAAAAAGTTGGTATATGCAGTATAATATAGGAAAATATGAAGTTGTTCATTTTGGGAGAGAAAACAAAGGAACAACAACAAAAAAAAAACTGCATCAAGCTTCAACAAAAAGGGACTTGGGGTACTTGGCAATGAAACACTGAAAACAGTGCAACAGGCAATCGGGAATGCTTATGAAACGTTGGCCCTTATTTCGAGGGGATAGAGTATAAGAGTAGGGAAGTATTACTGCAACTGTACAAGGTGCTGATGAGACCATAGCAGGAGTACTGTGAGCAATTTTGGTCCCCTTATTTAAGGAAAGATATAACTTCTTTGGAGGCGGTTCAGAGAAAGTTCATTGGGATGATCCTTGCTATAGAGGAATTGCCTTGTATGCAAAGGCCAAACAGTTTAGGACTCTACTCATTGATTTAGAAGAATGAGAGGTGATCTCATAGAACAAATTGGATTCTCGAGGGACTTGACAGGTAAATACTGAGAGGATGTTTTCCCTTAAGGGAAAGTCTAGGACTAGGGGGCATAGTCTCAAATAAAGGGTTGTGGATTTAAGACTGAGATGAGGAATTTCTTCTCTGAGGTTTCAGTTTTTGGAACTCCTTGT
Source organism: Rhincodon typus (assembly GCF_021869965.1). Lineage (NCBI taxonomy): Eukaryota > Metazoa > Chordata > Chondrichthyes > Orectolobiformes > Rhincodontidae > Rhincodon > Rhincodon typus. Next base: position 41,021,592 of record NC_063345.1, read on the forward strand.
CAAAGCTGTGAAGTCAGAGCCCTGGTCTATAAACTAAGGCTGAGATAGATTCTTAATCAGCCAGGAAATCAAGGTTTATGAGGAAGGGTCCGGAAAGTGAATGGGAGGAATTTTGGATCAGCCATGTTCCTATCAAATCAGAGCAGGCTTAAAGGGCTGAATGGCTGACTCCTGCTCCTATTTCTTATGGTGTTATGGAAGCATGGTAAATAAAAGTCCAGTCATGTTGATCAATTGAATCCATCAAACAACAACATAATATGATAGGTAGATAAATTGAAGAAGCTGGGTCCTTCTCCTTTTAAAGTGAAGGTTGAAAGGTGATTTGAAAGAGGTGCTCAAAATCAAGGTGCCCAACTAGCTTCAGAGATGCTGGAGAATTTGAGAATACAAGGTGTAGAGCTGGATGAACACAGCAGGCCAAGCAGCATCAGAGGAGCAGGAAGGCTGACGTTTTGGGCCTAGACCCTTCTTTAGAAACCAACTAGCTGTTCTTTGAATAGGTCCTTAACTGATTGCCAGAGTGAGGGATGCCACATCGCATCAGGCATGGCTAACTGGGGATGCGACCATTTTATCACCTGCCATCAGCACACTGGATTAAAGATTTGGCTACATTGAAAATGCATCAACTGGAATGGGACTTGAACTTGGAGCCTCGGGCTCGGAAGCAGGTCTGCTGCCCACAGTGCTACACTACCTCTTTTAAAAGGGTGGATAAGGACAGAAGAGAATTGCCTCAAGAGCCATGTTTTAAAGTGATTAGCAAAAATGTCAGAGGCAATGAGGAAAGCATTTTTTTGACTCCGTGAATGATTGAGATCCAGATTACTACTGGAGAGTGTGTTGGAGTCAGATTTTATTGTAGCTTTTAAAAGGGAAGTGGATAAGCACCAGGTGAAATACGATGTTGGATTTTGGGGCGAAGGAGTGCGTGGTGGGAGGACTTGGCATCTTTCTGTGCACCAGGATTTTGGGGGAATTGTCTGCCCAGTGGGAGGAGATGGTACCTTTCTATGCTGCAGGTTTTTGGGGAGAAAGGCAGGGTCCAGTCTATCCGTGTGCTTTAGCACTCTGTGGAGAATGGGCTGAAGCAGCATCTGGAAGGCAAAAGAGATTGAAATTGCTGGAGAAACTGAGGATCTGCAGAGACGAAGCAGAGTTAATGTTTCGAGTCCAGTGATTCTTCAGAGCCAGACCTGAACCATGAATTCTGCTATGTCTACACAGATGCTACCAGACCTGCCGGTAGGTAGGGTTTCTCCAACAATTTCAGTCTTGGGTTTCAAATTTCCCGCATCATCCTCCTCATTTCGAGATTTGAATTCTGATTGGCTGCCAAGACCTAAGTGTTTTGACTGGTTATGAGTGGGCATGCGCAAAGGGAACAGTGGTGCTGATGGGGCATGCGTGCTAGGGCCCGGGTAGTGCCCATGCGCGGAGTTGGCAGGCGGCGGTATCCTCCCCCTTATTCCAGGGATGAGGGGCTCTGTATCCAGGCAGGCCGCGTTCCTGTCGTCTCTCGGCTCTTGGCGGCCCTGGCTGGCCCCTGGCAACGGGCGGGTCCTTGGCTACCTCCTGGCCCCGGATCGCCCCGCTCTTACTCCTTGGTCTGCCCGTGTTCCTTCTAGCCGCCGTTCGGGCCCTTCCCTCATCACCACCCCCATCTTCTATGTGAATGCGACTCCCCACATCGGCCACCTGTACTCGGCGGTGCTGGCGGACGCCTTGTACCGCTCCAGGATTTTACGCGGACATGAAGTCAAGTTTGCAACAGGTACGGGGAAGCAGCAGCAGCTCGTTAGCCGGTGAACTGAGCCGACAGGGTCCAGCTCCAACATCCAGATTATTGGACGGTGGATGCTGACACAGTTTTATATTCAGAGTTTCCACATTTTTTAGTTTTTAATTCCTACTCATTTGGCGGGTAAAACATTGCGTGTAAGTTTCCCAAAAGTTTTGTAGCAATTTAGTTTGTACATAAAACTTCACCGAGCTAATCGCAGGGTTGATACCAAAACGTAACTTTTTCTCTGCTACCCGATGATTGGAACAAATTGGGAGGTTACCGTTGCAGTGCTGAAAAATTTTACGAGAATCTTCCAGTACACTCGGATGATTAGTCGCAGAGAGAATGGCATTCGGCAGCCGATGACATCCGATACTTTGTGCAAACAGGTTCACATTAATTATCATTCTGTTAGAATAGTTTCTTAATGTACTGTTGCGTTAGATGTATGCCTGTGAATGTGAAGATTCAGGTACTAGGAAATATTTTAAACCAAAAGATATTGTACAAAATTGCACTGTATGATGAATTCTCTTCCTGATTGAGCATGCCTCGAAACAGTGCTGAACCCACCTGATGGCTTCATATTAAATTGTGCCATTAAAATACCAGTTCAGATTTTTAAAATTCATTCATTGAAGGGGCATAGGCATTTGCTGCTTAGGCTAGCATTTATTACCCGTCCATAATTAATCTTGAGAAGGTGTGGTGAGCTGTAGTCTTGAATTGCTGCAGTCCTTATGTAGGGAGAGAGTTCCAGAATTTTAATTCAATGGTACTGAAGGGATGGTGTGTGGCTTGGAACTGAACTGACAGGTAGTGATATTTACATGTGTCTGCTGCTCTTGTACTAGATGTTGGATACCATTGGTTTGGCATGTGTTGTCAGATGAATTGGTATCAGCAATACTGTGTTCCTTCCAGGATGTGTATTTGCAGTTCTTTTCAATAGACTCAATGCTGAAATCACCAGCTGGTTCTGGAGTAAAGACAGTTTTAAATGTTAGCATCAGAAAATATTCTTGACCTGTAATTGAAAATTATTGATAAACTATCCCTCTGGGTCTGAAGAATTAATTTTACATGTGGAATCTTATTAACAGGAATAGGATCAAAAAGGGTAGTGGAGAAACAGATCAGCAGCTGTGCTGGTATTTATGCTGCATTCAAACCCCCTCCCATCTTTTCTGAACTGAACCAACCGAGATAACCAGCTATTTCTTTCTCTCTTATATTGTTGTCTAGTTTCTCATTGAATATAAGCTATTCCCAGACCCTCTGGCAGTGAGACCCACAATATTACCACTCTTTGGGTGAAGTTTTTTTTCTGAATTCTCTTTGATTTCTTGCTGGCTATCCTGTAGTAGTGGCCTTTTTCCACAGACTAGACTTTCTTTCTATCTACTGTATCAAGACTTTTCACTTTTAATGACCACTACTAGACCAACCCTTAGCTTTTTATCACAAGAGAAAAGATGCCCACCCAGTCAATACTTTCCAGAGACTTCTATCCATGCATTTCTGGTATCATTCTTGTAAACATTCTCTGCACCCTCTCCAAGGTCTCCAAATCCTGTGTATAGTATAGAGACCAGAACTGCATGCAATACCCTTTTAAAGTGTGGTCTAACAGAAATTTGATGCAGGTTTAGCATAACTTCCATACTTTTTTTACCTATGTCCTCTTGAAATAAAACCTCATGCTTGGTTTGTTTATAACTTTGCCAATGTATGTTGTACCTTTTAGTGATTGATGTTATTTGTATTCCCAGATCAAACTGTTCCTCTATCCCACATTGACTTTTTCTGATTGTTCTTATCTCTCTCCCTTAATCTCCTCTATATTTCCAAACTATAATTTTGCATGACTTAAACTGTAATTTATATTTTCTGTTTTGTTGGTTTTGGGGACAGTGTTTCAGTGAAGATGCTTTGAGCTCATTGAGCCTTCCCATTGCTTGCTTCGTTATTGGATCTCAGTAGAGGGTGCTGCACTTAAACAGAGAAGTCTGGGAAATTGGAGATGCTGCTGAAAAGCCTGCAAAAAGTCTGTTGGAAGTTGTAACGAAGGTGACCAGCTAAACCAATTATTTTATCACTGACATCAAATTCTGGGCAGTTATGTATTCTGATGTTGATAGCTACACTATACAATACTAAGTAGAAAAGTCAGGTAGTCTTGTATATCATCACTTTACAATTTATTTCAGGGACAGATGAGCATGGCCTGAAGATTCAACAAGCTGCAGATGCTACAGCTGAAGCCCCATTGGAATTCTGTTCCAGAGTGTCCAAGGAGTTCAGGATGTTGTTCCAACAATCCCTAGTTTCATACACCGATTACATTCGAACCACAGAAGAACGTCACAAAAATGCTGTCCAACATTTTTGGTGTGTCTTGCGTGAGAAAGGGTACCTCTACCAAGGGACGTATGAGGGATGGTATTCTGTTCCAGATGAGACATTCCTGTCTGATTCACAAGTTGTGGAAAGAAAAGACTCTGATGGGAATATTATTAAAGTATCTTTGGAAAGTGGACATAAGGTAAATGTATGGGAAAGACTTCCTAACAATATCATACAAGTTCAAATCTGATCAGTACTCTCTCTGATAGGAGCATTATTTGGGATCAGCACACTGGGATAGATTTGAACGGATAGGAGCAATATCTTTGGCTATTCAGTGCGTTGCTGTGTGCAGATCAGCACTTTCTGTCTGTAGAATGTTGTTTTTTTTTATTTCTGTAATGCTTTAAGTGACATTAATGAGCTTGCTGACGAATAAACCTTCCTTCTGCCCTGCCCCAAAAATGCACCTTAGTCTAATCTTGAAAGATCATGCTGCTGCGTCAGTATATTGTTGTTATTCTATTTGTAATCTTTGTGTGCTCTGAACGTGAAAAGAAATTTTGTCATTGGGTGTCAGTTGCATTTATAGAGGTGACTTTTTCATCTATGCAAATATACCTTAGTCTGTCCACAAGGAGCACTTACTCTATTTAATCAAAAGCATAAAATCCAATAGCTGGGGAAAATTGAAGCTGTTTCTCATCTTTTGAAATAAGTCTGTTCTAAACTGTGTTTCTAATCTACAGGTAGAATGGACTAAAGAAAAAAATTACGTGTTCAGGCTGTCTAAGTTCAGACCAATGTTGTTAGATTGGCTGAAGGAGAATCCACATGCAATATATCCTGAAAAATTTTATCACATTGTTGTCCATTGGCTCCAGGAAGAAATTCCAGACTTATCAGTGTCCCGACAGAGGAACCGTTTGAAGTGGGGCATCCCAGTTCCTGGAGATTCAACACAAACAATTTATGTATGGCTAGATGCCTTAGTTAATTACCTTACTGTAGCAGGTTATCCAAAGGATCACAATCATTTGTGGCCTAGAGTACATCACATTGTTGGGAAAGATATTCTTAAGTTCCATGCTATATATTGGCCAGCTTTCCTGATGGCAGCTGGTCTGCAATTGCCAAAGCAAATATGTGTACATTCGCATTGGACAGTCAACGGCCAGAAGATGTCCAAAAGCCTTGGGAATGTTGTTGATCCCATGCAACGATTTTCTGTATACACTGCTGATGGCTTCAGATATTTTTTGCTGCGGCAAGGTGTGCCAGAAACAGACTGTGACTATTATGATGATAAAGTGCTTAAGGTTCTAAATGCAGAGCTTGCAGATGCATTGGGAGGCCTCCTTAACCGGTGTACAGGCACACGCATGAATCCTGAGCAAATCTACTCTTATTTTTCAAACCACTGTTTTCCTAAAATACCACACGTAGGTAATTCAAGCAGAGCAACAACTGAGGATTACAAAATGATCCAACTGGTTGAACAACTACCTTTGGAAGTTGAACATTGCTTTGAAAAGTTTCAAATTTATAAAGCTCTGGAAGCTATCAGTTTTTGCATTCGGTTAACCAATGGCTTTTTCCAACGGCATGCTCCCTGGAAACTTGACCAAAAAAGCACTGAAGATTGTTGCTGGTTGGATACAATACTTCATGTCACTTTGGAGTGCTTACGCATTTATGGAACCCTTTTGCAGCCAGTGATCCCAACAATTGCTGACAGATTACTTTCAAGGTTGGCTGTTGGACCGCAGGAACGAAATTGGAGACAATTGAACTTCTTGGCCAAATATCATGATAACATCTGCCTTTTTGAGGGAAGAAAATTGGGGCCTGATACAGGACTCCTGTTTAACAGATTAGAAAGGACTGATAAAACACAAAGCAAAGATCAAGGCAATTGGAAAACGAAGAAAATGCAACATATTCTAAAATGAATTTGAACCACTAAATTTTATCCACATGTTGCTAACATCCTAATCATACTGCAGATATGTTGTCAGTGGTAGTGCTTTCAATGTTATAATACAATAATGTTAATATAAAATACTGTTTACATCCAATGACAATTGAGTTTCTCAAGTCTTATAGATTTATAAAATCATTAGCTTTCCTAGAATATTTACAGCCAAGAGGGCAGCCTTTTTCGCCTAGTGTATCCATGTGAACACTCCACAAGAGCAATTCAGCTAGTTCCACTTTCCTGCCTTTTACTTGTAGCACTGCAGATTTTTTTTCTCCAAATAATCCCCCTTTAGAAACCCATGGTAGAATTTGCCTCCACTACACTTTCATGCTATGCATTCCAGACCCTAAATGCTCACTGCGTTGTATTTTAGAGAGATTTTTCCTTGTGGTGCCTTTAGAACTTACGCTTTTCACTTTACATTAGTGTGCTCTGGTTCATGTGCTTCTTCTGGTGGCAACAGTTTCTCCCTATCCACTCTATCTGGACAACTCATGATTTTTGAACACCTCTGTCAGATCTCCCCACAATCGTCTCAGAACAGCAAACACAGCTCTTCCCTCTGTGCACATTGTAGAAGTTCCTTATCCTGGAATAATTCTTGCAAATCTTTACTGCAGTTTCTCTAATGCTATTTTATTCTTCCTGGATTGTAATGCCCTGAATTGAACAAATTGCTCCAATAGAAGCCAAATCTGTCTTTTATTCTGTATGTCTGATCAACTAGTGAGCTCTGACATTGTACTGCCTTTCTGTCTTCTAGGGGATGTACCTTGTCTAAAAACAAATCATCTCCTGCTCAAAGGCATTCCTGTTGTTCCATTATAGTTTTTATCTGTTTATAACTTTTTATCTCGGCAAGATTTGCTCTTGTTAAAGTTGAGCCTCTTCCAATTAATGATTTTTGTTCAGATTTGCTGCTGCTCCTTTTCAATAACTAACCTAAAACAGTGGTACTGTGCTCCTCAACGTTTTTGTACTACTACTAAACTCAGTGCTCTAGAACCGAATCTAGCAATGTCTTCTCCCTTGTTAAACAAACAGCATACTGCTTCAAAAATACAAGCTCGTTACTGAAACTCCTTTCCTTCGTCTTCTCCTTGTGTGACTACTATCAGGACAATTGTACAGATTTTGCATTTCTTTGTAACTTGCTTGCAAATTTAATGCTGTCTATCTTTCTCACAAATAAAGCAGCACAATGGCTCAATAGCATTGCTGGCTCACAGCGCCAGGGATCGAGGTTCGATTCCAGTCTCAGGCGACTGTCTATGTGGAGTTTGCACATTCTCCCTGTGTCTGTGTGGGTTTCCTCTAAGTGCACCCACAGTCCAAAGATGTGCAGGTTAGGTGGAGTGACCGTTCTAAATTGCCCATAGTTTCCAGGGATATGCAGGTTGGATGGATTAGCCTTGGGAAATGTGGGGATACACGGCTGGGTGGGCTGCTCTTCAGAGGATCATTGTAGACTCAATGGGCCGAATGGCCTGCTTCCCCTCTGTATGGATTCTATGAAGTTGGTGGGTTATAGAATACAGCCTGTAGTATGAAGATCTGTTATTTCTTAGTTCTACCTAAATTAATTCTGTTCTTGGTCACTCCAAGACATCCTCTTACTATCCAGCATACGTTTTGTTTTTAACACAGCCATCCATCCAGCATATTTTCACCCTTTATTCTTGAACACTTTGTATCAGGGAGTACTTAATACCCAGTTCTGTCCATTTTTGAGGCAGTAATCCATTGTCATAATATTGCTGACACAATGGCAATCTGAGACTGCAGCTTACCAAACCCATTTACCACGCTTGTATTCACAAGTATCATAAACCCAGTTTGGAAGGATTCTTGTGGCACAGTAGTAGTGCGTTAACCTCTAAGCCAGAAGGCAGGGGGTCAAACCCCACCTGCTCCACCTGTACATCATGCCATCCCTGAACAAGTTGATTAGAAAATATAAATCTAATTTAGATCTTTCTCCAATCTGTCTAACTTTGCTTAATTCCAGTTATTACTTTATTGCCATCTATCTTGGCCAGCTCTTTATGCAACTTGTTTTTCCTCTGAAATAACCTCTTGGTTTTCATCATCATCTGCCAAGTTGTTTAAAACACTTAGTCACATATCTGATCACGTGTAATATGTCTAGCTTGTACAGATACCATCTTTCCGCAGAATTGTTGTCAATGATTTTATTGGTCTGTCTGTTAGTTCTCCTCTTAATACTCTAAAATTTGCCTATAGGGCCTAACTCTTCTTTCTATGCTATTTGTTACTGACATAGACCATGTTTGCTGACTTTGCCTCATGAGTGTTTTGCAGCTGCTCAGTGCCTTCATCAATCCTGGCATCAAGGAAGCAACAGACCTATCTTAGATCAATGTCAATGGCTGCAGATATCTGTCCCCTGACTAGAGAATCCCGTAACTATATTATTTTCCCAAATTTTCTTCTGCCACTGCACAGTTGAGAGACCTATAAAGTTGGTCCTTGTTACACTCCTCAAAGCAACCATCAGATACTACTAAGAAACAAATGCTGCTTTGACTGAAATGTGCTCTGGACTTTACTAACTGCTGTGTTCTTTGATTGGGAATGGATGACCAGGAGGCAATCTGCCCACACAACTGAAGGAATTATGCAAACACATCTAGACACTTGGTATGCACAAAGCACTCGGCCTTGTAGATGTACCACCACTGATGTCGTCTGTTGTGCTTTGTGCATTAGATATACAAATGAGCATAATTTCAGCTACCACTCAAGTTTGGAAACTTGGTGTTAGATCCATTCATGCTGACGATATTTCCTGCATTGGTAGATGTTCAGGGTAAGAAAAACGTACTGAGTTCCCAAATAAATCAAAACATGAACTTTTTAGACCCCAGATGCCTTGCCATGCCGATTTTAAGTATTTTAACAGAAATAACTTAATGTTTTAATAAATAAATACCAACTACTCTTCAATCAACTGCTTCTCTTATACTGTTGTCACTTTATTTATAGTAGGTTCACTGATCCTAAATCTTTGCCAAAATGGCTTTGTGAGGTGAATGAATAGGTCTGTGTTGACACATCTTTACCATTTCAGGAGCTGTTACAATGTCAGTGCAGTACAATCGTTTCTACAATAAGACCCTACTTGTACTTATGTGTTGATAATAACTTTAAATTATATGAAGTCAATTTTATTTCATTAACTTCGCTTTTAATTTCTGGATAGTTTTTAAGATTGTCAAGCTAAGTTATTGTATTCATTGTTCTGGTACACTGCCATGCCAGTCCACCAGATCTTTCCTACAAAAAAAGACTCATTGCATTATTTATTTTTCTTCTGTTCTCCTCCGGCATTATCTGAGGGTTGCAAGGCACTGTTTAGAGTGCGCTATTTGTCCCTCTTTTCCCACTCCGATTGGAAACCAAGTGAATGCTAGGATCAAACCTGCATTCTTCCCCTACTGTGGAATCTTAGCTGTGGTGATACCCTAATATGGTCATCATTTAGCAGCAATTTAGCTTGTCACAGTAAGCAAGGTTGAATCAAATCAAGCAATCAGTCATTGTTTACACTAATACTTGATGTGCAAATTGCATTTCTAGAACTGGTGAGAAATGGCTGAACTTTTACCTCAACTCCACCTTCCTGTACTATTCCTGTATCCCTCAATTTTCTAATTCAGGATGCATAATGCTAAATTCCTAAAACTGAAACTAGTGAACTTACTTACGTGGTTTTGCATAACCAAGACAACCAGCATTTTGTGCAATGGACTCACTGTGCTTTCATGCCATGCATCCAGTTGACCTAGATTAAGGGTGCAGGTTGTCCTATGTCGTGATAATTTGTAATTATTAGGAAGCAGCGTTAATTTATTGTTGAAAAAATGGAGGAATAGAACTGCATCTGATGCTGTATTTGAGTCCTCTTTCAGAATTCACTTAGACGTTTATCATCATGCTTGTTCCATGTTTATCTTTTTTGCTTCTCCAGAATTAACACCCATACTTTTGGATGTTTTAGATCAATTTTACTGCACTAGATGGCAGTAGTTCACAAATCAATGGCTGGAGTTCTGAAAATGATTATCCTTAAATGCAGTGTAAATTTACGATTACCGTAGTCTGTGTTTGCTTCACACAAATAAAGATCATCTGTATATTAAAAGAAACATTTATGTGCTGTATTGGACAGATTTTTTTGTACCTGTGATCAAGCTAAATGGATCAACAGAGATTGTAGTAAGAGATTAAAGTAGCAAATTTAAAGTTGGGATAATAATGGAGGACTATCATATATCCTGTACCTTCACATGACTTGAATCAATACTTGGTTTGAAAACTAATTGGATTATAAAGTGTAACAGAGGAAAATATTGGCTTCTGCTGCCAGTAATGGAGTATCGGATACTTGTTGTCTTTGAGTTATACGTTACATCACCAGTCATGGTTGTAAGAAATGTCTACACAGTTAAACTTCCTTCCAAGCAAAAATTGCAATTTGCAGAAAGCCTGGGAAAACGATTGGAACAGATAAACAAAAAATACCAAATAAAATGGTTCTGGTATATTGTCACACTATCACAGACATTCCCGTTGTGTTCTCTTGTGTTTTCAAGTTCATTTCTGGCCACAACTTGCTTAAAAGCTGGTACATTTCTAACATTTTTGGGTTCTGATGAAAGATCATTGACCTGAAATGTTAATTGTTTCTTTCTGTGCAAGTGCTGCCTGATCTGCAGAGTATTGTTCACAATTTTAGATAGTTTAGATTTTATTTCATAAGCTTCCTTAGAGGCATGCACTGTGTAAATTTACTATAACTGACTCTCAGAAATTAACAACTTGGTTAACAAAACAACAATCTGCCTTTATTATTTGAAGAACAACACAATAAGAAAATATTATCTTATTTGTTTTTCCAGACCTCAGTCCTGTTTCCAACCAAACAGTGATTCGAGCAATTTTCACTACCTACACTTGAAAGGCTGTGCTTTATTCTGACAGTCTTCCATCCCACCAGCTTCCCACTTGGGTTCAACACCTTCATTTCTGTCATCTTTCTGATTAAAATTGTTCTGATAGCCTCAGCCTTACCTTAAAATAACCTGATTGGTTGATAGCGCAGTCTCCTTACAATCCTTCAAAAGCTATTAAGCTTATTTTTGGAAGTCATGATAGAAGAAGGGTATAATCTGGGGTTATTAAATAATAGGTTGGAACCTTTTGGCATTTTCCAATTACATTTAAGGGTTCAGAGAGGGTTTTTTCATACTGGTGTTCCTTGAATTGCCTGTGCCTTTTTAAAATTTTGTCCCTCCTTTGAGATGGGGCAGAGTAGGTCATAGAGTCCTACAGCATGTGGACAGGCCCTTCTGCCCAAACTAGAACAAGCCGACCAAACTGTCCATCCACGCGAACTCAATTTCCCTGGGAAAATAATACAGTTATGGGATCTCTAGTCAGGGGATAGATATCTGCAGCCATTGACATTGATCTAAGATAGGCTGTTGCTTCCTTGATGCCAGGATTAATGAAGGCACTGAGCAGCTGCAAAACACTCATGAGGCAAAGCCAGCAAACATGGTCTATGTCAGTAACAAATAGCATAGACAAAGAAAAATTAGGTCCGATAGGCAAATTTTAGGGTATTAAGAGGAGAACTAACAGAGCCATAAAATCATTGGGATCAATTCTGAGGAAAGATGTTATCTGTACAAGCTAGACATAGTCGCATATCTGACCCTGTGTAATAAGTGTTTTAAACAAGTTACCAAGTCTTCATGTCTTCTCCATGCTAAACACAGAGGAGAAATATTCATTGAGGACCTCACCCATCTCCTGCAGTTCCACACATACATGTCCAGGTATTCAGGAATATTATACCCAAATGAAATGATTATATATAGGTCTGATTACTTTTCCCATTCAGAGCATGAAAAATAGTATGTGCAATATTACTGCCAACATGCTTTCATATGACAAGCTGACATAGATTGAACATTGAATGTCAGCATAAAGGGTTGATGGTTGTCATATGTGTTCATGCACATTGTGAAATGCTTTAAAATGTGCCCTTGACTGTGATTTAATGCTGTGAAATTATATTGTTGGATATACGCTATGGGTTTCTTATAACCAATATCGAGAAAGTAAACTAAAAATAAAGTGCTGGAGACACCCAGCTAGGTCAGTCAGTATCTGCGAAGACAGGTTAGTACCTTCAATCCAATGTCTGTTTCTTAGAAGCAGTTTCACAGATGCCTCTTGATTTTCTTTTTGATGTTGCTAGCATTTCTGTTCTTATTTCAGATTTCCAGCACATACGTTCTTCTTGATAGCAAAAATTTAGTTTTAGTACCTCCACTGCATCATACAGGAATCATTGGTGCACTGCAAAATAACCATATACTATTTGTGGAAAGCAGTATTTTAAGGTTGTGGTTCTCTGTGTAGGCACTACATTGCCATTATAACACACTTCAAGGAAGTTGAAGCTCTCAAGGGTGACTGATTACGGTAAAGACTTTACTGCCTTATGCTGTACTAATTACTAGTGGTCTAGATGGGGTGGTGGGGTGGCAAGGTGGCTCTGGTTAGCACTGCTGCCTCTCAGCACCAGGGACCTGCGTTCAATGCCACTCTTGGGCAACTGTCTGTGTGGAGTTTGCACATTCTCCCCGTGTCTGTGTGGGTTTCCTCCCACTGTCCAAAGATGTGCAGGCTAGGTGGATTGGTCATGCTAAATTCCCCATAGTGTTCAGGGATGTGTACATTGGGGGGATGGGTCTGGGTGGGAGGCTCCAAGAGTCGTTGTGGACTTGTTGGGCTGGAGGTCCTGTTTCCACACTGTAGGGAGTCTAAGTCAAATAAGAAATGCATGAGGTGAACTATGGAGTGGTGCAATTTATTCAATTATCTGTTCTTGTAAGTATGTTATTTAGGGGATGGCTTGTTGGTCGAGGGGTACGATCCTCACTTAGAGTACTGTACAGGGTGGATATGCAAGAGGTCCTGGCTTCAACTCCCAGACGAGCCTAGGTTTCTTGCTTCACTTAGTGAATAGTACAGTGACTAAGTGTTTAGCATTGCTGCTTCACAGCACCAGGGACCTGGGTTCAATTCCAGCCTTGGCTGAGTGCAGACTTGATGGGCTGAATGGCCTTTTTCTGTATTGTAGGGATTCAGTGATTCTAAAACCATTTGCACCAAATAACATGCCTGGCACGGTGGCTCAGTGGTTAGTACTGCTGCTTCATAGCACCAGGGACCTGGGTTCAATTCCACCACCAGGTGACTGCATGGAGTTTGCACATTCTCCCTGTCTCTGGGTGCTCTGGTTTCCTCCCACAGTCTAAAGATGTATAGGTGAGGTGGATTGGCCATGCTAAATTGCCCATAGTGTTCAGGGATGTGGAGCTTAGGTGAGTTATGGGGGATGGGTTGGTGTGGACTTGTTTGGGCTGAAGGGCCTGTTTCCACACTGTAGGGATTCTATGGTCATAATTATGTTTTTAACATCCCTGTTATCTTTCACCTGGAAGTGAAACCAATCTCCAGACCTTTGTGGAATTTCTCAGTCTGACAACTGTGAAACTATATTTGGTTAGCTGTTTGATAGGGAGCCTTATGCAATTTTCAGTTGCTGACCTTGCCACATGTTTGCTTTCTCTCCTTCCCCCTATTTAAAATAAAGTTCCAAAAACAATGCAAAACTTATAAAAATAGCAATTACTGCCCCAGGAAAGTGAGTAAATCCAGCTGAGCACTGAAATAACCTCAAAACAAAGAGCAACTCTCATAGCCACTGTCCTCTCCTGTCCACCTTTTTTCTTTGCGGTTTTGTTTTATTCCTAACTCCGCCACAGCAGTGATTCTCTGCTTAGTTTGAAAATAAAACTCCAGTCTCCCAACCTACCTCGATCCCCTACAATTTGCCTACCGACACAAAAGGTCCACAGAGGATGCCACATCCCTAACCCTGCACTCATCCCTGGAACATCTGGACAACGAAGACACCTATGTCAGACTCCTGCTCATTGACTACAGCTCCGCCTTCATTATCCCATCCAGGCTGATCTCAAAACTGTGTGACCTTGGTCTCAGCACCGCCCTCTGCATGGATCCTCAGCTTTCTGATCCACAGGCCGCAATCAGTGAGGATAAGTAACTGCTCCTCCTCCACAATAACACTCAACACTAGAGCCACCCAAAGATGCATCCTCAGCCCCCAACTGTACTCCATGTACACCTACGACTGTGTTGCCAAATTCTGCATGTCCGCCATCCACAAGATCACTGATGACACCACCATAGTGGGACAGATGTCTAACAATGACGAGTCAAAATCCAGAAAGGAGATAGAGGGCTTGGTGATGTGGTACAATGAAAACAATTTGCCCCTCAATGTCACCAAAACTAAAGAACTGATCATCATCTTCAGAAAAAAAGTAGAACATGCCCCCATCTATGTCAACGGAACTGAGGTTGAGAGAGTGAAGAGCATCAAGTTCCTCGGAGTGATGATAACTGATGACCTGTCTGGACTTCCCATGTAAATGCGAAAGTCAAGAAGGCACAACAATGCCTCTTCTTCCTCAGGCGGCTCAGGAAATTTGACGTGTTCATAATGTCCCTCACCAACTTCTACAGGTGCACCATTGATAGCATACTGTCTGGGTGCATAACAGCCTAGTATGGCAACTGCTCTGCCCAGGACTATAACAAACTACAGAAGGTGGTGTGCCCAGTCCAGATCATCACGGAAGCCAACCTTCCATCCATGGACTCTATTTACATAGCTCGCTGCAGCGGAAGGACATCCAATGCCCCGGTAATGACCTACTACAACCTCTTCCGTCAGGCCGAAGATACAGAAACCTGAACACACGAATGAGCAGGTTCATGAACAACCTCTTTCCAGCCGTTATCAGACTGTTAAATGGATTCTAACCTCAAATAATATAACCTGGAATGTAACCTGTATGCCTGTAAGACGTTTTGATCTGTACGTCCTTTGCTTGCTGTGATCTGTCTGTTCCACTCAAATAAAGCTTTTCACTATATTTCGGTACACATGACAATCAATCAATCAATAGCCCTAACACTACGTGATTAATTTACATTTCAATATCTTATCTGAATACAGTTTTCTTTTAGTATAGTAGTTGACAGTGATAGTAGCAGTGCTGTGTAGTCTTTGCCGGCCATAAGCCCTCCCTTTTTCTTAGCACTACTTTAGTGCACAGATCCAAGTATCATTGCTCTTTAAAAAATGCTAGAAATAATTAGCAGGACAGCAGGACAATATCCACAAAGAAAGAATTGTCATTGTTCTCTATTAACTCTCTATCTGATTAATTCTATTTTCCCTTCCCGTGCGAATATTTCATATTTTCTGTTTTTATTTCAGCTTTTGTTTTTGTCGTTGTCATCAGTAATCACTTACTAACAAGTATGATTGTCCACCTAGGAAATTCCGTGTGACTGGTCATGGGTTCTGTGGGTCAGTGTGGCTGATGAGCCCAGCCTACAGCAACATCACCAACCACACAATTGGCAGGTATTTCTAGGAAGTGAAATTGGTTCTTGAAATTGCTGGCATTCCTTTCTCAGGTTCCTTTTCCATATTTCCTCTTGCGGATGAGTGTTCAGAAAGAGTTGTGTCCCTTCATACAGGAGTTTCCTCCAAGTCAGTTTCTCCTGAGCAAGAATCTTCCATGCGTTGATATCTATGCTGCATTTCTTGAAGGAAGCCTTCAGGAGCCTCTAGGTAGTTGCCTTGTGTGGGATATTTTTTAACGTGGGAATGCTTTTGCACATTAGCACACACAAGATCATTGCCAGTAGGTAGATCCAGTTCCAGTGGTAAGGACTGTGAATCTCCCTACAGCTTGCAGCCGTTATCACACTGAAGAAGGGTCTAGGCCCGAAACGTCAGCTTTTCTGCTCCTCTGATGCTGCTTGGCCTGCTGTGTTCATCCAGCCCTGCACCTTGTTGTCTCAGATTCTCCAGCATCTGCAGTTCCTATTATTCCCAAATATCTTTCGCCTTTTAAATATTTTGCTGTAATTGCCATTGTAGTTAGCTTGTTTCACGTGCTATTTTGCACATTATTCGGCTTGATTTGATCTTTCTGGTATTTCTCCATTAATAAAAATATATTTTGTCTGTTGCTGAGAATTTCTGTCTTGTGAGCCACAGCACAATTTTGAAGGAGAGACCATCAAAAGAACCGCATGTTATTGCTTCCATGTTAGGGAGCCGTATGTAATGGCTGGGCAACACTATTTGTTAAGAGGCAATATATCCAGTGTTAAATACCAGGAATATTATTCTTAACTTCCTCTCTATATAGACATTAACTGACGAGATTGTCATTACAGGATTGATAATTTTAAAAAATACTAAATGAACGAGCTTAAACTAAAGCAACAGTAAATGCCTCAATGTACCTATTGCCTGAAGTGATCACATCCCTGTCATTTATTACCCTTTAACGTCCTCCTGAAAATTCATCTCATCCTCACATGCTTTTGGTCACTCCACATGCTTTTGGTCACTCAAAATCTCTCCTCCATTTTTAGCTTTGTGTACATTTTCTTCACCTCTGCGCTGCCTGAGCAACTTTTCTATTAGCGCGACGTTATTTCAATGTTAGCTGCCTGCCGTTCCAGCAAAACCATTTCATTTCCAGTCTGGACCTGGACTGAGCTGCTGATCCCATCAGGGGACACCTTTTGGAATTCCAACAAATAACCGTGATGCCCTGATCAATGAAGGAGGGCTGGAAAATCAACCAAGGTTTGCCCTGGCGGTCAATATTGCTGGTAATCGCACGTCCGAATTAGGTATGGACATAGGACATATGATCCTCACTTTAGTCCGAAGGCAATCGCAGTTCAGGTTCACGGTTTACAAGAATCTAAATGATAAGGTCGAGTATGGAACTTCGTCGTGATGAGAAGTGAAGAAAGCGAATCAGTACTAATTACGACATTGTAGTAATTAAAAGTATAATTTGCACGAAAGAAAGAAGATCGCTTATTTAGAATGCTTTGCATAGCACAAGGAGACGTTATATTTAAATGAAGCCGCCGGCCCTTTAAGTGACGGGTGCCTTGTGCTGGGAACAGCGCTTTGTCCTGGTGCTGGCGCTCTGCCTTCATCACTGCGTCAATTTCACCTTATCGGTTACTGCGTGGCCCCATTAATCAGCACCAGGGAAAAACACACACACACACAACAGCTTTCACAGCGAGAGGGAATGACCAGGGGAGCAGCCTCATAACGTCTCCAGGTTTATCATCACTCCCATTCTTTCCAAACTGAAAACAACAAGCTTCGCCCTGCAGTTGACAATGCTGATTCAGACAGCCTCAGCCCCGATCCGAGTGTTGTATATTTAATTTTTGATGTTCAGTCTTTTTTTTTGACAGCCGGTTGTGGTATCACCGCTAGATAAGGGCTGCCTTATTCCTTTTGGAGCGTGAGATTTTTTTTTCTTATTGTGGAGATTTTGTTTTACCTTTCGTTAATAATACAAAGAACATTCCAATATGGCAAGGCAATTGACGGCGAATGGCGACTCCCGGGGATTCGGATCGAAGAAGGTCTCCACTGATTATGAATCGTCTTTGGAACTGTCTGTGCAAGCGCGAATATTTAAAATTATTGTAATCGGGGACTCCAATGTTGGCAAGACTTGTCTGACCTTCAGGTTTTGTGGGGGGACGTTTCCCGACAAGACCGAAGCCACCATTGGGGTAGATTTTCGCGAGAAACCGGTGAATATAGAAGGAGAAACAATCAAGGTAAGAAGCTTTATGGAACCCGCATTGTCCAGTTTCGATTTTCACATGATGGACCAATTGCGTTTCCTTTGTGATAATTCTAATTCCCTTCTTCATTGGCGGAATGTTGTCTAATCCAAGGGAAACTTGTTTTCATGAATATGCCAGGCTTCATATCGCTGTGAGAATGAGGCCCACCAGCGCTCTAAGTCATGTCTTCATTTCAAACCTCCCCATAAGGGAGAAAGACTCATCTCTCAACTTGCGGATGACATAGAGACGGCTAGCATTTCCAGCAGAGTAGGTGGAAACATAACATTGCAGGTTTCCACTAGCTCAGCTGGTGCTGTTGAGTTAGAACCCAGCTCAGATTTGGGAGGAGAAAACCCTCTGGGAAGTGGGCAGGTAAGCCACACCATTATTTTCTGAATTAGTTAGCATAGTGTCACCCCTTTTCATCTCTGTGATAGGTGAATACCCCTTGCAAACAAAGGTTTGTGTATACAAGCATGGCCTTCATGTAAGCCCACAGAACACCATTCTGATACCTTGGACATCAAACTGAACAGAAGTTGATTGGTGCAAAGGGAACAAACAATGTACAATGGTTCTTGTTGGTCTGTCTACCTCATCTCATAACTGCCTTGGCTTTCTCAACATTAGCATTGTCACCCTCAACATCTCTGTCAGACTCCACTTCTTCCTCATCTGAGGAGTCAGGTGGCTCTGCATTTCCCCCTCTTCTAAATTGTCACTCTGTTATTGAGCTAGGTTATGCATTATGCAACAAACATTCTCTGCTCTGGAGACTCTGTCCAGAGAAGACTGGAATACTCCAGCTGAGTATTGAGAAGATCAATTGTTTGCTCACTGATGGCTTTAGTGGATGCATGGGCAGCATTTTATTGCTGTTCACCATTAGTTCAAGGGTCTTCCAGTCAGATCATTAGCAATGTTTTCTGGAGATATGTTTTATCACCCATGAGACAGCCCTAGAGATGATGTTTGAAGTATTAGGGTGGGAACATTCCAAGAACCTGAGGGTTACAGAAGATATAAATGATGTGACTGCTTCCTGGATAGCAAAGCACATCTGCAGGAAATATTGTCTGTGATCACAAAAACCTGGACATTGAGGGAGTGAAATCCCTTCCTGTTCAGAAATCTGGCTGGCTGCTAGGAAGCACTGAGTACCAAGGTGGGCGGGCGTTTGCCTCTTGTACCTGAGGTGTAACATGAATGCAAATTTCACTGCTTGGGCAGCCAGGCTGTCTGAGGCCTTGATGAACAGGACAAACTGAATTATTTTCCTGGATAGAGCATCAGTAACTTCATGAATGAACTTGTGGGCTGCCAGTTCGGAGGTGCCATTCAAGTCCACAATTGAAGTGTGAAAGGAATTTGTGGCCAGGAACCTAAATGTTGCTGTCACCTTCAGCCCCATTCTGATCTTGTTGTCATTGCTCTTCACTTCTTCTCCTCCTTTGCCTTGTTTGTGTTGTAGCTGTATGATGTGGGAGCTGGCAGATCCCATTGCGAGCTGCAGTGACCACATCTGTAGCAAATGTTGGTTGTTGGAGGAACTTCGGCTCAAAATTGATGAGCTGGAGTCTGAGCTTTGGACACTGCGTGGCATGTGGGAGGGAGAGAGTTACCTGGCTGCTTTCTTTCAGGAGGCAGTCACACCTAGATTAAGAACCTCAAATTTGGTCAGTGGTCAGGGACAGCAGGAAGTGACTGCAAATGAGGCAGATAGAGGGATCATGTATTCAGGGACAAAGGAGCCTCAGCTCTTGACCTTGTCCAACAGGTACGAGGTACTTGCTCCCTGTGTGGATGAGGAACAGGGCTGTGGGGAGGATGAGCCAACTGACCACTGCACTGTGGTACGGGAGGCCATTCCAGAGGGGGGAGCAAATAAACAAGTGGTAGTTGTAGGGGATTCTATAATTAGAGCAATAGATAGCATCCTTTGTAAGCAGGATGGAGAGTCCCACATGGTGTGTTGCCTGCCCCATGCCAGGGTAAGGGACATCTCTGACCGGCTTGAAAGGATATTGAAGGGGGTGTGGGGAGCGGAAGAGCCAGTTGATGTGCTCCATGTCGGAACAAACAACATAGGCAAGACTAGGAAAGAGGACCCGTTTGGGGATTATCAGGAGCTAGGAACTAAATTAAAAAACAGGTCCTCAAGTGTTATAATTTCCAGTTATTACCCGAACCATGTGCAAATTGGCATAATGACATGAGAATGAAGGAAATAAACACATGGCTAAAAGAGTGGTGCAGGAAAGAGGGGCTCCTTTTCATGGGGCACTGGCATCAGTGTTGGAACAGGAGAGATCTGTACCGCAGGGACCAATGTTCTAGCAAAAAGGGTAAATAGGCTGGTCAACAGGACTTTAAACTCAAAAGTGGGGTGAAAGGGGAGGGTAAAACTCCAAGAAGTATAATGGCCAATGAGAAACAAAATGTGTGCTTTCTATTTGATTTTGATTCCTTTCAATGGCCTTCCTGATGCCTCTCCCTTCCCTCTTTTTCCTGCTTCAATCGCCTCCCATTACTAACAGCCCATTTATGATTTCCCTCGACATTCCTTCTCCCTAATCCAACTCCCACTGATATACCAGTGCTAAGCCTTTCTCTTTTATAGAGTCATACAGCATGGAAACAGACCCTTAGGTCCAACCAGTCCATGCTGAACATAATCCCAAACTAATCTAGTCCCACCTGCCTGCTTCTGGCCCATATCCATCCAAACTTTTCCTATTCATGTACCCATCCAAATGTCTTTTAAATATTGTAATTGTACCCACATCCACCACTTCCTCAGGAAGTTCATTCCACACGCAAACCATCCTCTGTGTGAAACATTTGCCTCTTATGTCTTTTTTAGATCTCTCTCCTGTCACTTTAAAAATGTGCCCCCTAGTCTTGAAATTCCCCATCTTGGGGATAAAAACAACTACCATCAACTCTATCTATACCCCTCATTATTTGATAAACTTATATCAGGTTACTTCTCAACCTCCTACACTCCAGTGAAAAAAGTCCCAGCCTATCCAGCCTTTCTTTATAACTCAAACCTTCCACACCCAGCAAAACCCTGGTAAATCTCTTCTGAATCCTCTCCAGCTTGAAAATATCGTTCCTATAACTAGGCGACCAGAACTGGACACAGTTTTCTAGAAGAGGTCTCAGCAATGCCCTGTACAACCTCAATGTGACTTCCCAACTCCTATACTCAAAGGACTGAGCAAAGAAGGCAAGTGTGGCAAGCACCTTTATAACCATCCTGTCTGTATGTGATGCAAACTTTAAAGAATTATTTACCTGAATCCCTAGGTCTCTTTGTTCTACAACACTACCTAAGGCCCTACCATTAATTGTATAAGTCCTACCCTTGTTTGTTGTACCAAAATGCAATACCTCGCATTTATCCAGATTGAACTCCATCTGCCATTTTGGAGCCCATTGACCCACTTAATCAAGATCCCTTTGTAATCTTAGAAAACCTTCTTCACTCTCTACAATGCCACCAATTTTAGTGTCATCCGCAAACTTACTTGTCATGCCTTCTATATTCTCATCCAAATCATTTATATAAATGACAAACAAAAGAGGACAAAGATCCCTGTGGAACGCCGCTGGTCACCAGCCTCCAGTCGGAAAAACAACCTTCCACCAATACTTTCTGTCTCCTGCCATTAACCCAATTATGCATCCAATTGGCAAGCTCACTCTGAATCCCATGTGATCTAAATTTATTAATCAGTCTACCATGCAGAACCTTGTCAAAGGCTTTACTAACATTCAAATAAACAATGTCCACTGCTCTGCCATCATGAATTTTTTTAGTAACTTCCTCAAAAAACTCAATCACTTTTGTGAGACGCGATTTTCTTCGTACTAAACCATGCTGACTATCCCTAATCAATTTTTTTTCACCCTCCCACTTCACAAACCTATCCCATTGTATCCAGGTTCCATTCCTGGTTGTCCTCATTGCCTCCAAAATTGAGACTCTCCGTCTTGATCCTAGTTTGCTCCCTCTATTTCCCATGATTAGGCCATTTAAGTTAAATTACTTTCCATTCCTTCATAGCTATCACACCTTTGTGTTCACCTTTTCTGTTTGTCCTTTTACAATGTACCTCAATTTATTGCCCCTTTTAAATTGATCTTCCTTTTGAATTCAGGTATGCTTGCCTGCCTTGCTCATGTTTGTTTGAGGGAGCTAGTGCGACTGTGTGTTCGGGCCGGCTAGCACATCCGGTCTTTCTGCTTTCAAATCTAGCACTGTAATCTGTTAAATTGTGTACACCTCTGACTACACCATTACATTCTACAGAACATGGTGAGACTTCATGCAAGACTCTGTATGTGCTTATGCCAAAAATCTCCTAGTTTTTGAAGGAGCCACAGGAGCTTTGGGCGAGCAGGCTCACATCCATCCAGCCCTGCACCTTGTTGTCTCGGATTCTCCAGCATCTGCAGTTCCTACTATCTCCACTAAATACTGTCAGGTTTATAGCCTCACTTATTTTCTATTTTTGGCTTACAAAGAATGACATGCTAATGAATGCAAAAGGGGTTTCTGATCATGAAGGACTGAAATGCAGAACTTCCTGAATGTTCCTAAGAACTTAATAAGAAAGCTTTCACCTGCCCTCAGGAACTGACATTTTGCTTCCCATCTAATTAAGTTTCCCTGCTTGCCCTTCTGAAAGATCCGGGCAGGCCAGGAATATCCCACCCAATGTAACTAAAACTGTCTCACACCCAGATCCATTCTAGTGAATATCCTGTTAAACCCCTGAGTGATCTCACATCCTTCTGAAGTGTAGTGACCAGAACTGCGCCCAGTTGTGGCCTATACAGAGCTCTATAAAGATTCAATATAATTTTCCTGCTTTTATACTCAATATCCCGATTTATGAAGATTTATGAAGATCCCATATGCTTTATTAACTACTCTTTCAAATGCCTTGCCTTAAAAACTCACTATGTAGGTCTGGCTGTCCTGGAACACTCTTTAGAGCCTTGACATTACATCTAAATTACTCCAACTAATTGCTTTTGCTGAAATGCATCACCTTACACTCTCTGTATTAAGTTTCGTCTGCCAGTTGGACTCTTTTGCTCTGTTCTGTTAGATCTTAATATCGTTGAGTTTAATATGCTCAGCTAAATTTCCACAATCCTTGTTTCATCAGTGTTGTAATGAGGCATTGATCTAAACCACAGCTCCATAATTGACCATGGCATTTATTCTGTGCTTTTCAGCAATCACTTTCTGTTTGTCAGTCACCTTCTAAGCTTTGTTTCTCTTTAAAAGATATTGACATATTGGACCATTATTGGCCATTAGCCCAAGTGATTATTATTTATGTGTGGGGCTTTGCAGCAAGGGCCAGTGTTATGACCACAGGGAGCCTCCCTGGGATACCCAAACCTGTCTGCCATCTGATGTATGCTTACACATGCTCTCTGGTCAAAGGTTGCTGGATAGCTATCAGGAACTGGAACTCTGAATTTTTCATTCCTTAGCTTCAGGACATTGAGGCTAATTATTGCTCCGTTAGTATTCTCTTATAAACAAACTAAGATCACATATTACTTGGGACATTTCTGGCTGATTGCTTGAGTGACTGAGGAAGCTGTAGTATGATATTTCTATGAAGTTGGTAGTTCATTGAACCTACATGTCAGCAACTCATTGCACTGCATATAGGTTTTCTGAGATATCGGGTTAACCTTGGATGATTAATGCTTATGATCTGCTCCAATGTGTTGCTACATCCAAGATAATTAATACAAGGATGATGGGTGTGTAGCAGGAGGGGAGAAATTCATACTATAAGCCCTAATTAAGGGACAACTGGTGAAGGTGATATTATTTGTTATTTGTATTTGTAATTTATCCTGTTGTTAGGTGAGATATTCATCACATCTATGTCAACTGACTTCCCTTTTCTTCCTGTTTGTAATGTGTCATGGTCCAGAAAAAACATGTCAGCAACCTGAGTGGCCAATAGTGAAGAGATTTGTGAAGGGAATTGTGGAATTTCTTTTGATTCACCTCATCCACACTGCCTGTTTTTTTTTTTAATCTATTTTTTCAAACTTCTTAGTGCATCTAAGTGTTCGGCTGGACCAGAAAAAGCTCTAGTGTATGTAGATGGAGGTGAGAATCTGATTTACTTGAAAATTTGCCAAGCATTTAATGTGGGCATCAGTTCAAACAACTATATTTGTGGCATATTATTCCCATTACAGAAAACTTGAGGATTCAATCTGCTCATGGATTTAAATGGCAGAAAAATTATGGTCTTTCTGTATGTACTTGCTTTTATTTAAAATGTATCTGAAAGATTTTTAAGATATATTCGTGGGCGTGGACTGCAAATGGTGCTGAATAATGCGTAATCATCGACAAACATTCCCGCTGCTGACCTGATGATGAAGGGATCATTGATAAAGCAACTGAAGATGGTTGGGCTGAAGATTCTACCCTGAGGAATTCCTGCAGATAGGTCCTGGAGCTCAGATGACTGACCTCCTACCATCCTCATGCCCTGCTTCTTGTAAGGACTCTACCCCATTCTCCCAGTTTCTCTATCTCTGTTGCATCTGCTCTGATGATGTCACCTCGCGCAAGGGTCCTCAGAAAGGTCCACCTTTATCCTCAACTGAACATTCCCTGCAATTATGGTTGAGACAGGACCCTTAGCCGTGTTTGACCCATCTGCCCTCACCCCTTCCGTTCGCTCTCATAACAATGTTAGGGCTCCCCTGTTCATCACTTACTATTCCACCAGCCTCCACATGCAAAGGATTATAAGCCACCATTTCCATGACCTCCAACAGGATGCCACAACCCCTTCCCCTCCCCTACCTTGTCAGCATTTTGCAGGGACCGTTCTCTTTGGGTCACTCTGGTACACTTCTCCTCCATTCCTAGCATCTCCTCACAGTCCCACTGCACCTTCCCACGCAATCACAGAAGGTGTAATGGCTGCCTGTTTAACTCCTCACCCTCCAAGCCCCCAGACACACCTTCCAGGAGAAGCAGCAATTTACCTGCACTGCACTCAATCCAGTCTATTAAATTCACTGCTCACAATGTGGTCTCTACATCAGGGAGATGAAAAACAGACTGGCTGACCACTTTGCAGAACACCTATGTTCTGCCCACAAAAGTGACCCTGAGCTTCCAGCTTCCTGTCACTTTTCCCCACCACCATGTTCTCATTTCTGTCACAGGTCTGCTGCAGCAATTCACTGAGTCTCAGTGCAAGCTCGAAGAGCAACATCTCATTTTTGACTTGTGGATCTTGCAGCCTCTAGGACTCAACATTGAGTTTAATAACTTTAGAGCATGATTTCTTCCTTTTTCTTCATCCACCCCCTCACCTGGTCCTGTTATGACACTGGCTGCTTTTAGCACAGTTACCCATTCTCACATACTCCAGGCCTAGGAGTATTTCTATGGGTTGAGACATTATATTGGTTGCATTCAGTACAGTTCACTCATTTTTTCTTATTCTTTGGTCTTATCATTTATTCAGCATTTCTTCTGTCCTGGCTTGCTATCTCTAATCTTCTTCTTTACCCACTCCTTCCATACCTCTCTCTCTCTGGGCTGTATCTCCACCCATCCATTCATCTCTCACCTGCATCCCTCCACACCCTCCCAACCTCAACTTCAGCATAAGTTTCACATTATCTTAACCACTAACAGTTCTGAAAGAGACACTGGATTTGAAACATTGACTCTGCATTCTTCTGACAGGTGCTGCCAGACCTGCTAAATTTCTCCAGCAATTTCTGATTTTGTTTCTGTTATTATTTGTCATAGCACTCTGTTCTATCCATTGCACTGTCCTTGTAACAAGTACTTTTTTTCCCGGTCATATTTTACTGTAACTGATACCTCTTTAAAAATCAAATTTGTGTAAACTCAGGGAAGGGTACTTCTTGCTGATTGGTTAAATTTCTTCCTACTTTCCACTATCTCGTACCACAGGAAAGTTTCATGTGTTAATTTTGGGTTGTGATTTCAATTAATGCCAACTGCATGGTGGGGCATATGTTAGAAGAATCGGAGATAATAGTTTTCTAAGTCCTGATCACCATCTAGTGATCACCTCTCTCTTGGAAAGCATGCTTTTGTGGCGATTATTCTGCTTTGGACTTGGCTTTGATACCACCCTGCTGCCAATAGTTAAATAACCCAATTACATGGCAAGGAGTTGTAGCAGCCATACCACTTCCATGTAGCTGTTTACTCAGTGCAGACCAAGAATGAACTTACAACCTTGCTGATGTGAATGTGTCATTGTTATAGCAGCTAAGGCATTCAATCACCGAGCTCTTGGATAAATTGAACTTGTTCTTTTTTTACTGAAACATGTTTACCTCATATATTAAGCGGAAGTTTCAGACTGACAAATAATAATTCATTGTTGTAGTGGAAAGGTGTTTAAAGGTAGTACCATTTAGGTATTGGCCAAAGTCAACAGTCTAGTCACCGGCATATTTCTTTACTAAATCTGCCGAGCCTGCGTAATTGTGGCGAGTGAAGCTGGGTTCTTTTTCTCATACCCCATTTTTCCCCAGACGTGTAGTTTTGTGTTAAGATGTTTTGCCATTGTATGGTAAGTTTCCATTTTGTATCTGCAGTACCCTAAGCGGAAAACCCAATGTCTGACGAATCAAGATGAAAATTCTCCAGTAGATCTCTCCAACTTGCCTTTTGCAAATATCTAGATGCTTGTGTGTATAGTGTGCCTAGAATCCAGAAAGAGGGAAGTAAATGGACTTGAGCAGGATAACTAAATTATAAAGACAGACCTTTCAATCCTGTGTGAAGCTTTGCAGTGCTCTCTGGCCAGATAATTATTTACCATGGAGGTCTAGCCATTGTTAAAACACCCTGCTGCTGTTTTGGATATTGATTTCCATTTATTTCATGTTCAGTATAATTCCTTTCTTCATTCTATTACCAACATGCTGGCAGATGAGTTGCAGCTGCTTTATGTTAATTGACCTATAACTGCATTTACTTATCAGGGTACTCTTAAGGAATGACTCAATATTGCACTTATGAGAGCTCTGTTTTACTCTGGACTCAGTGTAGGATATCAATAATGTATGAGGTGAGAGATACTGCATGCTGAAGTACCAGGAGCAACAAAATGACTCAGTGTTATGTTTATGTGTGCGGTTACACTGTTGTCTGAGGCAGTGCTGGTGGAACAGAAACCAGTGGCCCTGGTTTACTCAATTCAGAAGAATTCTACTCCAGATAATAAGAAATGTGGCTAATTGTAGAGCCAATATGACCTAGATGCAGACATGTAGCCAGTCACTGATTAGTCAGTAAAAGGTTACTTGTCCTAGCATGACATTCCTGTTGACTCTGTTCAGGAGGAGGTCGGGGGGTAGGGAATGAGACAGGGTTGTGAAGGCCTAGTGGTATTATTGCTAGTATGTCAATTCAAAGACCCAGGTAATGGTCTGGGGACCTGCATTCAAATCCCACCATAGCAGATGGCGGAATTTGAATTCAGTAAAAATCTGGAATTAAGAGTCTAGTAACAACATGAATCCATTCTCAATTGTTGGGGAAAAAAACCCCATCTAGTTCACTAATGTCCTTTGAGGAAGGAAACTGCCATCCTTACTTGGTCTGAACTACTTGTGAATGCAGACCCGCAGCAATGTGATTGACTCTTAACTGCCCTCTGGGATGGCCTACCAGCGATGCACTCATCCTCAGGATGAACAAAAAGGAGGTGATTTTCAGTTAGTCTAGATAATCACCAAACAACAGAAGATGATTCCTCATTTTGTGTCGATATTTTTAGACAGATGTGTTATGACACTCCTTTGGTGTGGGACTTGGGTGGGACTTGAACCTGGACTTTTGATTCAAAGCCTACACTACTACTGCACCACAAAAACCTTCCTCATTTTGTGTATGATAATCAAAGACTGAGGCCTTATTAGTTTGAATTATGAACAGGTTCCTTTCATCTCACTGTGCATTTTGTAAATGCTGCTTACCAAAGGCTGGCTGGAAAGGATGGAGAAGTGTGTGATCATATGGGGGTGATTTATTTTTTTGTTTAGGTACTTGATTTTGATCTGTTTGTTACAGTCCTTTTCTGCTGGTAGCTGTGTGAATTCTTCTGACAAACGTTCTGTTTATTCACTACTTGGAATGTGTGTCTTGTATGACAAAAATGACAGCCTTTTGATAACTGGTAATTCTGCTCTCTACTCTGCAGTAGTATTGTAAATTTCAACAGTATCTCCCAAATATTTTACACAGTGTGAAATACTTTAAAAATAACCATCACTGGAGGAGGAGATGAGCTTGAAGTTTACAAATCCATCCAAATTGAACTATTTTTGTCAAGGTGAGATAATTGACTAATGGCCAATACATATTCGAAAATTGTTTCACGGTGCAGTTTTCATATACTAGGCCTTTGAGCTGTAAAATCAGTCAGTTTTTAAAACTTTGAGCAGCAAACAACAATACTTGGAGCCATCACAACAGTATCAATGATAGTAGGAACTGTAGATGCTGGAGAATCCGAGACAACAAGGTGCAGGGCTGGATGAACACAGCAGGCCAAGCAGCATCATAGGAGCAGAGAGGCTGACGTTTCGGGCCTAGACCCTTCATCAGAAAGTATCAACAGTATCAATGCTAGTTTAAAGGAACAGGATCAATGGCTTAGCCTATCTGCAGCTGTCTGATTACCTACTAATTTACCTACTAATTTATTTTTTAATTCCCTCATGGGACATGAGCATTGCTGGCTAATATTTTTTGCTCATCCCTAGGAGAATGTTCAGGTGTTCACACATATCTGCTGCTCCTGGATATCTAGATGGTAGTGGTCGTGGGTGTGAAAGCTGCTGTCTAAGGATCCTTCATGAATTTCTACGGTGCGTCTTGTGGATAGTACACTCTGCTATTACTAAGCGTCAGTGAGGGAGGCAGTGGGTGTGACGTAAATCAAGTGGGCTGCTTTGTCCTGAATGGTGTCAAAGTTTTTAAATGTTGGAGCTGCAGGCATCCTGGCAAGTGGGCAGTATTCCTTACACTGCTGTACATGCTGGACAGATTTGGGAAGTCAGGTGAATTACTCGCTGTGGTATTCCTAGTCACTGACCCGTTCTCGTAGCCATTTTATTTGTATGGCGAATTCAGGTTCTGGTCAGTGGTATATTGTATTTAAAAGGAAGAATGCAAGATTCCTCCTGCCCCCAACCAAATCATTCACTATCCTGACTTGGAACTAAGCTATCGTTCTTTCACGGTCTCTGGGTCAAAATCCTGGAACTCCCTCCCTGCAAGCACAGTGGATAGCTCTACACTCCAAAAACTCCAGCAGTTTAAGAAGGTAGATCACAACAAACTTCTCACAGCAATTAGGGATGGGGATAAATACTGGCCTAGTCAGCAATGGCCATATCTCATGAAGGAGTAAAATAAATGACTTCTATGTAGGTTTAGCAACAGCCCATCATTTTGGATTTGTTCTTGGAACTATAGAGGTGTTGATATCTTATTTACTCTGTTAGCAGAATGCTGTAATTGGGCCATACAGCAGGCCAATGTACTCCTGCAGTTTTCCATTGATGCCATCTTTCGCTTGGTTGCCCACCTCTATCTAAGAGATCTACTTTCCATGGTACAAGGAACATTAGATCTATGTTGAAACTTAATATTCTAGGAAAACCATTAACTGGGTAACATGATTCTTGGTCTAATGTTACTTATGGTTTACATATAGTAACATAAATTGAAATTTTATAAATGCTGAGTCCCAAGGAAATATCTTAACATTTGAAATATTGACCAACTTGTACTAAGTACTGATCCACTAAGTACTGCTGACTTTTTGCTTTGGCTTGGATTACCTTCCTAGTCTCTTGATCATTGACAAATTTTAGTTTTCCACAACCTGGTGAACAGATGGACAGAGTGACAGTGGTAGCTTCAGTCGAGACTTTGTAACCTGGTAAACAAGCGTTAGTTACTGGGATGGAATGAAAGCTGTCTATGCGATTGGTTAAATCAATATCTTTGAGCATAGCTTCAGATTATCAATAGGCTATGCACAAGAAGCATTGTTAAGCTTTTGTGTAGTTCTGTCAAACCTCGTGAATTAAATTTAAATGAGTTGTCAATTGTCCTTTTTTGTAGCTGTTTTGGGACATGTGCCTTAAGGATTAATTGCTCCTACAGTGCATAAATAAAGTAACCGCATTAAATTTAAGATATCCAGGAACCATACTGAGAGTTCAACCTTCATTAATGTCATGACCCCTAGGTGTGGGGGTAATCTGGAAAAAATAAACTATTTGCTACCACAAACTGCTGTAGTTTCTGCTTCAAGCAGGTCCCTGGCTAATTATTTTATTCTCAGTTGATTTGGAAAACTAACTTTCTCCTGATCCCTTATATAGTATCACTTTAAATATGATCTCTCATCGTTAATACCTCAAACAGAAGTAATAAGCACACTTCACGGACCCTATCACAACTTTTAAAATATATCTTTATTAAATTTCCTATTTTCTTTCGCTGTAATAGAAACAAACCCTGTATTAAATCTTTTATTATAGTTAAAACTTCCCTACTTTTGAATCTCTGATTTATATTAGAGCACTTTAATGTCTTTTTTTAGCAAAGATCAAGCTCTGTACATTTTATTCTAACGGTGGCACGTTGTGGCTGTACAGGACATTGGTGAGGTCACTTTTAGAATACTGCGTACAATTTTGGTCAGCTTTCTACAGGAAGGATGTTGTTAAACTTGAGAGGGTGCAGAGAAGATTTACTTTAATGATTTGTAACATCTCCAAGTTGCAGATGATACCAAGTTGCGTGGGAGGGTGAACTGTGATGAGGATGCAGAGATCCTTCAGCATGATTTCGACAGGTTGAGTGAGTGGGCAAATCAATGGCAGATGGAGTATAATTTGAATAAATGTGAAGTTATTCACTTTGGAAGCAAAAACAAGAAGGCAGATTACTACCTGAATGGCTGTAAATTTGGAGAGTGGAGTGTGCACCAGTCACTGAAGGTAAGCATGCAGGTGCAGCAGGCAGTAAAGAAGGCAAATGGAATGTTGGTCTTCATTGTGAGAGGTTTCGAGTACAGGAGCGGGGATGTGTGGCTGAGGCCACACCTGGAATATTGCGCGCAGTTTTGGTCTCCTTTTCTGAGGAAGGATGCCCTTGCTCTCGAGGGAGTGCAGCGAAGGTTTACCAGGCTGTTTCTGGGGATGGCAGGTCTGACATATGAGGAGAGATCGATTAGGTTGGGATTGTTTTTGGTAGAGTCCAGATGAAAGAGGGGGTTCTCATAGAGACTTTTAAAATTCTAACAGGACTGTACAGTGTAGATGCAGGGAAGATGCTCCTGATGGTGGGTGTGTCCTGAACCAGGGGTCACAGTATGAGGATTCAGGGTGAATGTATTAGAACAGAGGAGACATTTCTTCACCCAAAGAGTGGTGAGCCTGTGGAATTCATTCCCACAGGAAGTAGTTGATGCCAAAACATTGAAATGTATTCAAGAGGAGATTAGATATAGCACTTGGGGCAAGTGGGATCAAAGGTTATGGGGAGAAAGCAGGATTAGGCTATTGAGTTGGATGATCAATCATGATCATGAAGAATGGCGGAGCAGGTTTGAAGAGATGAATGACCTTCTCCTGCACCTATTGTCTATGTGTCCATGTAAGCATTTTGCTGGGGCTGAAGGGCTTGAGCCAACAGGGAGAGGCTGAATAGGCTGGGGCTTTTTTCCCCTGAATGTAAGAGACTGAGGGGTGACTTTATAGAGGTTTATAAAAGCATGAGGGGCATGGATTGGGTGGATAGTTAAGATCTTTTTCCTAGGGTGGGTAGTGCAAAACTGGAGGACATAGGTTTAAGGTGAGAGGGGTAAAGATTTAAAAAGGACCCTAGAAGTAACTTTTTCATGCAGAGGTTGGTGTATGTATGGAACGAGCTGGAAGGAAGTGGCAGAAGCAGGTGCAGTTACAAGATTTAAAAGGTATCTGGATGTGTACATGAATAGGAAGGCTTTAGAGGGACATTGGTCAAATACTGGCAAATGTGACTAGGTCAGATGGAGATGTCTGGTTGGCATGGATGAATTGGACCAAAGAGTTTGTTTCTGTGCTGTATGATTCTAAGTGAATGTTCTAGATAAATCCAGCATTACATCTTCACTATCTTTATAAACTAAACTCTTTAGGGCTTATTTGCATCTTCAATATCTATCAGTTGAGAATGTTCCACCATTCCTTAGTATTTCTCCTGAGATACATTACTTCTTACTGATTTACTTTAAATTTAGGAAACATGGCAGATACATTCAGTCTATGCCGTCATGGAGTATTTTCTAACAGGCCCCACTATTTGCCAAATCTCCCAAATTTGTGTATTTAGCAAGTTTTAAGCTTTTGTTTTCTGCCATCAAATCAAAATTTTCTACATATGCTTAAAAGTTGGATTTTTGTAGTGTGCCATTTTTAAACTGAGCAAGACCCATTTACCCTAACTCATATATTCAATCAATCAACCAACTTTCCATGCATGCTAATATTTTTGTTTTGGTTATAGTTCTTTCTAACAAACCTGTCATGAAACAATTTTATCAAATGAGTTTTGAAGGTCCATAATTTCTTCAAATTGAATTACGATTAACTCACATTACCAAATGTTTGCTAATTTGATCTAGAATTATTCATTTTCTAATTTTGCCCTCATTAGTTATGAACTAACAGATCAACAGTTCTCTGGTTTACTCTTCTCCATCTTTTCTTGACCAATGATTTTATGTTAGCTACTTTCCAATGTCCCATGGTATAATTTGCAAAACATGGAGACTAAACCTTCCATATTTTTCCTCTCTGCCATCCTTCAATGGCTTGCATATTTGTGAATGTGATGACCAGAATTTGTTTTAATCATGTGATAGGTGATATAGAAAAATGTTGTGACAGAATTTCACATCAGCTCCCACCCAGTGCTACATTCCTGATTCCTGGTTTCAACCTAATGACAATTATTTGTTTTTGAATCAAACTGTGAATGTTGACAGGCTATTCAATTCAATGCCAGGAATTTGAGGCTGTGTTTGCTGAAGCTGAACAGCTGAAATACATGAAATGCTAGAACCAGTTTACTTTTCCTTAAATGTATGCTACAACATTGTTGATAAACTTACCTTGCTGGTGAGAGGATATCTATTCTAATAGGGAAGGAATTCTGACC
This sequence comes from Rhincodon typus, assembly GCF_021869965.1. Classification (NCBI taxonomy): domain Eukaryota; kingdom Metazoa; phylum Chordata; class Chondrichthyes; order Orectolobiformes; family Rhincodontidae; genus Rhincodon; species Rhincodon typus. The sequence goes on from NC_063345.1 coordinate 41,054,814, forward strand.
TTGGTTGCATCGTTCCAATTCTTGATTTTGAAGGTGTAAAGATGGAAGTTTAACAAAAGGCCATCTAACCTCCTGGCCAGGGATTTCACATGTTTTGGGAAGGCCTACTTAAAAGAGGATTACTTCTTTTGTAGCATTAAATGGGTCACTCTTTTTTTGACAGCCATGTGGGATGACTTTATTACAGGCAATGGAATGTGATGGATTCAATTCTTATCCTATATTGTGTTGGCATGATGTAATAATTGTTTTGGTTATAGTTCTTTCTAACAAACCTCTCCTGAAACAATTTTATCAAATGAGTTTTGAAGGTCCATAATTTCTTCAAATTGAATTACAATTAATTCACATTACCAAATGTTTGCTAATTTGATCTAGAATTATTACATTTTCTAATTTTGCCCTCATTAGTTACGAACTAACAGATCAACAGTTCTCTGGTTTATTCTTCTCCATCTTTTCTTGACCAATGATTTTATGTTAGCTACTTTCCAATGTCCCATGGTATTCAAAGAGGAGAGAGACATACATTATTGACCTCACTGAAGTTTTATTGTACCACTCAAAAGCAACTTAAATTAGCTGGGTGATCATCTCATTCAATGGCACAACACTTGTTTAAAAACTATACATGACTTGACATTTTCTAATTCTGCTGACAGTTCATCGACCGGAAAAGTTAGCTTTGTTCTTCTGTCCATCAATGCTGTCAGATCTGTTGTGTGTTTCATTATCATTTTTATTTCAATTTTGTTTCTTTTGGATCTTTGCTAAGTGTAAAATTCCTGCCATGTTTGTCTGTATAACTCTACTGTATCCAAAAATCTTTGCCTTTTGAATGTTTTTGTAAATATGATTAACATGTTACATATATGACTTTCTTTTCCTTTCCCTATCTTTTGGAACAACAGGAGGTGCTAAATTTGGTCTCTCTTCTGAGCAATAAATTGAAAATCAGGAAATGTCATTGTGCAATTATCAGATCCAGATCAGATATTTTAATTATATCACACATAAAAAACATTCACACGATTTGAGATTGACCATTGGAAGGTTGCTGGTATCTGTAGAACTGCTTTTCATCGTGAGCAACTTCTTTCAAACAAAGAGGAAAATTTAGAAGTAGCGATCAATGAGAGAGAATTATTCATGATTTCCTTTCCGTTTTCAGATTCAGGTCTGGGATACTGCTGGCCAAGAACGATTCAGAAAAAGTATGGTACAACATTACTACAGAAACGTACATGCTGTGGTCTTTGTATATGATGTTACAAAACTGGCCTCCTTTGAAAATCTCAAAGCGTGGATTCAAGAATGCAACAGCCACTCAGTCTCACCCAATGTGCCAAGGGTCCTGGTTGGTAACAAATGTGATCTCACTAATGAGATACAAGTATCTTCCAACATAGCACTCCGGTTTGCAGATGCCAATAATATGCTTTTGTTTGAGACCTCAGCAAAGGATCCAAAAGAAAGCGACCATGTGGAATCGATTTTCATGTCTCTGGCATGCAAGCTGAAGGCACAAAAAACGTTGACATTCCAAGAGATGGAGAAAAGAGCTGGAAAAGCTCATGTACAGTCTAATACTAAGAGTACATGTCCATGTTGAGTCACTTAGGCTGAGGAGCTGAGTGAGACTGAACTTGGTGAGACTGTGCCTGTGTCAGTTTGCTAAAACTGCCTGTTCTTCAATATGTCCAATATTTGAGAAAAATCAGTGAACATTTAGGGTTCCTAAAACTAAAAAAAATCAATTACTGTTCTTTTATGATAAGTCTGTAACCCTTTCAGCAATTTAAATTAATTTTAAGATAAACGTTGCCCTCTTTTGACAAACTGCCAAATTTATAAATATAGAACAATGTGCAAGATAATAAGATGGTGAGATTGCTATTGCCAACTCTGTTGTTAATGTTTAGGATGCATGAAATAAAAGGGCTATTCCCACAATCCTGCACTTTCAGTAGAAAACCATGTTGAAAGTGAATCCAGATCAGATATTAAGCAATTACATTATATCCCTGATTCTTCAATCTGTTCTCTTGCAAAATGTGTGCACAACATTGGTGAATTACAGCAACTTGGTATTTCCTTTGTGGCCAACGGTTTGAGTTTTGGAGCATGTTGTTCTTGGAACTATGATTTTTGAAAGCTAACACTCCTCTGAAAAGCCAAAAATCAGCGTATATTTAGTGGCAATATTTGTGAATGGGTAAATGTTAAAATATACCAGAATATTTTTAGCATTGTATAAAAACAATTTTATGGGAGCAAGTGATCAGTGAAAATCTTATTATGGTAGTATCTGATGGAGTCTTCACTGAGATTTCAGACTCTGGGTCCTAATCAGTGTTTCATTTTAAGCCTTTGCTACTGAGTTGGTAGACACCTGGTTCAGTTGCATTATAGATTTTTGACAAACTTTAAAAAAGTAGAAATTGCTGAAGATAACCATCATGAAGTGTTGAATGATGGAGTGACTTCAAATGCTTCATATTTTGCATTTATAAAACAAAAATAACATTTTTCACCAGACCAATCAACTTTGATCAGGAGAGAGAAGACAAACAGTTTTTAGTTTTTCATATTTGACCCAAAGATAAGGTGATCACCTTATGATTGTTGATTACTAGGTAACAAGATTTTGACCTGTGATCTAACAGGAATTGATTGAAGATTAGTTCATTTTTTAACTTTGCTGGCAAGCCTTTAGAAGTCAATTTTCAATTGGTTGGTTGCACTGAGCTTAAATATTGTGAAAAGAGACATAACATTGAAAGTTGTCATCTTGCATTTATCATGACTAGTACACAAGAAAAAACATTTGGACAGGGCACACCAATTTATACAGCATGAGAAGAGTTATTCAGGAGCTGTTAGCTGCCAATCTTAGCTGAGAAAGCTCAGACCAGGCAGGTGGACTCTGTTTGGTCAGGCTATTGCCATATGAATGCAACAGATGTTGATAGCCTTTAAGGCTCATTTCTCATTTCTCAATGAGAAAGTTGCAATGCATGGAAAAAGTCCTTTTGGCTACAAAGAATGTTGATTTGTGCAGTTTAGCAGGTGCGAATGCATCACAATGTGAGTCCAATTAACAATCTTAAGTTAGTTTTCAGTGTAATTCTTAGCATTGTCAGAATTATTTAACAATGTCCAACAACAAAATCACATCCATTTTTGGGTATACTGTTCTGGCATTGCAAGTGCTGAATTATTTGAGCTTAATCAGGATGCCACCTTCTGTAAACAATCAAAAGAGCATGTTGTTTGATATGATCCATGGGTTTTGGGACATACTTGGCATCATACTGCCATTGAAACTCATCACATTTCCAATTTGTGTGGTAGACAAAAATGTCTGTTTGGCTCAAGAGCAGTATTCTGTTAGAAGAGTGAACAATTTGTGTGTTTATTGCAAAGGGGCAATGTGACATAGCTAGCTTCACCTGTTCAAATTTTTGAGACACTTTCACCTTCTATGTAAATCTGAGGTCAACTGGATTCCATTCAGATCCACAAGTGGCAACCATAGGCCGTTTCAGAGGTCCTGAGCTCGCACAATATGCAACAATAGGATTTGATCAGAGTAGTCATTATGATTGTTTTGATATGCCTTCTCTCAATTTCAAATTTACATTGCGAGCAGATGGCTGGGTTCTTCTTCATCAATAATGTTGATCTTGTTGTACATGGAACGGTATACTGACAAGTGAATGTAGTCTTTCAGTAGATATCACTGGAGAACCTATTGGCAGATTTCTCAATTAATATATTGAAGATAGGGAGGTCATTTGATTGCTCTATTTCAGTGCTAATTTTGAGTGCAGAATAGAGTTTATTAATCTGTGTAAAGAAATTCTTTGCCGCTGTAGATGCTCAGACTGCAAAGGTGTCATTTATGTTCAAGGAGTATGCAAGAGGTGGGAGATTGGTGATCACTCCATCAAAGACACACTTCTAATGGTAATCAACATGTGAGCAAGAGCTTGATTTAGAAGGGCCGTATGGCAGCACCATCTATTTGGCTGTACATAGTTTCATAGAAAAGAGGATGATGGAGTCTGCCAATCCATGTTACAGTCTGCAGGGGAAAATCCTGATGAATCACAGTCTACCTGCTTGTTCTGAGCTTTAACAGCTAGGTAAGATTGACAATTAACAGATCCCACTGCATATCTATACCAACTATAGTCCAACTTACCAACACCCTCTTCTCAGCTGAATAAAATTAGTGTCCCCATTTCAAGTTTGGATTCTTCTGTGTCAGTCTTGATCAGTACAAGATGAAAAGGTTTGACTCTCTTAGCAATGTTCTCCTATTTGCTTTGAGAAATTAAATAGTCACTGAAAACTGGGAATGCTTCAGAGGGAAAAGGAACAAAATTATATTCAAATGAAAATCTTACCATGTTTTACTTTGTTAACCATTTCAATCCAGTACAAACAGTGCTTGCTGTGGTTCAGAGATTACATTTGTTTCATCATTAAACAACTAAATCTCTGATAAGATGGGGAAAAGAAAACATTTAAGTATGCACTAGAGAATAAGTCATTAAATAGTGGATTTAAAGTAACAAAGTTGAAATTATTTTCTTTGGCATCCCTCCCCCATACATGCAGGTTACTTCTACTGATGCACATTAAATATATCTTCAGTAATTGTAGACCCATATTTGGAAAGATATTGAGCAGATACAATAAATTGTAAGACTGTCAGTGTCAGAACTCCATGGATTTATGAATCTAAAGTACATTAAGGACATTGTAGTGAAGGAAGTATTGTGCTGTAGTTAGTATAAATTCTTTATAACTGACATGCACTTTGGCAGCAGTGCATATTCACTTGTAATTTAATTCAATGTAACTTATTTCTAACTTGAAAGGATGTGATGAATAAAAATAAAATATAAAATGTAATCAGTTCAAAAATGGTTTATCAGTATTTTTGGTGCAGGAGTGAGTCGTGGATGGACATGTCGTACAAAACAACCCCAGATCTGCAATATCCACCATCTCCAAGAAACAAAGTTGATTTATTATAACAAATAGTGTTGCACTATCTGTAGTCTTAGTTGCATGACTTAGTTTTAAATAGCTAAAATTTGACTGTGACCTTCTATTTTTGCTCCATGTTTGACATCATCCTACATTAACATTTTCGTGTTATGGTACTACGGTTCTCACATGATTTTGCAGCTTTGAGTTTCTTATTTCATTCTTAACCTGTCTACTTACTTAGAATTACATAGAGACTAAAGCACAACAATGTATGATTTGTATTGTTATTCTCTTCAAACAAATGTTTTATCTGTACTTGAATGTTTTCATGCTCTCTGCATAAGTAATAACTTGTATCCAAACTTGTAAAGAAAAGTTTACCTTACAATCTGATTTCTAAATTTCGAGTTTAATCTCTTATCTATATTGTCAAATTCTAGACCTCATTGACAGGAAATAGTCTGCTTTATATTTTCTGGGTCATCCCTCATAATTTTAAGTACTTTGATCAAATCACCCATAACACCCATTCTTCTTTCAAAGATTACCCTGTTTATCATGTGTTTTCTCAGAACACATATTATTCAAATGTATCTTTGCTGCGTCTTCTGCACTGTATCACTAATACCTTGTTTGTGCAATCAAAACTGCAAACTGTATACTGTGTCTTTACTAAGATTTTGCATAGATTTTGCCATGAACTGTGATAGTTGATTGAACTAGGAAACAATGCTGTACTTTCCCTTTTTGCTGCATGACAAAGGACAAAACAATTAAGAGAAAATCATTTCCATGCAACAAGTTAAGGAATCTGTTAGCATTGAACATGTTCTTAATCACATTTAAAAAAAAATTGGAAGAGAGTCTGGCTTTCACTGGAACTGCTCATATTTAAAACAAGAAGCTCCATATATGGGCAAATCTGTTTGATCACTCATTCCAAGAAGTGGATTGTCAGCAAGTCAATGGTTCTGAGCATGTTTTATTCATTCATGGGATGTGGATATCACTGGCTAAATCAACATTTATTGCCCATCTCTAATTGCCAAGAGGCTGGTTAGAAGTTAATCACATTGCTGTGGGTCTGAAGTCAGATGTAGGTCAGACCAGATAAGGATAGCAGATTTCCTTTCCAAAAGAACATTAGTGAACCAGATGGTTTTCCCAACAATCAACAACGATTTCATGGTCATCATTAAATGGTTAATTCCAGATTTTTATTTAAATTCAATTTTCACCATTTGCCATTATGTTGGTTATTGGATTAATAGTTTAGCAATAATAACAACATCTAGGCCATCATCTCCCCTCAAAGTTAGTAACTACAATTGGTGCCCATTAATGGTAGAATGGTTCAAAAATGCAATAGCTCAAAAGAAAATCATTCTTTCTATTATGCTCTGGTTAGCTCTTTGTAAGAAGTATCCACTCTCTTACCTTTTCATCAAAACCCAACAATATTTTTCCTGTCAAGTATTTGTCCCATTTCTTGTTTTGAAGTCACTGTTCAATCTTCTTCCCACCGATGCTGAACATAGTGCAACCATCAGCAAACCTACCCACTTCTGACCTTGTGGTAGAGCAAAGGTCATTGATGAAGCAGATGAATGGGCTCAGGCCTAGAACACTACCCTGAGGCACTCTGCAGTGATGTCCTAGAGCCGAGAGGACTGACCAACTATAAACATTTTCCTTTGTGCTAGGTATGATTCCAATCAGCAGAGAACCGGTGAGTAGGTTGCTGTTGAGTAAGTGCTGATTAAAGCACTATCAATGCTGATAATAGCATTTGTTTGAGTTCTATACATTTATTTATTATGTATACAATAAAGTTAATTTTAAAGTGACATTTCATTTCTTACTTCTATTAGTTTGGAATAAACACAAGGTGTTTGGATTTTGCTTTAAATATTCATGGTCCATAACTGGCTTGTAACAAAATTGAGGGCTCTTGATGGGATTTTGAATGCACGATCCAACATGAGGCATATCATAAATTTGGCTAAAGTTTAAACTAACGGGGTTTCATAGTGAAATTTTATTGTACATTTTTGAGACGTTATGCCATTTTCAATTGTTTGAAACATTTCTGGAGAGCAGGGATTAATCCATGAGTGTATTGCAGCAATTAACAAAGTTAAGGTAATAGCATCAACGGAAAAGTTGAAGTTAGATTTCAAAGCAGGGGACTTTATTTTAAAAAACGGTTATTTCAGGCAAGAGTGCAGTAGTTGGAATTAGAAGTAAATGTTAATCTGGATAGAATTCGGTTGCAGATAAAGCAGCTTTGAAGAGAATAAAAAGACAGCAAAAACGAAAAGCAAAAACTGGAACTTGAACTGTAGCGAGAAGTTAGGAAGGGAGAAAAGAGATAAGGAAAGAGTACACAGTGTAATGAGACAGACAGTATGACCTGGCTAAAGAACACCTTGGGTTAATGGAGTGAAAGATGAGAAAATAGTTGAGATGTTGTTTCGAGGGAAAAAGGAAATGGACTTGGGTAGTTTTGTTCATAAAGGAAGGCATCAGTGCAGTGTTGGGTATTGATATAGGTGCTATAGATAAAGATGTGGAATCAATTTGATGGGAATAAAATGGAAAAGAAGTCACAAGCGAGAGTTGTTTATAGGCCCCCAAAGAGCCATCTCACTATAGGACAATGTAGAGATTGGGAAATAATGGAGGTGTGTAAGAAGGGTATTACAATTGTCATGGTTGGTTTTAACCTGCGTATTGACTGGATAACTCAAATGCGCGAGGCTACCTTCGAAGACAAATTTGCAGAGTGCATGAGGGATTGTTTCTTAGAGCCATACGTTGCAGAACTTACCTGGGAACAGGCTATTTTAGACTTTGTAACATACAACGACGTAGGATTAATAAGAGCTGTTTAAGTTCACGATCCTCTAGATATTAACGATCACAATATGGTAGAATTTTAAACTCAGTTCAAGGATGAGCAAATTTGAGACAGTCAATGATGAGACATGGAAGACTTCTGCCACGAACAGCCACATTCTTAGAAGTACTCATCTAACCTGTACAGTTTACAGCAATGCAACAAACTTCTTATTGTTAACTTTACACAATTCTTCAGATTTCTACTAGCCTGATTAAAGAGGTGGATTACCCCATCCATTCTTATGGTTGATCTGTACAGAATTAAAGATTAATGTTTCTTAGAAAGAAATTGTTGGGGCAAGTGGGAAGTAGAAAGTAATCCGGAGTGTACAACATATGTACTGTAGTTATAAACCATTTTGCTATATTAATAATTCTTGTTTTATTTCATCATTCTATTTACAACAATAAAATGGTTTTGTTTAAAAAAAAGTGAAATGTTGTGTTATAGTTCATTTGCTTAAAACAAGAATTTTGGATTTCTCTTTAAATATTAATGGTCCATTATCAGATGGTAATGCCCCAGTCTTTCAGAACTGGCAGGCCAACCATTCAGCACCTTTTTCTCCTGCAGTTTCAGCTATAGTGATTCTTTAAAATTTGGTATCTTTGCATTTGCCCCGATAAGTGCAAAGTGATAAGTTTGACAACATGTCTCTCTTTTCAGCAATACTTAAAAGAGAATTTTTAAAAATTCACAAAATTAACAAAAACAGAAATTGCTGAAGAAACTCAGCATGTCTGGCAGCATCTGTGAAAAGAAAGCAGCATTAATATTTTCAGTCCAGTGAATGTAAGAACATAAGAACCAGGAGCAGGAGTAGGCCATCTGGCCCACTGAACCCGCCCTCCATTCAATAAGATCATGGCTGATCTTATCATGACCTCAGTTCCACTTACCCACCCTTTCACCACAACCCCTAATTCCTTTACTGTTCAAAAACTTATCTACCTTAGTTTTAAAAACATTCAATGAAGAAGCTTCAACTGCTTCATCGGGAAGGGAATTCCACGGATTCACAACCCTTTGGGTAAAGATGTTCCTCCTCAATTTGTTCCTAAATCTGGTCCCCCGAATTTGGAGGCTATGCCCTTTTGTTCTAGTGTCAGCCTACACACACTACACATGGTCCCCAACTCCAAACCATCAATGTAAATTATAAACAATTGCAGTCCCAACACTGATCCCTAAAACACACCACTAGTCATTGATCCCCAACCAGGAAAAAACACTCATTTACCCCATCCTTTCCTTCCTGTTAGTTAACCAATCCTCGACGCATGCTAATACATTGCCTGTAATGCCGTGCACCTTTATCTTATGCAGCAGCCTTTTGTGCGACACCTTGTAAATTGCCTTTTGGAAATCCAGATACACCACATTTACTGGATCCCTGTTGTCCACCATGCTTGTAATGTCTTCATAGAATTCAGCAAATTAGTCTAGCATGACCTGCCTTTCATGAACTCATGCTGCGTCCACCCAATGGGACAATTTCTATCTAAATGTCTTGCTATTTCTTCCTTTATGATTGATTTAAGCATTTTCCCCACTACAGAAGTTAAGCTAACCGGCCCATAATTCCTCATCTTTTGTCTACCTCCTTTTTTGAACAGTGGTGTTACACTGGCCATTTTCCAATCGGCTGGAACTGCCCAAAGTCCAGCAAATTCTGGAAAATTACGAGTGCATTTGCTTTTTCTCTCGTCATCTGTTTTAGTACTCTGGGATGCATTCCATCAGGGCCAGGAGATTTGTCTACCTTTAGCTCCATTAGCTTGCCCAACACTACCACTTTTGTGATAATAATCGTGAGTAGGTCCTCACCCACCTTAGTCTCCTTGTCATCAATTACTGGCATGTTATTTGTGTCCTTCACTATGAAGACAAATATGTGTTCAATACCTCAGCTATTTCCTCATTTCCCGTTATTAAATCCCCCTTCTCATCCTCTAAAGGACCAATGTTTACCTTAGCCACTCTTTTTTTGTTTTATATGTTTAGATAAACCTTAGCTGTGTGTTTATATTCTGAGCTAGTTTAGTCTCATAATCTTATTTTTCTTTATAGCCTTTTTTGTGGCTTTCTGTTGATTTTTAAAGTTTTCCCACTCTTATAGTTTCCCACTAGTCTTTCCGACTTTGTATGCCTTATCTTTCAATCTGATAGCTTCGATTATTTTCTTAAGCATCCATGGCTAATTACCCCTTTTTCTATAGTTGTTCCTTTTCATTGGTATATAGTTCTGCTGAGCACTTTGAAAAATTGCTTTGGAAGTCTTCCACTGTTCCTCAAATGTCCCACCATAGAGTTATTGCTTCCAGTCTACTTTAGCCAACTCCACCCTCATCCTATTGTAATCTCCTTTGTTTAAACACAGGACCCTAGTATTGGATTTTTCTTCTCACTTTCCATCTGTATTCTAAATTCAACCATACTGTGATCACTCGTTCCAAGAGGATCCCTAACTATGAGATCATTAATTATCCCTGTCTCATTACACAGGACCAGATCTAGGATAGCTTCCTCCCTTGTTGGTTCAATTACATGCTGTTCAAAAAAGCTATCACGGATACACTCAATGAACTCGTCCTCAAGGCTGCCTTGACTGACCTGGTTCAACCAATTGACATGTCGATTAAAATCCCCCATGATAATTGCCATATCATTTTTACAGGCATTAGTTATTTCTTTGTTTATTGCCAGTCCCAATGCGATTTTAGTATTTGGTGGCCTATAGACTATTCCTATCACTGGCTTTTTCCTTCTTAGAATTTCTGATTGCCACCCAAATGGATTCAACCTTATTCTCCACAGAACCTATATCATCACTCACTACCGCCCTGATGTCATTCTTAAATAAGACACCAACGCCTCCTCCCTTACCTTCCTGTCTGTCTTTCCGAATAGTCTCATACCCCTGGATATTCAATTCCCACTTGTGACCATCCTGCAACTATGTCGCTGTAATGGCTACTAAATCATACCCATTCATGAGAATTTGTTCTGTTAACTCATCTACTTTGTTTCAAATGCTACAAGCATTCAGGCAAAGTACCTTTATGCTGGTTTTTACACCTTTTTGAATTCTAACATCTCCATTAATAATATCTCCTGAGTTTTCCTTCCTCTTAACTTCCTTCACAGTCCTCGATGTAGTTAAACCTTCCTGCATAAATTTTAACCTGCCATTTCCTTTTCTATTTCCCATTACATTTCCTGTCATTTTACCCTTCCCTTCTCCCCATTTCACTAGTCTAAAGTCCTAGCGACCACCCTATTTATCCTTTTCTCTAGAACACTGGTTCCAGCTTGGTTGATCCTTCTTCTGAACAGTTCTAAAAATGGGTTACTGTACTCATCATTAAAGCTGTTTTCACAGATGCTGCCAGATCAGAATTTCCAGTTTTGTTATTTTTTCCAGATCTCCAGTATCTGTAGTTGTTCATTTTCCAAAAGTATTAGTTGGAAGACATTATCAACAAATAGGTAATACTTCCCTTGTACCATAGCAGCCTATGTGACAATTGTAAAATACTGTGGATACTGTGAATCTGAGGGGAAAAAATGAACATACTGGAAATTCACAGTAGATCAGGCTGTGGAGAAAGAAGCAGAGTAAAGGCACAGAATGTTTTGACCCCACTCCATGAAACTGGTGTTGGAGGAGGAAGGCCAGCTAAACCAGAGGGAAACTATGTTGGTATGGTTCTCCTGCATTCCCACATCATGTGGAATTTTCTAAGGAAAGATGATGAGCAAGATTGGATATCCACTGTTTTGTGGATCGATCCAATTAGAGCTTTGAAAGAAGTCATTCTGAGATACATTGGTAATTCCTTGCTGCTGGAGTCATCTCCTGCAATATGGTGTCCAGCCAGCAAGTCAAGCAGTCATTGGAGCGAGAGTCTCCACCCATAACCGGCAGGGCCCCAGGAATGATTTTGAGTCTCTTTATTCATTGGCATTTCCATATGTAACCAACAGCATTGTTCTGCTGACATGCCATCAGGCTGCTTTTCTGCATTACCTGCACCTACCTGTCCCTGCCAGGCTGCCTGCTGTGCCGCAGCTCCACAGATCAGGCCTCCAGCCTCAGAAACCTGTCCACCGTCCTTAACTGCAGAACAAGCTTTGTGGCAACAAATTAGGCGATAGCCTCCTGGAAGGTTGTGCAGTGGACACATTCGCCTCATAGGCAAACAGCAGAATCTCACATAGATCTAATATCACAACTCCCATGTCTACTGGAAAACTTAGTGCAGTGTTCCAGGTCAATAACCTTTCATTAGAAGACACTCAACATTTTACATCCCTACTCTCTCTGTGAAGGAATCAGTCAGGCTTCCTACTTTTTATGTTATATTATTATGCCTGCTGGCAAACGTAGGTGTGTAGATGTCTGTGAAGAAGCAACAGAGCTCAGCTGCTCTATTTTGCCTGGTTATTTAATCCTCCAACACTCACTGTTATGTTCGGAATAGCTGCTCATACAAAGTACTTGAGGACTGCCTTTGCCCATTGAAAATATCTCAGGGAGAAGCAGAGCTTTCAGTAAAGGGTTATATTGAATGTAGAGCATTGTCTTGTGACACTGTTTACAAACAGCTCCCATTATCTAATTTATGACAAATCATTGGTATCTAGTTCTGTGTGCCACTGATCTTTGTTAAAGAAAGCTGCCAATTCATCATTTACCAGTGAAAGCATCACAGCTGCTGGGAGCCTGACACCAAATGCGACAGAAAAACTGAAATGATTATTCACCCACTAGAATAAAATACATAACCGCTCAGAAGTTTTATCAATCCATCAGTATGATGACATTGAAAAAATTTAGATGTCAAGTGAGATTCTCATTTGTATCACTGTTTTGGTTTAACCTCTGTGCTCAATCTGAAACTACTCCGGATTTCTCGGGTAAGTGCTTGCTTGGATGTATAAAAAGCAAAACCATGTTTTGTTGTGCAGAATTCTTTTCAGTTTTAACACAGCATAGGGTTGCAATCTTCCACCTCAAAACGAGACAGGCAGCATGGTGGCACAGTGGTTAGCACTGCTGCCTCACAGTGCCAGGGACGCAAGTTCAATTCTAGCCTTGGGCAACTGTCTGTGTGGAGTTTGCACATTCTCCCCGTGTATGTGTGGGTTTCCTCCCACAGTCCAAAGATGTGCAGGTTAGGTGGATTGGCTATACTAAATTGCCTGTAGTGTTCAGGGATGTGTAGAATAGGGGGATGGGTCTGGGTGGGATGCTCTGAGGTTTGGTGTGAACTTGTTGGGCTAAAGGGCCTGTTTCCACGCTGTAGGGATTCTACGAGATGTCAATAACAAGTTTTAATGCAATGTTTTCTAAAAATGTCAGGCCAGCTCACATTCGAGAAGAAAATGTTTTGGATTACTGCCTAAAATCCTTCAGTCATGTTTGAATCTTAACCTTATCTTAAACCTGCTTTCTTACAGGGTCTGAGATAACAAGGTGTAGAGCTGGATGAACACAGCAGGCGAAGCAGCATCAGAGGAGCAGGAAGGCTGATGTTTCCGGCCTAGACTGAATTTCTGAAGAAGGGTCTAGGCCCAAAACGTCAGCCTTCCTGCTCCTCTGATGCTGCTTGGCCTGCTGTGTTCATCCAGCTCTACACCTTGTTATCTCAGATTCTCCAGCATGTGCAGTTCCTGCTACCTCTTCTTACAGGGTCTGATGGGTAAGTAGGTAAAGGCTTTTGGAGATGTGCAAAGCAAGAACTACCACAAGATTCTGGAGCTAATTTCTAGACCAAACACTCTTGCTAGCTACAATTTTTCTCAAAGATCCTAGACAGGAAAGGAAATTTCAGTCAGGATTTCAGCTTATATTTGAAAGTGCATATTAAAAGCCACAGCTATAAGAGATGAGAAAATTGATTTCGTCTAATTTTGAAAACTATAAACATAGCTGGTTAATAGTTGGATGTAGGCTGCCTGGGGATAGCAGATGCAGCAGAATTTACTTGTAGTGTCTACAGCAAAATAGTAATCACATTTGTGTCACACCAGGAAGGTTGAAAGCAGGAAGAAATATTTGGCCTCTGCTCATACTGATCTGGAATCTGTTCATTGTGTGTTATCTCAGAAGCTAAGCAGAATGAGATCAGGTTAATACTTGGTTGATTGATCCCCTGAGAATATCAGGCACAATAGACTTTTTAATCAAGAAGGTCATTAACAGGTCCAGACAGAAGGCAGTTAAGGAGTTTGTGTGACCCAACTGTGCCTTTCTTTCCGGCTACAACCACACTAGTTTCCTTGGAGAGGGAACGTATGATGGTCTCCATTGTGTTTGAAGCATTCTACAACAAGTGGATACCGCAGGGCCTGGTAGTGTTCCAGCAGTCCCAGCAGTCCAATTTCATGAGAGAGGTTTCTGCTGAAGTGTCTGGTTACAAACTCCTTTGAGCGACTGTCAAATCAATTAGATTTAACATTTTTTAGTTTTGTTCAAAAAAGTCATGCATATTAAACAACGGCAAAATTGGGTTTAACAATGTTGATGTTTTCAATGATTGAATAATATATTAACACTAATTGACAGCTCATACTTTAAGGTTGGCCATTTTAGCCACGTGATGAATGGCAGCCAACTGCTCGTGAACTGTACCTCAGCTGTAAAACACAATCTCCAATAAAGTGCTAAATAGGGAAAAAATTGCAGATTGAAGGTCTTGGTGATAAAGGTGATATAATAGAATTATAATGAAATAACTAGCTGTAGAAAGCAAACAGTAAATTAATGTTTCTCAAATTGATAAAATTAATGAAGTGTCCAGGGAGATGTGTTGGGATCATTCTTATTATTGTACCTTCAATACTAGGAGTGGAGTATGTGTGGTTATTTTGTGCATCCAATTATAAATAATGGAGCCAAAGAAAACATTCAATTCTGGTTTACCAGGATGAAATTAAGACTAAGGTACTGAAAAGTGCCCAGTCTGTCTTAAATTTCATTGGAAAGATAAAATGATTCAAAATTTTGAGCAACAAGTGAAGCTAACAATTGTTAGACAGTTGCAACGTGTGGTATCTACACAAATAGGCTTCTGCCATCAAGCCAAAAAGATGTTCTGCCCACTATGCAAGTTAGTCATGTGATATATGAAATGCAGTGTTGGTGGAACAGCAGGTATGTAGGCTGTACATTCCAATGACTAGTGAATCAAAACAAACAACTCAATAATTGGCTGTTCACAACAGGTGAAGTAATAACTAACCCATGTTTACAAAACTTAGAATGCAATGTCCATCATTAGATTTGATTCTCTGTTTGGGTAGCACTTACTGTATAATCCTGGATGTGCTGAGCAGAACACTGAAAAACAATAAGATTATCAGTTGGACTTCCAATGTGAGGGCTCATTGCACTCACTAGAAGCTATGTATACTGTTACAAAGGACCTTGTCCTGTGCAAGTAGAGAGAAAGTATATTTTTTAATGAACGAAAGCATTTGGGCAACTTTTCTCTAGTAGGCTCACTGCAATGCTTTGAAAAATCAGAGTTTACTTGCCTTCTTTGCAATTAAACAAAAAAAAAGGAGGGTAATTGCTCTCTGGTGCATGCTACAAGGCAATTCCTTGACCATTTAGAGTCTTCTTATCAACAAATCAATACTCATTTCTCATATATTATAAACTGTTGTTTCCTTTGCAATATGTTATTCATAAATCTGTCCTGGTGGGTAAAAGACAAAAAGCTTCAAATTATGTTTCTTTTCTCACCAATAATCGAGTTCTGTATTAGCAGGAGACGACAAGAGGTTATAGTTGTGATGGGATAATTAAACACCAGGAGGGTCTTTTTGGTGCAACAGCACTGCCCTTATCTCTGGGGTAGAATACTGTGGTTCAAACCTGAATTGCACTGGGGTGTGTAATAACATGTCCAAACAAATTGATTTAATATAAAACTAGAGATGGGTCAAGTCGAGCAGGAGTCATTCAAGGTAGCTAATAGAATTGTTGAAAGAATAAATAATAAAGTTTGGCTGGTATATCTGAATAAAAACATAATTTAGCTTTAACACTAGAACATAAAAAGGAATGTTTAGAAAGAATTTATAATGCAGCCAATGATTAGAATATAGAGTACGTCACTATGTGATTATAAGTCAATCATAGTATTGAAGAAAAATATGAAAGCATATGAAAGGAAGGAGTCAATAGATAGCTCTGATACAAAGGCTGTTTGCATGATCTTCCAATACTAACATTTCTATAATTGCATGAGACTCAGTGTCAAAAAGAGGGAAAAAAATATAGGTGGAAATCAAAAAGGAACTGGATGGCCTGGGCAAGTCTGGCATTGATCTTACCTGTCCATCACCGGAATACTCAGGAGACAGATCAGGGTACAACTGTCCATTATATCCAGGTGGCTGGTACAGCAATACGAGTTTGCTTGGAAGAAACCCAAACCAGCTGCAGCTGCTGGGGAAATGAAAAGCAAACATTGTGTGGAGGAGCACGATGAGAGCTTTCTCCGGTGGACTGCTAGTTTCCATGGAAACATGATGAATGTACTTTGCACTCATCTGAAATTTCCATCTCCTGCTAAAATAGAAATACTGCCATTCTACTTATGTCACCAAAATTATTCAAGGCCAAGGGAGAGAAAATTTAAATGCAACACTAGTTAGGTACAGACTGTGTGCCCCAGATCTGCTGATAGGAAGACAGTCATTGCAGCAGTATGGACAGGAGTTCCACATCAGGGCCAACCACATGCACCTTCCCTGTCAGCCACCCTATACCCCATCTATTCACCACCCAAACCCCTCACCTGCCTGGCACCCTGCATCCGATACACCCAGAATCCTACCTACCTAGCCTCTCACTCATATGGCATATCTATCCTTCACCCATTTGCCACTCTACCCCTTCACCCATCTGGCGTGCTAACCAATCATCTACTGCCATCCTAGTCCATCACCCTGGCACCCCAATTTGCCACCCACCAGCACTCTACCCCTCACCCACCCGACTTCCTATCCACCAAAATCAAATGCTGCCCTACACCAATCCACCTGGCACACTGATTCCACAGGGATCAGTGCTGGCACCACAACTGTTTAAAATACATATTAATGACTTGGAGGAAGGAAGTGAATGCACTGAAGCCAAATTTGCAGATAACACAAAATAGGTGGAAAGGCAGTTTGTGAGAGGGATACCGACAGTTTACCGAGGTATGTTGATAGGTGAAGTAAGTGGGCAAAAAGTTGACAAATGGAGTATGAGGTAGGAAAATGCAAAGTTGTTCATTTTGGAAGAGAGAACAAAAGAACAGAATATTATTTAAATGGAGAAAAACTGCATAAAGCTGTAAGACAAAGGGACTTGGGGGTTACTTGTGCATGAAACACAAAGTTAGCATACAGGTGCAACAGATAATCAGGAAGCCTAATGAAATGTTGGCCCTTATTTGAAGAGAGTTGGAGCATAAGATTAGAGAAGTCTTAGTGCAACCATATGGTGCTGGTGACACTACATCTGGAGCACTGTGTGCAGTTTTGTTCCCCTTATTTAAGGTTCAGATACGGTTTCCTTGGAAGCATTTCAGAGAAGGTTCACTAGAATGATCTCCGGTATGGAGGAATTGCCTTATGAGCAAAGATTTGGGACCGTACTCACTGGATTTTAGAAGATAGGAGAATGAGAGATAATCTCATTGAAAAATATTGGGCTCTTAAGGACCTCGACAGAGTAAGTGCTGAGATGATGTTTCCCCTCATGGGAGTGTTTAGGACCAGGTGACACAGTCTCAGAATAAAGTACCAATTCAAATCTGAGATGAGGAGGAATTTCCTCTCTCAAAGGGTTGAGTGTCTTTCAAATTCCTTGCCAAGTAGAGAATTGCGAGGGCAGAGTCCTTGTGTATCTTTAAGGCTGAGATAGATAGATTCTTGATCAGTATGGGAATCAAGGGTTAGAAAAGTGGACAGGAAAGTGGATGTGAGGAATATTGGACCATTCATTATTTTCTCGACTGGTGGAGTCAGCTTGACGGGCCGAGTAGGAACAGAAGTAGGCTATTTCTTAAGGTCTTATGGTCTAACCCTCACCTATCTCCCCACCCTCCAATCACCTGCCACATTACTTCGCACCCTACCTCCCACCCAGCTGTTACTCTACTGCTAACCAATATTCAGCTCCTCTATTCTTCCTGCCAACATGTATAACCTCACATTTTCCCACATTACATTTCCTCTGTCAAGATTTTGCTTACTGTCTATATCCCTCTGCAGACTCTTTATGTCATCCTCACCACTTGCCTTTCCACATATTTTCTGTCAGATGCAAACCTCGCAATAGTACATTCACTTTCCTTAAACAAGTCATTATACATAAAGTAAAGAACTGTGGCCCCTGCACTGATCCTTGTAGTAGTCCACTGGTTTCAGGTCACCATCCTGAAAGTGCACACTCCTCCTCCAATAAAATAGGAGGGTTAACCCCTTTATTCCAGGAGGTAAAATATTTTAATTGCTACAAGCATACTGGCTGAAACAGGAATCTCTGATAGGGATCAAACAGTAACCTGCATTCAGAGCAACAGTGGGAGTGATCTGGGATACTTAGCTTAAAAAAATCCTCCACTAGGCTGGAGTAAGACTATATGGGGATTTGAAAACCTAAAAGTGAACTTTTTATTGGTGATAGAACATTGGTGAGGTTGAAAATGTTTGTTATATCAATTTACAAAATGATGATGTTGTTTTAACAATGTACCCAAGATCCCAGGAGCAGGAGAGGTAGGGCAGAGACACAATGTGACAGGCATGTGTAATTTAAAATGCAGGCTGATTGTATAAAATACCAGTTTAAATGATATGTGTTGTTCACAACTTTAATAATAGGTCTATCTCTCAGACCATCAGTAATCTATTTTAATTCTCCAGGATACCTTCTGAAAATTCTACAGAACCATACAGCTCATGCGTGTGATGGAGATCGTCTGTCAGTAAGCTGCCCACCTCAGACATCCATTAGCATTCTATCTGCTTTCTATGGTCGCCGTGTCCCCAGTGAACATTTGTGTCCCAGTAAAAGGAACTCTTCTGCTGAAAGCACCAATTGTGCTGCCCTCACTGCTATACCGGTGGGTTATATAACTTTCATCCATTTTGAAAATGCAAATTAATTACAAATACTATTTTTAAACTTGCAGATCCACCAAATTTGGGTTTTTTTAAAGAAAGTTTTACAAGGGGATGCTAATACTTGCAGCATGCAAATAATATTGACAAACGAATTTCAACACAGCAAAGTGTTGAAGTATTGCAGTTTGACAAGATAAATAAGGAGATCACATTTGACTTGGAAAACAAGAATCTAAATTGGGTACAGAAATCCAGAAGTACAGGAATACAAACATGTAAATCACTACAACAGAAGAAAACAAACAAAACACTAAGGCTTATTTCTAGAGGAATGGAATTGAAAATTGCACAAGTTATGCTAAATATATTGGGATGAAGTGTCTACATTATATATATTAATAATTTTAGGAGTTTGAATTTTAGAAGAGTGGCATATAGAGATGGTTAATTTTTTTAAGTGTTCAAAAAATAAAAAAAAACTAAACTAAATCAGATACTCTTTCTGGAACAGTGATTAAATCCAGTGTCAGAGAACAGCGACAGTTGGAGTGTTAACAGAAGATTGTTTTACAATGCTGACTTGCAACAGGAAGAGTAAACATTGAAGACTGGAACAAAAACAGAAATTGCTGAGAAAGCTCAGCAAGCCTGGCAGCGTCAGAACTGAGAAAGGGTCACTGGACCCGAAACATTAACTCCAATTTTTTTCTTCACAGATGCTGCCAGACCTGCTGAGCTTTTCCAGCAACTTCTGTTTTTGTTCCTGATTTACAGCATCCACATTGAAAACTATTAGCTTGCTTTTGGTTCAGGATAATCAAGCATTGATTTTAGCTTAGAAAACCTAGAAATTAAATGGGTAGTTCAGTAGAGATTTGACTAGAGTTGGAAACAACTGTAGTTTCTCTCACAAAGAGAGGAATATGGCACAGTTCACGGGAAACCGCAGTTAATTCAATCTAGAAGTTTAGCTTGTGAAGCTTTCAGACTGGGAGCATTTGGTTAGAAATTTACAGGTTATGCAAAGCTGGGAAAGTCTGGGTTCACAGCTGTGTGAGTATTAATGGAAGAAGACTTCATAGCTTACAGGAAGAAATTGGGCAGAATCTCATACCCAAACTTATAGATTTAATATAAAGGTGTAATTTCCCTGAATTTGAATTGCTGTTAAGTGATAATTTTGGGGAATAGATTGTAATGTTGTTCTGTTAGGTGTTTTCAGATATTTTTCCTGTGTTCTATAGCTTGTTCCATTTTGTTTTTATGTAATAAACTTCTTTTATGAGAGAAACTTGTGAAAGCAGTGAAGGAACACCATCTTAACTAAAAAAAATGTATCACACTCATCTTAATTTGAAATCTAACTTATCCAGTATTACTATCCCCTAGGATCATAACACTATAATTAACCTTGGTTAAATACATTTACAGTATTGAGTACAATTCTGCTTGCCATTTTATGGAAAGCATATAGAGGAACTGAAGAGGGTGTAAAAAAGATTTAGGAGCATGAAGTTATGACTATCATAAACAACTAACGGTTTTGGTCTCTTTGCAGAAGCTGAGAATTGACTTAATTAAAGATCTTTGAAACCATGAAAGATCTTGATAGAGTAGACAGAGCGAGAGATTGGTTCCTCTACTGGAAGCAACAAAATAAGTACTAGAATACAGTTACCAAAAAAAAGAGGCAATTCAGAAATCACATCTTTAACCAGAGACTGATGATAATGTAAAACTTTCTGCCACAGGGAGTTGTTGAGGTAGATAATATAATACAGTTAAGAGGAAACTAAATAAACATACCTGGGAGAATACTTGAGTTTTGTGGTAAAATTTAAGATCTGAACATTTTGTGACATTACTTACAGTTTCCAACAGACAGAGCAATATCAGTTCACTAATGACTATCTACTATGCATGGTCATGTTAATCTTTTCTCAGAGCAATACAAAAAAGATAACAAAGAATAGAATAGAATTCTTGTTTACTCTTCATTTCAGAAATTAAGTCTGAATAACTTCTGATACTTTCTTGGAGAGTTCTAAAGTTGAGTTTGAGGAGCTTTGAGCAATTTGAAATGCTCATGTTTACACATCATATTGAAGCATAGTAAGCAATTTAAGAAAATAGCACTGAATACATATTTCAGGACAATGTGGGAATTCAACTTTAACAAAGAAGATTGGTGTCATAACAAACACATCTTGCTGAAAATGATTAAAATAGCATATGATGAAAAACTAAACGCTTTCTTCACCATGATAGTGCCTGATGTTTTTGTTGCAATTTTTGACCAATGTTGTTGTGAGACCTTAGTTCAAAGAAATACGCTGAAATTGACAAAATTTTGTACTCTCATTATGGCATAAAGAATGTGATTGCATTGGAGAATTGCATTCCATGAGAGGGAGCATGTGCTAAATTAGATTGAGATAGATTACATTCTTGAATTGAAGAAACTTGCATGTATGGCAAGTGTGGCACAGAGTTAGAAACATGCTCATTGGAGACCTAAAGAACAATTAGTCAGCCACGCTTTTGAGAAAAGTCAATAAACTAACATGGCAGAAGGCCTGCGATGTGGCCTAGGCCATGGAAATGGCTGAAAGAGATAGTTACAAATTACAAAAGGAGTTCCTTTAAAAATGGAAAGAATTGCTGTAAATCAGAAACAAAGACAGAAATTGCTGGAAAAGCTCAGCAGGTCTGGCAGTATCTTTGAGGAGAAATTGGAGTTAATGTTTCAGGTCGAGTGACCCTTCTTTAGGGTTGAGTTCTGAAAGGAGTTCTTTTCCTGCGCTGGCAGGGGAAGTCCAAAGAATTTTAGTTTAACCACAGCAGCTAAATTAGAGTCAGCAGCTTACACGCCAGTGTTGCCATGGTAGTCAACAAGCATTTAAAAATTTGTGATAGAGTTAGTTGAGGAAAGATGGAGAACACAACATATGAAAGACATTTGGACAGTTACATGGATAGGAAAGATTTAGAGGGATATGGGGCAAACAGGATTTTAGTTCAGTTTAGGAAACCTGGTCAGCATAGACTGTTTCTATGCTGTTTGTGTCTATGACTTGTGGACCATAAACATGGCTTGGACGGTTTGCATTGAATGGTATGTTTCCATGCCATTTATCCTATGTAATCCATGTAATTCCATGCAGAACAAATTACCAGAGTGCAATTTAACTCACACTGTTTCTATTAATTAAACTGAAGTAACAGAAAGGTGCTATTTATGCAGTAGAGGAGATTTTATATTGCAATATTCTTTTCTTAAAAAGATAACTTATTTATTTATTGATAGGTGCCATGCCCAAAATTTGTGGCAATTAATGATGGAACGATCATCCACACCTACCAGGCTGATCTTCACTGCCTGACAAATTCAGATGCTGAGCCTTCCTGCAAATGCATACTGAGAGGCAGTGGTAATAATGGGCTGCAGTGGAGGAGCAGGGAAGGCAATGGGGTATTGAAGCTGAGAAGGTTGAGCCTGGAATGGAACCAACCAGCAGCATTTTTAAAGACCACACTCCATCCAAAATGTGCACAAAATCACTTTTGTCCTTTTCTATATTAAGTCCTCATCTTTGATGCCCTCTCACCAAGGCTTTGAGATCACACGTATCTATGCACTTAGACAAAGATACAAATGATGCTTTGCATGGAGCCTTTTGCTGTGGGAACTTACTGACATTGTTTCAGTAATCTTCAAACAATACCTAAAACTGACATTCCTGATGCAATAAGAGTTGTTGCTGTCAGGAGTATCGTATTAAAAGCAATTTGTTCTGAATTAGCTCAACTTCATCAACTTGCTGAAAAATCACAACATGTGCAGAATGGTGCTGAGGATTCTGGCACATGATGTAACCCAGAAACATGTGTTTCTCTATTGTGGATCACTTCAGGTGAAGTCTTCCTGGAGAAAAATGAGAAAATGCTATTTATCTAATGGGCAGTTCAGTGCATCATGATCATTTTTGTTTGTCCATGTACCATGGAAAGTAAACAGTATTTGTCCTTCTTGCAGAAAGTATATGATGAGTGTCAGGACCTACGCTCCTGCCAGTTTTCAGTCAACAGTCGGATTTTTGGACTTGATCCCTGTCCTGGGACCAACAAATATCTGATTGTTTCATATAAATGTAAACCTGGTAAGTACAAAACCAGATAATGTATTTTAGAAAGGAACGCTCAATGGTGCTGTAATTAGATTGCATATGAGAGGGTCAGGGGATGGGGAAGAATGTTTACAATACTATTGTTGTGAAATGTTAACAAGCATATTGTTTGGGCTTACACATAAGAAAATCTTAACATGAATATCAAACAGACCTGATTTCAAATATTGCTGTTCCTATTCCCTAGGAATATTCCTCACAGTTTAACTTGCATACAAATCAGCCTGGAATTTCCACAAGGGATTTTCTAATTAACAATCACAATAACTTCAGCAGAAAATCATTGGAAACCCTGGAGAAATGGCTTCATGGAAATTCTACCTCACTATGTTTTTTATTCAGTAAAAAAATGTTTCCAGAGTCTCCCAAAGGTCTACCTTTGGCCTCCTCCTCTTCCCCTGCTGCATGCTTCAGCCCAGCATCTCAAGGCAAGGATCCCATTTCCATTGGCATCTGTGATACACATTTCAACTGCTTCCCCATCCTTGCAAACCTCTCGGTCTTCCACAATGCTCGTTTATGATCAAGTCTTAAGTGAAGGACATTATGGCTCACTGAAATTAGCTAGATCATGAAGTTTAGATCACAACAAATAGGCATGAATGAATTATTTAGCCCAAACCCCATCCCTGTTTCCCAGCCTCATCCAATTTTCTCCTTTTATGTTACAGA
The DNA here is from genome assembly GCF_021869965.1 of Rhincodon typus. Classification (NCBI taxonomy): domain Eukaryota; kingdom Metazoa; phylum Chordata; class Chondrichthyes; order Orectolobiformes; family Rhincodontidae; genus Rhincodon; species Rhincodon typus. The sequence continues at coordinate 41,078,712 of NC_063345.1, forward strand.
TGGACATGAAAGCAAATTTGCATGTGAAAATGAGGATCTACAACTCCAGTGTAAGAACCAAACTATCCTTGTCATTTATGCTGCAAGCTTTGGACGAGTCCTCCATGGGAATACGGAATGCCCCTCTGTGAACAGTACAACACCAGATATTGGTGAGCTTATTGCCAGAGGTTCCCAATTTTCTAGCACTTTCTGCTTTTGTTTCAGATTTCTAGTTTCTGCAGTATTTTAGTTCTTATTTTCATTCAGCTGTCACACAGACACTTTCTAGCAAATATTACTGATCACTGACAGCAAGAGCCATGAGTTTGTTTGTTTATTATCGCCCTCTGTTAGTCCCAAGATCACTAACTCAGCTTATTCTGGGACCTGAGATCTGAAATCCTTTTGGTTTCTGTATTTTAATGATAATTCAAGTAACACAGAGTTAATCATTGAACAACTGGGGAGCTTATTATTAACTGTCAACTGGAATGAAGATAAAAATACTTATTTGATATCAAACATGTAACATTGTTTTTTATTCGAACAATTGACAATCTGGTTTACTAATATACTTCAGGGAACAAAACTGTCCCCTCTTCCTGGTCTGGCGTACATGTGACTTCAGATCCACAGGAATGTGTTGACTCTTAACCGCCCTCTGAAATGGTCTAGAAAGCCAATTTATTCAAGGGCAATTAGGGATGAACAATAAAATGCTGGTCCTATAGACGAAATCCATTTCCTAAGTAAGAATGAAAAACATTGTTTTTAGGACTAACATTAATTACACCGTTTTTTTTCTTAAAAGACTGCATTTTTTTAAGATCTTATTACAGCTATTATTCACTAATGAGGTAATGAAATAGATGTTAAATTAAATGGATGTATTTTCAATGACAAATAGTTAAGTATTGCTACCATTTTAGAAATATAAAGACTTGACAATTGTGAGGGAGGAGAATATTCAGTGAAATTGAGAGAACTCTGAATTTGCATAGTAAAAACCAGACCCTAAGATCAAAGTAGAGAAAGGAAGCCATTCGCTCCATCCATCCAGAAAACACAAACACTTGTGGAGATAGGATTTAAAATGTAAACATAGAAACATAGAAAATGGCAGCAGGTGTCGGCCATTCAACTGCTCAAGCCTGTTCCACTGTTCAATACAATCATGGCTCATCATCCAACTTTGTACCCTGTTCCCGTTCTCTCCCCACACCCTTTGATCCCTTCAAACACGAGTCCTGCCATCCCAAGGATCAGTTTGGTAAACTTTCATTGCACTCCCTCCATAGCCACAACAGCCTTCTTCAGTTAAGGAGCCCAAAACTTCACACAATACTATAAATGTGGCCTCACCACGGCCCTGTACAATTGCACAGCAAGACACTCTTACTGCCATACTCAAATTCTTTCACTAATGAGGGCCAAGTATTTGGAGAACATTAGATGGTGCAATGGTTAGAATAACTTTTTTCTTTTTAAGAGTGCTTGTCACCTACAGCTCTGAGGCAAATGTCATCGAGGTGTCACGGCAAACCGAATTGTTCGATTGTTGCCAGTGTTCTGAGTTTTGGTGATCCGTGTTTCCCTGGAGTCCGCAAACAACTCCAAGTATCATACACATGTGGTAAGAAAATCAGAGACTTAGAAGTATTACTAGTAAAAGAGATATCATGAGGGGCATGGATAGGATGAATAGCCAAGTACTTTCTCTCAGGGTAGACGAGTCCAAAACTAGAGGGTATAAGTTTAAGGTGAGAGGGGAAGGATTTAAAAGGGTAATAAGGGGCAACTTTTTCATGTAGAGGGTGGTGCGTGTATGGAATGAGCTGCCAGAGGAAGTGGTGGAGGCTGGTACAATTACAACCTTCAAAAGGCATCTGGATGGGTATATGAATAAGAAGGGTTCAAAGGATATGGGCCAAATGCTGGCAAATGGGGCTGGATCAATTTAGGATATCTGGTCAGCATGGACTAAGGGTCTGTTTCCATGCTCTACATCTCTATGACTCTAGATAAACGATAACCATTTGCATAATTGTCTGTATTTTTAAATTTCAGTTCCAAAAAAGCTGTTTGAAGAAACTGGTCAAGGAGCAGTGAAGCCATTCCTAATATCAGATTATACTCATGGTACAAATTCAAATGTTTGTCTTTTTCATGCAATTGTGTAAAAGATATATTTTGCAAATTAGTCAGTTACTGAAAAAAAAAGCCTCCACAATTTCGTATTTATTTTTCAGTGAAGACTTTATCCAACAGCAAATAGTTCTTGTCCCAAAGCATTAGACGTTGCCAAAGCAGAGGAAACTAACAAATATAACTGATAATTGCAATACCCTCATCCGGTGGTAAATAAGTCAAAAACAAGACAGGGAAGTCATTTTAACTTATTCTGGCAGCATTACGGCGAATTGACAGTCCTTTTCACACCCGATTTAATTTTCTTTCCCAAATTATTCCAAAACAAGAACAAAGGCCCCAGATTGGACCACATAATTAACTGATCTTACTCAAGTCAAAAGCAAGATACTACAATTGACCCCTGCAAGCCTGTACATGGGAGAGGACAGTTTGGTCAGGCCTCTCGGACTGAATCACTACAAAGTATGCACGTACAGATAATGGGTGAGATCAATCATAATGTCTTTTATTGAAGGTTGTACAGTCTACAATACTCACTGACTTAGAGTTGATAAAGATACAGCACTTGAGCAAAATACCTTAAGGATGCTGGTGTTTGTGTTCCATGAGAAGCCAATGCCTTCAGAAGAATTAGTAATAAACAAAAAAAAGTCAAGAAACTCATGTACAGATCATTTCAGCAATGGCATTTTCACAGCCTGCTGACATCTACTGAAGAATGCACAATGGGTGATGTAGTCAGGTGCAGCATCAAACTGTATATCTTGGGAAGCTGTAGTTCTTTGAGAGAGAGAATAAAAATAAGGATCATAAATGACCAAAATAGACATTCTGTAAGTTGGGCACAAATAACTGAAAGAACAGATCTAACAAATGAGGATAGTGGTGTGTGGAAATTTGACTGATCTAGTAATCCACAGAAGCAGGTGGAATTTGAATTCAATTAATAAATCTAGAATATAAAGCTAGTTCCAGTGATGATGACGACGATGGAACCATTGTCAGTTACTGTAGAAACCCATCTGGTTCACTAATGTCCACTTAGGAAAGAAATGATGTCATCCTTCTGGTCTACATGCGAGTCCAGACCCACAGCAATGTGGTTGGCCAACTGCCCTCTGAAATGATGTGGCAAGCCATACAGTTCAAGGGTAATTAGAGATGGGCAACAAATGCTGGTCTTTCCAGCGATGCCCACATTCTATTGAAGATTTAAAATAAAACCTTGGTTATAAGTATATGTACTGCCCATCAGGAAATTATGAAAATGTCTTTGCTTCAACAAATGGAAATATATATTGACAAAATCTGCAGAAATTGGAAATGATGACTCAATTCTATAAAACATTTGCCTTCAAAATTATTGCATGAATAACAGGGCACAAATACAGTATGCATTAGCACTGCATCTGTTATCTTAAAGAAAAAGATAACAATTATTTTAACACATCTCACATTGTGTACAAATGTGATACTTCACATTTACAGGGCATAATTCCAAATCTGTGCATACTATTTTCATCATTTTCAGCTTAAAATTGGTTGAGACCCATTCTCCATAGATTCCTTTACACAGTCAAGTTCTGAACAGTAGAGATAGCCAGTTTTGAAAGCACTCTCAGGTAGTTTGTACTCATTTGCTGCAGGTGGTTGGTATAATGGCCCAAGAATATCCAGGCTTTATGCCAAAGATGTCGTGATTGTTAGCAGTTCTCTGGCCACTTTTGCCCACCTTAGGGGTATGTTTCTCTGTGCTGCTAATGTGACTCTAATAATGCTTTAAAATTAAGATAACTAAATACATTTAGTAATAGTATAATGTATTAGCAATGAGTTTGGTTATTTTCAGCTAACCTGCTAACATTCCTTTCATTTTCACCTATATTTTGATCTATTGTCTCCCCAGTTATGGATAACAAACCCAGTATTGATTTAATATAACCTCCGAAAAGTATGCATAGATTTCTCTTTTTATATAAAGAAAATAGTTGAAGCAACTGACTTGACTAAAGTTGAATGGGTCGGTCTTTTTTTACATAGATCTGAGATTTAGTCTATTATTTGAATTTCCACTCCCAAGATGTCACTAACAACTCAGAAATGTGGTAATATTGGCTGGAAATTACAGTTTAAATGGCCACCCCTTCCAGTGCACTTTCGACCAAATTCAATGTAAATAAAGAGCAGGATAAAGTGGGACAGTTGTTCAGATCTTGGCTTAATTCTTGATGATTGCCATTGACGTAAATTCATTGAAAACATTAATAATTAATCTCGTTACATTATGTGTGAGAAAATCTACAGATCTTTCGGCCTGATTTTTTACAGGGAAGCTGGAGGAAATGGGGGTTGAATGTTAGTCTTACATTCAAGGATCTCAGAACAAGAGATCTCTCTCAGGTTTTACTGGATTTAATATAGGACTTTAACATAGGTTAACATTTTTGTTTGTCTTTGATCCCTAGCTAGTCAATTTGAGAGATTGCCTACTGAGTCTTAAGTCTACAGCACCTGGCTACATTCGGGGAATAGAGCGGAGGAAGAAAATGATAAGGAAGGCTGGTTGGAAAACAGATTTATTGACCACAGTTTAGTGGAACTGTGTGAAATGCGAAGTGGGAGGGTGGGGAATAGTTGGGCAGAAGGTGGTTGTGGGAAGTTAGCTTAGTATGTCAGGAGGAAGTCCCAGTATTTTTCTTGGCCCACCAGCAGTGCTGGAGAGATGCTAATTTCCCCGATCCAACTGTTTTTATAGCCATTCCATTGCCAGGTTTCCTGAGGTCCAAGAAACCCAGACAACCAGTCTAAATTTAAAATGGAGGTAAAATGAGATATATGCACCCTTATTAAATAATAAATGATCAATCAGCCTCGTGAAACAAGTTAGTTGCCTGCTTTCTGATTGCCTCCATTTAAACAGGAAATGTCCGTGGTCAAGGCAGGTTGGGTACATGTTTAAGATTTTTAACATTTTAAAACACCACCCAATCAAAATCATTTCTTTTGGGCGAGTGGTGTGGTTAAAATTCTGTCCTTGATCTCTGGTATACATTTCAGAAATTCCCTGGAGGGCATTTCAAAAGCTAGATGGCTAATAACTTAGTTTCCAGATTGCATAACAAGATTTGATTTTTGCCAAATCTGTTTCATCTCAGGTCTCCCAGAGAAGGTGGCCCTGTACTTTGTGTCAGGCGTTTGTTCTGGCTTAGTATTCACCCTCTGTGCTTTTGGATTTCATGTGTTGGTGAGACAAGATCTTAGGAAGCTCCTCAGAGAGCCAGAAGACAACCAGGAGTGTGAAAATGGACACACCAAGATTTCAGATGACAATGATGATGATGATGCTTCCTCTGATGTCTCATTTAGACGGTTAACCAGACAATACAGGACCTCAGACAATATCTTCAGCCCTGAGGTAGCAGCTGTGATGGCGGACAGAGATGAACAGAAAGAACAACGGGACAAGGAAATGTGGCTGAATAAGGAATCCAGTCCCTATGCAATCCAGAACCTGAATCAGCATCCAAGCTGAACGGTCAGAGTAACAGATATTAATAAAAAAGCTGTGAGGCATTGTGTTGAAAGATAAAGATGACACGAACTTGATGATTAACAGTTTGAGAATTTTATGAAAAGGTCTTGATGGAGTAGTGATGATGTTTGAAGACAAATGTTTTTGAATCCAGCACCAGAAAAATTATAGAAACCAGGATATGACTTTCAGTGCTGACCAATGGGTCGCCCTTTTCTGTTTTATCAGTTTCTTTGCTTTCATGACTCATATATTTTTCATGATTTTCTTATTCTTTGGTTAAAGAACCATAGAAAATAACAGCAGGAATAGGCCATTTGGTCCTTTGAGCCCACTCCACCAATCAACATGATCAATGCCATACTCGTTTACATATTTAGTTTCTAGAAATACATCTTTATTATCTTTTTCCTTAAGTATGTTCAAAATCTGTGTCATCACAGCCTTCTTTGGCAGAGAATTCCACCCCTTCCACAAGTTCACTATTCTCGGAGTAAAAAAATTTCTCATTTCAGTTGAAAATGGCTACGTTATCCTGAGACTGTGACTCCTTATTCTAGACCCCAAATTGTCCAGGCCTGTCAGAATTTTACCACATTTCAATGAGATTCTCCCATTCTTCTAAACGCCACTGAATACAGTCCCAATCGCTTCTTAAACAACAAATCATGAAAAATATATGAGTCATGAAAGCAAAGAAACTGATAAAACAGAAAAGGGCGACCCATTGGTCAGCACTGAAAGTCATATCCTGGTTTCTATAATTTTTCTGGTGCTGGATTCAAAAACATTTGTCTTCAAATATCATCACTACTCCATCAAGACCTTTTCTGCAGTAAGGAGACTAAAACTATACACAATATTGTAATTGTGGTCTCATGAAGGCCTTATACATCTACATTTAAGACTTCCTTGCTCCTGTACTCAAATCGCTTTGCAACGAAAGGTCAACATACCATTTGCCTTCCTAATTGCTTGTTGTACTTGCACGTCTGCTTTCAATGACCAATGTACAAAGTCACCCATATGTCTTTGTATATCAACATTTTCCGATCTATTACCATTTAAATAATACCATACTTCCAGTTTCTCCTACCAGTTCATGACACATTTACAGTTAACCATGTTATACTGCATCTGCCATCTAGTTGCCCACTCAATGTGTCTAAGTTGCACAGAAGCCTCCTCACAACCTCTTCAATCACATTCCTACCTAGCTGTTTGTTGTCAGAAAATTTGAAAAGTTTACACTCGATTCCCCTTTTCAAATCATTGATCATATATTGTGAATAGCTGGGGCCCCAAGAACTGAATGCTGCAGTTCCCCACTTATCACCATCCTCTGAAAATGATCCATTTATTCCTATAGTTAACAATTCTAAATGCATGCTGGTATATTAACACTGTTCTTTAAATTTGCACAAATACCTCAAGTGCATTATTAAATTTATTAAAAATATACTGAAAATCTAAAAACACCAGATCCACTGATTCACCTTTATCCCTTCTGTTAATTATGTCCTCAAACAATACCAGTTGTCAAACACTATTTCTCTTTCATAAATTCACGTTATCTTTGTGTAATACATTTTGGATTTCTTTTCAAAAAGTGTTCTGCCTTTACATGCTGTGTAATAAACTCCAGCACTTTTCCCAACACTGACATAGACTAACTGATAAATAATCCCTGCTTTTCTCCCTCCTTCCTTTTTTAAATAGTCCAGTTAGATTTGCCACCCTCAAATCTGCCAGGACTGTTCCAGAATCTACAGAATTTTCAAAGATGACAATGAAAGCATCCACTATTTCCATGGCCACCTCCTTTGGTATCCTGAGATGTAGATGTAGATTAATTGTCATGTTTTTTTTCCCACTAATCTCTATTTCTCACCTTGGTCCTTTGCAGGAGTTGCCAACACTGGTGAGATGTATCCTTAAAGGTTTTATCATAAAACCTCCCAAATCCAACTATCTACCCCACTGCAAATTTTCTTCTAATTCTATTCTTGGTATTTTTGTTATTAATAAGCGCTTAAAGAAAATGAAGCATGAAAATTCCTGCCACCTGTCTAAGGTTGAACCAAGCTTTAAATCACTCATGTCTAAGATAAACCTCACTCCATGTATTGGCATCCATTCGGCCTATATCTATTCCCATAACTTTGATCAACTCGACCCTGTTTTAGCTCATCAACTCCTGGAACCCCTCAGCCATGCCTTTGTTGCCTCTCGAGCTGGTTTCCTAAGATCTTCTTTGACGTCTTCCATTTTCCATCATTCATAAATTCAAGCTCATCCAAAAAGCTGGTGCCCACACGCTAACACACCCCTGTGCTTGCTAACCTACTTTGGCTTCTGTTTCAGCAACTTCTTGAATGTTGGAGTTTAATCCTCATTTTGAAATTATCTCTCCCTACACCTGTGACTTCATCTAGGCCACCACTCTCCGAGATGAGTTAGCACTCATCTAATTCTGACCTCACGAGCTGCCCCAAATTTTAATTCTTTCACAACTGATGGCTGTGCCTTCAGCTTCCTAGGTCCCAGTTCCCTCTGTAAACCTCATTCATCTCTATCCTGCTTTAATTTATTTTAAGTTGATCCTTAAAACCAATATCTTTGACCCATGTCAGGGGAGATGGAAGCTTGGTGACACTGTCACTGGGCTAGAGATTCTGAGGCCCAGGCTCATTCTCTGGGGCCACGAGCTCAAATCCCATCATAATAACTGGTGGATTTCAATTCATTTAATAAAATCTAGAATTGAAAGCTAGCTTCAGTAATACTGAAATCATTGTCAAGTGTCATTAAAAACTCATCTGGAGGTTCATTAATGTCCTTTAGGGAAGGAAGTTTGCCATCCTTACCTGTATGTAGCTTCAGTCACACAAAAATGTGGTTGACTCTTAACTGCCCTCTGAAATAGTTTAGTAAACCACTCTCTTCATGAGCAATTAGGGATGGGCAAAAAATACTGGCTTTGTCATCAACACCCACATCCTATCAAAGGATAAAAAAACTTTAGGTTATCTGCCTAGTATAACACTTATTCCACAGTCCACAGTCAATATAATTACAGTTTATAGAAGTTTCTTCCAAATATAAAATCCCTATAGCATCCCAATAAGAGTTATCGTGCTATTCACCTCTCTTGTAAATCTTTATAGCTTCATTCTCAGACACTAAGGAAACAGTTGGCGTGTCAATGGCATTGTCTAATTTTTGCGAGAAAGCTGGCAGGAACCCCAAAATTTGAAACTGGGAGAAATGGGAGATGGATTGAATTAGAATGCATTGGTTACTGAGGCTATATTCTCATAGGAATAAAGCCTTCGACTTCTCTTCTTACATTTGAATATCCAATCCAATCACTAATAACACCACAAATATTTGCACATAACATTACATAGACATGCATGAAGCTACTATTTTTTATATTAGATTCCTCAAATGTGTGCAAAATTACAAATGACTAAGGAATGAAAAGCACTGCAGGTGTGATTGTGTGATGCTGTGCAGCTTGAAGATCCTTTGCAGCAAAAAAAGTCCAACATTAAAACAAGGAACTCTTGATTGTAATTGAGCATTCTCTGTTTGCAAAAATGCCAGATTTGCTCAAAACGGCAAAGCTGCAATCTATTTTATTCTTGCAAACTATGCTAATGTAATACAGGAAATAATAGCTAAAATCATGCAATCTTTGTTATTACAATAAAACAATTACTGGCATAATTCAGTTTGGAGGATGCTATTTCAAGTATGGATTGAATCAATATCATCGGAAAGCAAGGCCATATTTATCTGAAGAACACCTCCCCGCTGTTTTAATTGCATTGTTGCAATGTTTAGTTTGCCCCTCAAAAGAGAGGAATTTAAATGAGTGTATAATTTCCTATAATAGCTTCCAGATATGTCAATGAATGAGTATATTTGGTCCTCCTGGTGGTTGTGGAATGGAACAGTTCTCTTTTTAGTATTACTATAAAACTCGTGATTTTTCTAAACAAGCTCAGCTTAAAGGCATACAGTAGTAAAGCTGGTGCATAAGAGTTATCTGGATCCTAGATTTCTGAGTTTAACTTGATTGAGACTTTTTGCTAACACAAAGTGAAACAACAGATACACATAATGCTGTTAGCGTGGTGAACATAAATTTCCACAAAGTATTTTGAAGCCTATGGAATAGGCAAAGATGTGAATTTAGCTGATTGATCGGTGACAGCGTTGTGGTGAACAACTGTCTTGTAAACTGGAAGAAGGTAGATAGTGATGCTGCTGGGGCAGTATTAGGACAACTGTTTTGATTAATATTTATAATTGACGTAACTTTGCAAATGACACATGATGAAGCATAATGAACTGTTAGGAGGATACAGAAATAGAGACAAAAAACTCACATGTGAAGTGTAACAGAGAAGTACACAGTGGTAGTAGGAACTGCAGATGCTGGAGAATCCGAGACAACAAGATGCAGAGCTGGATGAACACAGCAGGCTAAGCAGCATCATAGGAGCAGAAATGCTGACGTTTCGGGCCTAGACCCTTCATCAGAAA
>NC_063345.1:41089330-41092272 GCF_021869965.1 Rhincodon typus
TGAAGAAGGGTCTAGGCCCGAAACATCAGCCTTTCTGCTCCTATGATGCTGCTTAGCCTGCTGTGTTCATCCAGCTCTGCACCTTGTTGTCAAGTACACAGTGGTATGTTTTGGCAAGAAGAATATAGGAGCCAGTATAAACTATACGTGCAATTCTAATGGGGGAAATGAGGCAGTGGGTAGGAGCAGAGAAACCTGAGAGTAGATAGGCACAAATTATTGTGATATGGCAGATTGAAAAGGTAGTTAAAAGGACAAATAGAATCCTAAACTTTATACAGTACAAAAGCAAGTAAGTTATAAGACACTGGAATATTGTGCCCATTGATGTACCACACTTTAGGAAAGATGAGAAGGCTTTAGAGAGGTAACAGATATATTAACGTATGTACATATGAACTGGTAGCAGGAGGCTTTTCAGCCTCTCAAATCATTTCTGCCATTCAATAAGATCATGGCTGATTTCTGTTTTGAATTCCACATTCTGACCTGTTCCCAAAAACCTTTAATTCAATTCCCTATCAAAAATTCACTTCTACCTTAAAAATATTGAGTGAACTTGTCTCAATCACCTACTGAGGCTGAAGTTTCCAAAGTCTCTCAAACGTCAAAGAAAAAATCCTCCTCATCTCTGTCATAAAGTGTGACTCCTAATTTTAAACAGTGCCCTCTAGTCCTGGACTGACTCAAGAAGAAACTTTTCCACATCTACATTATCAAAACTAATCAGATCTTATGCACTTCAATCAAAGCACCTCCGTTTCCTCTAAACTCCAATGAAAACAAACCCAGTTTGTCCAACCTATCCTCATAAGACAACCCACTCATTCGAGATATCAATTTTGTAAGTAAAAATAAAATACTGCAGATGCTGGAAATCTGAAACAAACAGAATGTTGGACAAACTCATCAGGTGTGGCAGCATCCGTAGAGAGGGAAGCAGAATTAATGTTTTGAGTCTGACATGATTCATCTTAAGTAATGTTCTTTTGTTCTGATGAAATCTTCTGACTGAGAACATTAACTGTTTCACTCTCCATAGATGCTGCCACACCTGCTGAGTTTCTCTAGCATTTTCTTTGTTTGTATCAATCTAATAAACCTTCTCTAAACTGCTTCAACATGTTTACATCTTTCCTTAAATAAGCAGACCAAACTGGCACACAGTATTTGAGATATGGTCTCGACAACATCCTACATATCTGATGCATAACTTCATTCCTTTTATGTTGAATTGCTCTCATAATAAAAACTAACTTTCCACAGCTTTCTTAATTACTTGCTGTACCTACATACTAACCTTTGTAACTCAAGGACTAGAACACCTAGATCTCTCTGCACTCAGAATTCTGCAGTTATTCTGTTTTGTAATACTCCGTTCTCTTTGACAGGAAGAACACAAAAAACAATTTCATATTTTCCCTACATTATACTTAGTCTGCCAGATTTTTGCCAAATTATTCAACCTGTCTATATTGGGATGCTACCTCATTATGTTTTTTGACAACATACTTTTGTATCTGTCTTTGTGCCATCTGCAAATTTAATTACCATGTATTTTCTCCCTACATATATCAATATAACTTGTGAAAAATAAAAGCTGCAGCACAGACCCTTGTGGGACCCCAATTCCTAAAATATACCAAAAGACAAAGACCTATTTATGCACACACTTTTCTGCCAGCCAATTATCTACCCATGCTGGTGTGCTACCCCCTACACCATATGCATCTTTGTCAACTGCCTTCTGGAAACCCAAGTACAATTTTAATTCACTACCCCATTACCAGCAATACATGTTACTCCTTAAAAGAGCTTCAGTAAACTGATTAAACAGGATTTCCCTTTCACAAAACCATGTTAGCTCTCTTCTTGATTACCTCAAGTGTTTCCTAAATGGCGAGCTTTAACCTCCTTAACGATCAATTTAAGGTTTTTGAGTAGATTTGTAGCTCGAGTTGTGGATGTTGTGGTTGGTTCGCGTGCCGAGCTGGTTCGTTAGTTCGCAGACATTTCATTACCCTGCTGAGTAACATCATCAGTACAACCTCCAATGAAGCGCTTTTTTGTTTTTCTGCCTGGTACTTGAATCTCCATCTACATGGGTAAGGAAAACCACCAGTTCGGTTGGGACAACACCAAGATCCTAGGACAGGCTAAGCAGAGACAAGCACAGAAATTCCTAGAGGCCTGATTCTCCACTAAAAAGGTCATCAACAAACACATACAGCTAGACCCTATATATACTCACTGTGAGGAAAAACTGGAAGTGAGGTAACCCAACTCAACGGACCCCAGAGTTTAAATACCAGGTGGGAAACAACAACAGCGCTTCATCGGAGGCTGCACTGATGATGCTACCCAGAAGGGTAATGAAATGTCTGCGGAACAACGAACCAGCTCGGTGAGCCAACCAAACACAACATTAATGATCAATTATCTAACATCTTTCTCATGACGGACATCAAGCTAACTAGCCTATCGTTTGTCTTCTGCCTCCTCCTTTTCAGGAATAGAGGGGGAATATTTGCTACTTTCCAGTCTGATAGAACCTTTCCAGAATCTAAAGAATTTTGCAGAATTGACACCAACAAGTACTGTGTCATTAGCCATCTCTTTTAAGAATCTAGGGTGAAGTCCATCACAACCTGGAGATTATCAGATCCCAGTTCCATCAATTTGTTTAGTGTCGCTTTCCTGACAATTGCAATTTCATCAAGTTCCTCTTCCTTCCACCTTTTGGTAACAGCTATCATTGGGACTTTTTTAAAATCTTCCATAGCGATGATGGAAGTAAGTTATTTGCTCATTTCCTCGGCCATTTCCTTGCATTATTGTCTATTTTTTGCTCTCTAGAAGACCAACACTCAATTTATTTACTCTTTTTATTTTTCGATACCTGCTAGAATCTTTGCTATCTAATTTTACATTTCTAACAAGCA
>NC_063345.1:41092772-41103068 GCF_021869965.1 Rhincodon typus
GAGGCGGATAGAAGAGGGATAGAGGAGAGGATAGGTGGAGCGGAAACAAACAGGTCAAAGAGGCGGGGATGGGGCCAGGAAAGGTGAGTGTAGGTAGGGAGTTAGGAAGGGGATAGGTCAGTCCAGGGAGGACGGACAGGTCAAGGGGGCGGGATGAGGTTGGTCGGTAGGAGATGGAGGTGCGGCTTGGGGTGGGAGGAGGGGATAGGTGGGAGGAAGAACAGGTTAGGGAGGCAGGGACGAGTTGGACTGGTTTTGGGATGCGGTGGGGGGAGGGGAGATTTTGAAACTTGTGAAATCCACATTGATACCATTGGGCTGCAGGGTTCCCAAGCGGAATATGAGTTGCTGTTCCTGCAACCTTCGGGTGGCATCGTTGTGGCACTGCAGGAGGCCCAGGATGGACATGTCGTCTGAGGAATGGGAGGGGGAGTTGAAATGGTTCGCGACTGGGAGGTGCAGTTGTTTATTGCGAACCGAGCGTAGGTGTTCTGCAAAGCGGTCCCCGAGTCTCCGCTTGGTTTCCCCGATGTAGAGGAAGCCACACCGGGTACAGCGGATGCAGTATACCACATTGGCAGATGTGCAGGTGAACATCTGCTTGATGTGGAAAGTCTTCTTGGGGCCTGGGATGGGGGTGAGGGAGGAGGTATGGGGGCAGGTGTAGCACTTCCTGCGGTTGCAGGGAAAAGTGCCGGGTGTGGTGGAGCTGGAGGGGAGTGTGGAGCGGACAAGGGAGTCACGGAGAGAGTTGTCCCTCCGGAAAGCAGATAAAGGTGGGGAGGGAAAGATGTCTTTGGTGGTGGGGTCGGATTGCAGATGGCGGAAGTGTCGGAGGATGATGCGTTGGATCCGGAGGTTGGTGGGGTGGTACGTGAGGACGAGGGGGATTCTTTTTTGGTTTTTATTGCGTGGACGGGGTGTGAGGGATGAGGTGCGGGAGATGTGGGAGACACGGTTGAGGGCGTTCTCGACCACCGAGGAGGGGAAGTTACGGTCCTTGAAAAACGAGGACAACTGAGATGTACGGGAGTGGAATGCCTCATCCTGGGAGCAGATGCGGCGGAGGCGAAGGAATTGGGAATAGGGGATAGCATTTTTGCAGGAAGGTGGTGGGAGGAGGAGTATTCTAGGTAGCTGTGGGAGTCGGTGGGCTTGAAATGAATATCGGTTTCTAGGTGGTTGCCCGATATGGAGACAGAGAGGTCCAGGAAGGGTAGAGAGGTGTTAGAGATGGTCCAGGCATCTGCAGTTCCTACTATCTCTGGATGACCTCACAATTTCCTACATTAAACTCCAGCTGCCAATTTTTTTTTTCCCACTCACTCAACCTACCTATATTGCCTTGTATATTCCTTATGTCCTCATCACAGCAATCTGTTCCACCTATTCGAGGGTCCTCTGCAAATTTGGATACAATATACACTCTCCCATCTATTGAGTCACTAATACAGATTATAAATAATAGAGGCCCTAGGACTGAAACCTTTGGACTCTACTAGTTAGATCTTTCCAACCTGAAAAAGATGCATTATTCCTGACTCCGTCTTCTGTGTGTTAATCAATCCTCAATCCATGCTAATATCATGAATTCCTATCTTGTGCAATATCTGTTTCTGTGGCATTATATCGAATGCCTTCTGGAAATTCTAATGCAAGACATCTGGGGAAAGATTTAAAAGGGATCTAAGGGGCAACTTTTTCATGTAGAGGGTTGTACATATATGGAATGAGCTGTCAGAGGAAGTGGTTGAGGCTGGTACAATAACAACATTTAAAAGGCATCTTGATGGGTACATGAATAGGAATTGTTTCGAGGGATATGGGCCAAATGCTGGCAAATTGGATGAGATTAATTTAGTATATCTGGTTGAAAGGTTGGTTTCCATGCTGTGCAACTCTACGACTCTATGAATCTATCTACTTCTTTCTCTTTATCAATTGTGCTTGTATTATCCTCAAAAAATTCAGCAAATTTGACAAACATGATTTTCTTTTCTGAAAACCATGTTTACTGTGATTGTATTAAGCTTTTCAAAATGTCCTACTATTTCTTCCTTAATAATGGACTCTAGCATTTTACCAATTTTCCAGCTTTCTGTCTCTCTCCTTTCCCTGAACAGTTGTCACATTAGCAGTTTTCCAATCTACTAATTTCAACCCATTCCTCTACTATCTCTACAGATAGTTCTGTTAAAACCCTTGGATGCAGGCCATTAGAGAATGCAAGCTATTGGTTTAAATCACCTCCTATTTTCCTTTTCCCAGTTATTAAATTGCCAGTTGCATCGTTCAAGGATCTCTCACATTTTAATATTCTCTTTTTATATGTCTGTAGAAACTGTTGCCATTTGTTTCTGCATTTCTTTCCAATTTACTTTTCGAATTAATATTTTTAATATCTTTTTAGTCATCTACTGCTGGTTCCTAGAAAAATTCCAATTCTCTCACCTACCACTATTTTTTTGCTCCATTGTATGCCAAAAACTCTTGAAAAACTAAGATGTTGGGTGTGTCTGATCGGGTTGTGTTTAAGGGGTAGGATCATAAAGTATGATCAGGAGGGGGTCAGCATCACAATGTCAGGAATTAGAGCAAGTTTTATTTCTCTAATGTTTCCTGGCTAGCTATTTAAGGTAAGTTCTGAAGTCTTAAATTGTTTTTTTAGGGGGTTTCCAGATGCTAAGTAATTGCCCATCAGAAGTTTAAATTCTTCAGGTAATTCTTGTGTAGTTATTTTGGCAGGAGATTGAAATATGCAGATCTTGATGCGATAGTGTGACCTGAGGAAAAATCCACAATGAGTGAAATATTTCAGTTTTACAGACTCTGCTTTGGGTGTCAATTTAGCATTTCTGAATCAATGCCTATTCGACATAAATGCCACAAAGTAACTCAAACTTCTTGTGCTGCCAATACATGCCCTTGGGAGAACTCATTCATGGAGTATAACTATGTTCTTATATGGTCTCTGTGATTGACACATACCTGAGCATAGCACTGGGAAGTCAACTCTGGATTGCTGCCTCCATTTAGCTGAGTACTACATGGTGCTTTCGGTCCTGACAAAATTTGTTAACTCAAATCTCTAAGTGAATAATTGCTAAACGTGAACTTTTAAATCTTTTTGATGTGAAACATAACGGTAAGTAGACTTTATTGTTCTATGATCCATTTCTTTCCTCCATTTGCTAATGCACAAACAAGATACTAGTGGACACCACTTAATGCTCATGTTTACATTTTTGCTAAAATTAGCAGAGAAGAAAACATACCCTATGTCTCTAACTTATCTTTCAACATGTTGCAATAGAAATAGAATTTTAAAAATCTTAATTATTTTTCATTGGGGATTCATCAAAGCAGATGAAAATTTTGTCATCTTTAAAGGATGCAATTACAAAATTACATGCATTTTGGCCAATTGTTTTCTAAGATATTTACACTTTAATGATCTGTCGGAAAATGGAGTTCTACATTCTACATTTCATATATTTTGCTCTGATGCTTTTATTTCAGCAACTAGTTCTCCAATTAATCCTGTACATTTCAACTTACCTCCAAATCTGACTTAATTTTTCTTCACAATCTTAGTGTTCACTGCATTGTAGTGCATTGTCCATTTCAGGCTGTGAGACTGCTGTCCCTGTTGTGTACAGCATGTGCGCTTTGCCTGAGAGGGATATCATGAATGGGCATTCATGTTACATCAGCCTGGAGTTCTAAGTGTTTTTATCTAAAGTATTATTTACTCCATGTTGACCTTGTTGAGAAAAACTAGTTAATCTCTAATATAGCATTGCACATGATGCACTGGATATTGCAAACCCTTAGCGAGTGTATTTTTGGCATTGTGATATGTAAAATAGTCTGGGTGGTTAGTCCTCCGCCTTCTCACACCCCAAGCTAACTGCATAATACAGAGGTGAGTAGGTGTTGAAACCATCAGTCTGCCCACCACATGTAAATAAATAATTGAGACTCAATTGAGTTTTTTAAAACTTCAAACCAAAGTACATTCAGGGTAAAAAGAAAACTAGGGAAAAAGTAGGGCCCATTAAGGTCCACAATGGTAATTAGTGCATGGGACTAGTCTTTCTCAACAAGGTCAACATGGAGTAAATAATACTTTAGATAAGAACACTTAGAACTCCAGGGTTATAAATGAATACTTTATGTCAATATTCACAGAGAGACGGAAGATGTGGGTAGGAATCAGGGAGAAGTACTGTGATATAATTAAATTAGCATAGACAGAGTTGAGGTTCTTATGGTCTGGCCGGCTTAAAAGTAAATAAATCTCCAGGGTCTGATGAAATATATCACAGGCTGTTGAATGAGGCAAAGGAGGAAATTGCAGGGGTGCTGGCAATAATTCTCAATTCCTCAGCGGCTGCAGAAGAAGTTCCAGAAGACTGGAGGACAGCCAATATGGTGCTAGTATTAAAGAAGGGAACAAAACATAAACCAGGAAACTACAGGCCAGAAGCCTAAACTCACCGGTGGGGTAACTATTGGAAGCAATTCTGAGGGACAGAATTATTCTGTATTTGGAGAAGCAGAGATTAATCAAGGATAGTCAGCATGGTTTTGTTAAGGTGAAGCCACGTCTGACCAAGTTGATTGAATTTTTTGAAGAGGTAACCAGATGTGAGGATGAGGGCAATGCATTTGATGTAGTCGTCATGAGCTTCAGCAAGGCTTTTGACAAAGTCTTGCATGGGAGATAGATAGTGGAAGTAAGAGCCCATGGTATCCAAGCAAATTTGGCATAATTGGCTGGAAGCAAAGGGTGATGGTGGAGGGGTGTTTTTGTGATTGGAAGCCTACATCAAATGGGATTCTACTAGGGCCCTTACTGTTTGTGCTATATATAAGTAATTTAGATATGAAAATAGGTGGGTTGAGCAGTAAGTTTACAGATGATATGAAAATTAGTGGAGTGATAAATAGTGAGGAGGATAGCCTTAGATTACAGGAGGATATAGATGGTCGGGTCAGATGATCAGTGGCAAATGCAATTCAATCCATAAAGGACCCTGGGAAGCACCAAAGATCAGCTGGACCGTGGTGTACATTCCCAGCAGTCCCTTAGAGTGGTGGGACAGTAAGATAAAGTGGTTAAGAAGGCATATGGGAATTTAAAAGCAGGGAGGTTATGCTGGAACTGTATAAAATGTTGGTTAGGCCACAGCTAGTGTATTGTGAACAGTTCTGGAATCCACATTATAGGGGTATGTGATCACATTGGAAATTAACCAGGATGTTGCCTGGAGAGGAGAGTTTTAGAAACGAAAAGAGATTAGATAGACTGGGATTGTTTTCCTTGAAGTAGAGGAGACTAAAGAGGGACATGATTGAGATGTATAAAATTATAAGTAGCATGGATAGAGTAGGCAGGAAGAAACCTTTCCCCTTGGTGTAGGGAACAATGACCAGAAGCAATAGATTTGGAGTAGAGGGCAGAAGATTTAGAGGAGATGTGAGGAAAAATCTTTTTGCCCGGAGAGTGGTGAGAATCTGGAACTCACTGCCAGTTTGTGTGGTAGAGGTAGAAATCCTCATAAGATTCAAAAAGTATTTAGATGTACATTTCTGATGCCAAGGCATAGAAGCTTATAATCAAATGCAGGAACATGGGATTGGAATAGTTAGGTTGTTATTTTTGATCAGCACAGAATCAATGAGCCGAAGGGACTTTTCCTCTGCTGTAAGCCTCTATGTAACTGTATGACACAATTGACCCCAACATTACGTTTACCAAAAGATAAAACAGCTGTCTTGTGCAGTCTCATGAGAGTGGGCAGAATATTTTCTAAAGGCCTATGTGAACAAAGGAGGGAAGGGTGGTGTGCCATCCATATGAGAGTGGGGCTTGCCCTGTTTGTAGCTGGGAAAATCCCACCTTGGATGCCACTCCATCTTTCCTTTCATGTCACCTGCCTGAAAAAGTCTTGCCCACACCCTGTCTCCACCCTCCCCAGGGCTTTGGGATGCCTCCGCATCCTAAAACCCCAAGATGTACTTTGTCAGAGCAGTCATAATCCTCTTGGGTCTCGTCTTCCACTCCTGGCAGCACCCACTACTAAGCTCTGGCACTACCACAATCAGATTGGCCAGCAGCGTGCAAGGCGAAAATTCCTCTAGCATGAGGGGCAGAAAGTCCTACAATTAACAAACATAGCCCACCATTATAACTGCAGGCCGGGCTTCTTACTGATTCACCGGCTTGCCATTGACTTTTCTTTGGGAGTGGTGCACCTCATGCCCATTAATTCTCTGCCCAGGAAGATAACCTCCTATATTTTACATTAGCTCGGAGATGGGTACCCATATCAATTTCAACAATCCCTATGACGTGCATCTTTCCTGACATTAGTTTCATTCCAGAACTGGTAATAGGGAAGCACTAGCATCCACAAACAGCCAATCCAACTAGCCAATTCTGAGGAATTCTGACAAACAGCAAACTAAGAAGTACCAAGCAGGTTTTAGCAGTCACTGTTTAAAAAATTTGCAGAAAACTAAATAAAGATTGTGACATATATGTAGGATTAAGATTGAAGTTTGAAATATCATAAAAATATAATTTTAAACTATTGTTCAAAAATGTGAATTATTATCATAATGGAGAACTTTGATTTCCAAATATGTACAAATAGTTTTCTTAGGCAGAGACCGAGAGAATTATATCTTTGCTTGCTGTTGAAGCCTCAGTTACATCTTATTCAACAAGGCTTAACTTTGTCAGGGGTTCTAGAGTTAACAGTGCGAAAGTGGAAGATTGTATTAATTCAAGTAATTTTCTGGATTTCCATCTGTGAGGACTTCAAAAGTCCATTCTGTAGAATATCAGGGAAGCATTGATAGCAAGTGCTGGATTTTCACATTTAACTGTGCACGTGTGTATGCCAGATGTTGCTGCCAGTTTCACAGCCAGTATAATAACAGCAAACACTGATAGTTTTGCTGGAATTACAATATGAAATCTGGGCCAAAGTCAGTGGAATCCTTGGGGTGTAATTCATAAGAATATGCATGCTTTCATTAGGGATTTCTGGTGATCAATTAACAATATACAAGTGCTGCATGCGTCAGATATCAGCTAGCTTTAGGCCAGTTTATCTGGGCAGTCATTTATGCAATGTGATGTTCCAGGCTATGAATCTGAACTGAACACTCCTGCACTCTCCTAGCAACACTGCTTCAATTTACAGGGTCTGGTAACTGTCACTTTTCAACCATTTGGGCCAGAGGAGATTAAGTTGTGGGTATTCAAATGAACGATTCCATTCCATCAGCCAAAATTCCTTTTCATTTATCAAGCTTCCAACGTTACTGCACACCCCTACCCTGCAATTCAGGATTGAGTTCTGGCATTAGCATTTCCTAGCTCATCTTGCTTCCCTGCAATTTATTTAATATGTTGTTTAGGTATATGACTTCCAACTGATTTTTTAAAAAAAATTCTGACTTCATCAGTTTTAACTGATTTCTTGAACACTTCCCCATGTGAACATTCCGCTTTAATTCATATTCTCTATTTCTTTCACATCCTTGAAAAATTAGATCACTTAATTCAAATTATTTAGCACATGTTTGGTCTCAGTGTCCACGGCCATTTCTTGGCTGGAAATTTTTCACAATTATTCTAGTTCTATCGTTAAGGTGATGGGATGCTCTCCAAGCAATGTGGTACAGTTTAAAATGTTCTGCTCCTGGATGTCAGTCAGTGATGTTGGAAAATCCGTCTTCCCAGGCTGCTTGACTCTCTTTGTCATGGGGAAAGGATATGAATGGGTGTAATCTGGGAAGAAACTGCATCTGAGACATTGCGGATGCATTTGTAGGTTGAGGATTGGGAGATGTCACACAGATCCCCAGTTGCTGCACAGAACAAGAAACAAGAACAATTCAGGGTAGCTGTGATCTTGAGTGGGATGTGTTGGTCAACTTTTCCTTCTGAGTACAGGTCCCACTCCAGCAGATGACACAGTTCAGTGATGATGGTGCAAGACATCCAAAATCTGAATCTTTGCTGTGTTTCTGAGAGTTTTAGAAAATGACAGCAAAGTCATTATATGCGGGGGTCTGGGCATTCCCTTCTGCCTCTTTCGGGGATCTCCACCTGCTGCTTCTCCCTCTGGAAACTGTATGGTGGTTGCTGTTTTTGCTGATAAGATTGTAATTGTTATCGTCTTTTATGTTATTTTGAATAAAGGCCACAAGGAATCCTGCAAGCTCAGTTCCATCTCAGATGTGTGAGCTAATAATTTTTGAACAGCATATCGCTTGTGGTATTCCTGATCCCTCACATCAGTGACTGTGAAGGAATGTGCCATGACACAGTTTGCTATGTAGGCTTCGGAAGGAGGCCAATGACATGATATGGATCTCTGAGCCATGGAACCTTACCTAGATGCATCTTACAGAACCAACGTGTTAATGCTTCATGAACATAGTGAAATTAAGCGCTTATTCACCTTCACAAAAGAAGCCATCCTTGCACATCACAGACCATATCATTGCACATTAACAGTTAATTATGAGCAGCTCATAAACAGTGTCTTCCATTTTCAGGCATGAAAGGTGATGTAGAAATGGCAAGTCCAATTGAGACATTTAAATATGTATCCGCATAGCTTTGCTTATCTGATAAGGACCAACTGATGCAAAATATGTAATTATCACGATTACTTGAGGCCATAATTTCTACTGCTCAATCTTGCAAAAAGAATGACTTTTCAATGAAAACCAATTTGTTGCCAGATTGGTGGACAGAGGTCCCTGGATTGAGATTGGATAAACTCCTTGAGTGACTCTGGTGGCACCCCTGACTGACCATAATTCCCATTGACACCAGAAAGGTCTGCACCCCTATGATTTTTAGACATGACAATTTGGTTGAAGCCATGCAGTGTGTTTCCCCTGTGTACTGCTGGGCCATGCTGACATTGATGTAGTCTCGTGCCGTATGCGCTCTCCTCAATTGCTTAATGTTGTGAATGGTGAGAAGCTGCCTTACCCTCCCTCTGTGTCAAAAGGCAATGCAAGCTAGAGAGCCTGGCAGCCCATAAGTCAATGCAAAGTGAGTGGGCTTTAATAAATTAAGCTGAGAGCCATAAGATGCATCCTGGGCAGATATTTGTGTCCATGCATGCTAATGTGACCTGACAGAAACATGCAAATTATAAGTGTCCCTTAGCTCCTAAATGAAGTCCTGAAGAGTTGAAGTCATGTGTGAGTTGGTTTGAAAGTAGCCGTAATGATGTGATGAGGCTGGTAATTTGATAATATCAACTTGCATGATATAACGTGGAAGAGGAGAGGGTGCCTGGGACACAGGGAAGACAGACTTGACTGAAGACTTGGAGAAGCAATTTTAGATAAAACTAGACTAACTCTAGATAACTCTAGATTCCAGCATCGGCAGTTCTTACTATCTAGATAACATAACAGCTCTAACTGCCATGTTAAGAAGTGGCACAATCTAGTTTCTTGGGGAAGGATGAAGAATTGGGAGCTGCACAGAAATGATGTGAGATTAGTCAGTGATGAGGAACAAATACACAGAAATAAGGCAGTTGCTACTTGTTAGCAAAATTCAGAACTATTTATTTTAACCTTAAGGGGAAAATCAGAAGTTTTCTACTTGATATTGGGAAACTCATTTATTCATTCTCACTGTATTTTCTCAAATTTCTCACCGTTTCCCACTTTCTTCAAGGCAGAGCAAATTCACATCCAGTATCATACTGAGACTGATATAAGTGGAGTGATAGTATCCCAAAAGTGATGCTTGCACATGTTGCAATATGATTCTTAATATTGTCATTCTTGCAGATCTAGTAAACATTTGTGTTATTTTCACCATGCTCATTTGCAACTTATACTGGCCATTCCTTAACTTCTTTCTTCAACATGGTTTTAAAATGTATATATTTTTAATAGGGTTTGATACTAGGAAGCTGTTGAATTGCCATCAGAGGTATTTCTAAAAGGAAATATCAGTCAGTCATTATGAAAATACAAGGTCGGTAATGTTTAAACTCCCATGACAGATGCATAGCAACAACTGTTTAATTTCCTTACAAAGCGTAGAAAATTAAAAATAGTGTCAGCATTAGTGGAGAGGTAGTAGGAACTGCAGATGCTGGAGAATCTGAGATGACAAGGTATAGAGCTGGATGAACACAGCAGGCCAAGCAGCATCAGAGGAGCAGGAAAGGATTTCTGAAGAAGGGTCTAGACCCGAAACATCAGCTTTCCTGCTCCTCTGATGCTGCTTGGCCTGCT
>NC_063345.1:41103568-41115449 GCF_021869965.1 Rhincodon typus
AATTCAAATCTAGCTAGAAGAATAGAATTGAGTGTCTTTTGCATCTGCTTGTTGCAAAGGCTTTGTATGATAATCCATTTGGGAAGTATAGACCTGCAGCATAAAACTTTCTAAAATGGTAAGCCGGCTCCTACTGGTGTAAGAAAGTAGAAAATGTTACGCTACTATAATAGGGAGTTAACCTCTGAGACTAGGGCGAGGATACATTGTGAAAAGATTTTTGCTGAATTTAGCGTTGTACATCTGACTTGAATCTACTTGATTTAATAGTCACTATCCAAATTAAGAACGTTCCATTTTCTGGTATTCATTGTTATCATCTAGTAGGCTCTGACACGGATGCCTGAGACCAAATGGAACTAGGGAGCAGGTAATGGTTTTATATTATTGAGGGCTAATTGGATGAGAGCTGGCGTTATCGGTGTGGGGAGCATGTAATCAGTGTGTTGGCATTTGTGGTGTTTGAACTAGAAATAAAACTCCTGACTAGAACAGTTTCAGTGAACTCTCTATAACCAACATTTTAAACCCTGCTATTTAACATTCATTGCCCTCATTTTGATTAGTTTTTTCAAAAAAAATTATGCAAACTTGGAATCACTTAAGTCTTGAATGGTTGATGAAATATGGTAGATTGTGCCACATGGATGCAATTAGGGGCACTCTTTTGAGATTAAAGTTATACTAAGATTTTAGAAATGAATAAAGACAGTTTTATCCTGAATCTCCCTGTCCTCCACCTGACTTGACTGTTTTATTTACAAATATTTTTTCAAAATTCTCTCATTTTGTAATTATGTTGTACTTCAGTTCACTTATGAAATGAGCTTTTTTAAAAGATTTCCATTTTGATAATTGTAAACAACACTCCAAGGGAAAGGAGCAATTATAGCTGAACTTACCTCAGTTCTGTTGTCTGTGCATATGATCTTTTGAAGAAAGCTTTCTGTGGCTGATGCTTTTTTTTTCTTTCTATTTCTTCTGCCTGTTCAGGATGATGACGGCATTTTACATAAGGTAATGGTACGTTTGGAAAGTGTTGGACTTTTATTGGTTAAATACATCTAATCCCTTCTGAATATTTCTGAAATTTCTAAAACCACCTGGTTAGAAGCCAGTGTTAAATTGTTAGTTTTTTTTGCTATTTTTCAACAAGATAACTTTGTTCAGTCAGAAACGCCAGTGAAGGAATTTACATGTTTTCTGTTGGTTTAGGTAAAGATGCTGTAGTCTCAAAGGACTTTAGCGCTGCCCTGTCATTAGAGAGAGATGATTGGTGGCTTAATCTGAAGAGTGTCATGTCTGAGATGAGGAGAGAAGTTGATTTTATGATATGGGGGACCTTTATGATAACCTCAGCTGGAACAGAAATTGAACCACATTATTGGCGTCCCCCTGCATCACAAACCAGCTGTTTATCAACTGAGTTAACTGACTAGCTTAAGTAACCACTGAATGGTAACATCGGAAACTTAGGAACAGAAATAGGCCGTTCTGCCATTTAATGGCTAATCTCTGGCCTAACTACATATACCTCCCTTTGGCCCATATCCCTTAACAACATGCTGTAAAGAGATTGGACATTCTCTCCCAGTTAGTGGCTGGTTGGGTGTTGGTATCTCCTTGAAATAACCATTCATGCGTGACCCTACTGAATATCTGTTAACAGGCTTTTATGATGTTGGAGGACACCACCAGATGAGTCTATATATGCACAGGAATCACTGAGAAATAAGGAGAGTTGAACATCTTAATTGATTTTTACCCCCCACTTCACCATAGCCCATTGGACTTTGAACCAGTTGTAGTGTTCTAACCGATGACCTGGCTGAAGCCAGCTAACTGACACAAACTTGTAATCTTGGACATTAAAACAGGGAGCTTTTGACCCAGACCATTAGAGAGTTTTCTAAGTATGACTTTAATATAAAGTTAAAAAGGGCAATACTAATACCTGTCAGAATACATTTCTGGAGAATTTCTAGTGAATGCACAATCTACCAGTGCTTACTGAATGACCCACAATGGCTCAGATAATATTGTTGTGTTCTTTCTATTTGATGTTGTAAAAAAAACTACATAGCATTGACATCTTCAGAATTTCAAGGGTGGTTGAGTAACTTATCGCCTGCAAGTCTGCCCTTGTTATCAACTAACGTCTTTATGGTTTGATTTTACTACCCTTGCATACTAGAACTAATAGTCTGAAATATCTGTGTGCACTTGAACCAAGTGATCTGTTAGCATTTGTGGGGGCATTTTTACTCCTGGCATTCTTTGTGCACAATTGCAAAACTCAGTCAGAAAATCATGCATATATATTCTGTGAAGTGTAGAAATTTGCAGGATTTCACATGGTATACTAAGTAATTTGCTTTAATCATGATACAAATCACTACCACACCAATCTAATTACTCACTTTTGTTTGTAGTGCTGTGGCCAGCTGATAAGGTGTTCCAAATGGTACTTGTATTTTGGGGTACAAAGAATACATCGAACATAGATTGTGAAATATACAGTCCTTAAATCTTCACAGCGTTCCCGAATAAATCATAATTCATAGTCATTTATGGCATGAAACAGAAATGACTATTTGGCCCATTTAAGTCACTGGCTTGTAATGTAGTCAGTTCCATTCTCTTGCTGTAACCCATAACCCTCACTCTCCTTTCTGCCAAAGTGCCTCACTGTACATGTTCACAAAATTCTGAATACCATTTGTTACTCATTCTGCTAGTTGTGTCTGTTGCAATCACTTTGTACCATCTTCACTGTTTTTGTCATTCTTCCAGGCTTGGTATCATTGGCAAATTTTGACATTTTATTTTGCATCCTAATATCCAGGTCATTTATACATTGCAAACAAAAAGGGGGTTGTTTGTATGGTAAATATCAGATATCTTGCATATTTTGCCATAATTTTGCTCTCCTTGAATTCCTGTTACTGCTGTTGGGAATCCTCTTCTGACGTAAAGGCAACACCAGCACTTGAGTGAAGTAATAACAAATTGGTATACTGTGTAGAATATTGAACTGAGGGTTGAATAACTGCTTGTGTATCTATGGCTTTAATGCTATTGAAAACAATGGACAAAAATCATCAATTTTCAGTACAAGGAAATGAGATCTGTTGATTCTCTTGGGTAAAAGCTGTAGCATTGCATTGTTAATAAGCAGTATTTTACCTGAATGTTTCTCTGATTTCGTAAAAATGTGCTGCCTTCTCCTCTGCTCTTTTTTTCTGATATTTTCCTTTTGCTATTGCAGTTTCTGTTCTTTAAAATCCCAATTTTTCCATTTATTATTATCCAGATTATTTTTATCAGGCTCCAAAGAGTACGTGCTTTTTCGGCTCTGCATGTCTTAAGAGCCCTACTACAATACATTTACACAGAAGACACACAGTAAATGCATTGACATAGGAGGGGTAGAATGCATATTTTTCAACCATGTAATTTTTTTTTCTTGAATTTCCCAAAAATACATTGATTTATTTTACTATGAATTTTACGTATTTGAACAAAATCCAAAATAGTTCTATATTTCTTTTCATAAATTGAAAACTGAAAATTGAATAAGATTTAACTAATTTCATCTCTTTAAGACGTACTGTGCATCTATGCTGTGAAATGTCATCTTGGAATGTTGCCAATCTCATGTTGTCTTGCCTGATTTTATGTGTTAGCCAAACAAAATATAACTGAAACATGTATTCCTGTCACTAACCATGCTTTTTTCTGGTAATTCTCCAGTTCTTTCCATAGGTAGCTTTTGTGACTCTCTCCTTCTCCTTAGCACTCCTGCATTTATTTGTTTTCTTCAATTCAGTTTAAAGCCTTGACGTTTGAGTAGTCACCCAGGTATTCATCGAGCATGACAATCCATGCACTGTTCATAAAACATTACTGATAAGATCAAAAAGTAAGTTGGTGCAAGGTCATTATCACTGCATTATGTTTTCATATGGTGCAAAGTAATGAAATATTCATTTTCTGTTAATTCTTTAAAAAAGAGATTTTTGTTAGAGCTCAGGTCATAGTCCTTTACTGATATTAGAGGACTAACATGATTTCTGAATATAGCATTCAGCCATGGAGCACTATTATCACCTAGAATTCTGTGAGAATTTTCTGGGCAAGGGAAGTAAATTTATTTACTTGATTTCTAAAATTAATAACTCATAATTCTGGTTGAGCATCATAATGAACAATATTAGAGTAATAAATATATATTAAAAGTACAGGAAAGAACCGTTGTACATTTTAATCGACTATAGATGAGTTTCTGCTCTGGATTTGAATCAGCAAAAATTACAAATTAAAGGACTTGTCCCTTTATAGTAAGTGACCCTGAATTGTATAAATATTCTGTTTAATAGGAGAAATCTCGTTTAGAACTTGTCACAGTGGATAATGCAGGAACTGACAATAGACCTCTGCAGATTCCAAAGGAAATTTGGTTATTGGTGGATCATCTGTTTAAAAATGCAAGTCGACAGGTACATGCAATTAATTTTCATTTTCTGTTTCACCTGTAAGCTATTATTCATATGATCCATTCATCATTTGTCAAAAGAGAATGTTTTGCAGATGACTGTAGGCAAAGCCTTATGATCTTGTAGCTTGAATATTCATAATCCAGAAAGAAGTAGTAAATTGAATGTTGATGCTAGCTAATGGAAGAAGTTCTGTTTGAACAATTATAATTTTGCAAAAATGAGGATAATGCTGCTACGTTTTAACTTTAAGGATTAAGTTTGTCTACCTACCACAGCCGTAATACTGAATTTTTGCAATCCATAGTCATTTTTACTTAAATGTTTTTCCTGAGCTGTCTGCCTTGTCTGAAGATGCTGACCGTTGCTGAGATATGATTCAATATTCTGGTCATTCATTATACAAGGATCTAAAGCAGTTGTTCAAGGCTGTAAGACCACAAAAGTCATCACTGTGAAGCCTGACCTTGTCTCAATTTGCACACCTTCAGGACTCACAATAAATCAATAACAAAATAATAAGGAGCGGCAAGGTGGCTCAGTGGTTAATGCTACTGCCTCAAAGCACCAAGGACCCATTTTCGATTCCAGCCTCAAACAACTGTCTCTGTGGGGTTTGCACTCTCCCCTTGTCTGCATGGGTTTCCTCCAGCTGTTCTGGTTTCCTGCTCCAGTCCGAAGATGCATAGGTTAGGTGGATTGGCCATACTAAATTGTCCATAGTATCCAGGGATATTCGGGTTAGATGGATTAGCCATGGTAAATGCAGGGTTATGGGGATAGATCTGGGTGGGATGCTGTTCAGAGGGTCAGTATGGACTCGATGAGCCATATGACCTCCTTCCCCACCCTAATGATTCTATGAAACTGTGAAACTAAACAAGAATGCAGACTAATTCTTTTCAACCCCCTTCATTTCCCATGTAGTGCTCTCCTTTCATAAGAAGTACTAACTTCACATATCTGCAGCTGCAATCTTCAAACCATATGCTTTTATGCCCCAATCAGCTCACTGGGGCCATTTTTTTTTAAAGCATGATATGTTTATTATCTGTTAATAATTGTAGGAAACCTATAGCAATGAGATCTGAAGTCTGGACTTAGAATTTCAATTGCACAGTGTGCTTTTTTTGCATTTCTCAAAATATGTTCTTTCATTTATTCACCATTGTATATGAAGCAATGCGGGAGAATTAGAAATGTGAATTTTCATCAGTGCAAAGATTCAAAAACTTACAGGTTTTCATTAACCTTTTGCTGTCTTGACAGGAGGATTTGTTCCAGACACCTGGTACACAGGGAGAACTTCAACAGATTTTCGACTGCTTGGACACAAGCATTCCACAAACTATTCGTATCTTTTACAGTGCAACAAGGAGCGAATGTCAAGTTATGTTTAATTTCATGGGGTGTGGGTGATGCAAGCAAGGTAGCATTTGTTTCTCATCCCTAATTAGCTCTGTGAAAGTGCTGCTGAGTTGTCGTTTTCAGCTGTTGCATCCATTGGGTGCAGGAATACCACAGCCCTGCCAATGGGAGTGGCAGTGAAGAAACAACAGTATCATTCTAAGTCAGGATTTTGTGTGGTTTGGAGGTGAATGTGCAAATGATATGCCTGCTGCCTTTGTTCCTAGATGTTGGAGATTTTGAAAGTGTTGTCAAAGGACCCTTCTTAAATTGCTGCAGTGCATACTGTAGCTGGTATACACTGCTGTCACTCAGTGTTGTTGGTGGAAGGAGTAAATGTGAAAGGTGATAAATGGTATGTTAGTCAAGTAGACTGCTTTGTCCTGGATGATGTTCAGCAACTTGGTGTTTTCAGCCCAATCACGTAGACCAGTGAGGAGTATAAGTATTACCCCTAACTTTACCTTGTAGATAATGGGCAGACTATTGGCAGTCAGGAGGTGAATTGTTCATTTCAGTATTGTTATTGTTTGACCTGGTCTTGGACGGTTTCTGGACAGTAGTAACACAATGTTGATTGTGGAAGATTCAGTAATAATGCCGTTAAATGTAATGCGGAGGTGGTTGGATTCTCTATGTTGTTGGAGACCGTCATTTCCTGACACTGTAACTGAACGGTTACTTTCTGCTTATCAGCCTGAGCCTGAGCGTTATCCAGGTCTTACTACATATTGCTGACACAAACTGTTTCAGTACCTGAAGTGTCCCAAATGGTGTGTTTATTCTGCAATTGTCAACAAGCGTCCCTGTTTCTGATGGAAGGAAGGTCATTAATGAAGCTGCTGAGGAGCTCCTGCAACAATGTTTTGAGACTGAGATAAGTAGCTGCTAACGAATACGCCCATATCTTTCATACTTGGTCTGATTCCAACTAGCAGAGACTTGCCAAATAGAACAGAAATTGCTGGAGCAATTCAGGTCTAAGAGCATCTGTGGAGAGAGAACTAGTTTCAAGACTAATATGAATGTTCTTTGGAAGTGAAGAGTTACCCCTGATTCCCATTGAAATTAATTTTTCCGGTTCTCCTTGATGCTGCATTTGATTAAAAGCTGCTTTAATGCTAAGACCAGTCAAAATGTGGAACTAAATCTTCTTTTTAATGGAATAGCCATTGTTGCTTTTAGGTTCATTTTTCTTGAACATAGACTCAAGAGTAGGCCATTCAGCCCTTTGAGCCTGTTCCACATTCAGTAAGATCATGACTGATCTGTAGCCTAACTCAATGTACCTGCATTTGGCCCATGTCCCATAAAACCTTTGTTTAACAAAAAAATTAGCAAGAACTCTGCATCCACTGCTGTTTGTGGAAGAAAGTTCCAAACCTGTACCACCCTGTCTGTGCAGAAGTGCTTCCTAACATATCTCTCGAAGAGTCTGGCCCTAATTCTCAGACACTGCCCCCTAATTCTAAAATCCCAAACTAGTGGAAATAGTTTTTTTAATCTACCTTATCTTTTATTGTTAATATCTTGAAGACTTCAATCAGACCACTCCTTAACCTTATAAATTCCAGAGAAAACAGACCTAATTTGTATAATCTGTCCTCACAACTTCATCCCTGAAGTCCAGATATCATTCTTGTAAATCTACATTGTACTCCCTCTAAGGACAGATACACCTTCCTAAGGTGTGGTGTCCAGATCTCAATACTCCAAGTGTGGTCTAACCAAGGTTTTACATAATTGCAGCATAACTTCTGCAATCTTGTACGCCAGTCCTCTAGATGTAAAGATCAGCATTCCATTAGCTTTTTTGATTGTTTTCTGTGCCTGTTCATGGGAATTTTAAAGACCAATGCACCTAAACGCCTAAGTCTCTTTAGACATCCACTGTATTTATCTCCATACCATCTAGAAAGTATAAGAGACCCTCCAATGTAGTAGATTGCTGTAGATTATTGGGGAGCTGTGCAGACTTGAGTGGGCCTGGCGCAGACTAATGGTAGTTGGGGTGGGAAAGAGTTTGAGTTACGGGGGCTTGTGCTTTGATGAGGCAGTTGTAGCGCAAACTCACGGCAGCTGCGGGGGAGGCAAGTTTGGGCCCAGAACAAGACCTTGCAGAAGCAGCTGCATCAGTGAGGTGGGCCCACAGCAGTGGAGTCGAGTTTGGGCCAGTGCAGTACCCAGCAACATCAGTGGCGTCTGCATTGGCAGGGTCCAGCGAGGACTCATAATGGTGAGGTGTTGGTGGAGGCGAGATGGTGCCAAAGAGTGGCGACTTTTGTTCCAACTGCAGCGGCGAAGGGACTCATCAACTACCGTCTGATGTGAATATTAAATACCACCCAGATGGAGAATTTTACCCGCTGTCACCTCTGTGGCAAAATTAAACTGACCACTATAGATCTACATGACCTGCAATGTGCGAATGACTACATAGTCATTGCTCTCACTGCACCAGATTTGCATATCATGCCTGATCTCTTCGGTTTTGAACAATGGAGACTTAGTCTGTCCTCGAATGTTGCCAAAGTAAAATTTGTATTTCATCCAGATATACTTAGTCAAAAATCGCACATAGGTTGAAGGATAGACTCTGGAATATGTTCAGCAATTCCTGTTTGCTGGCAGCTATTTCTCTTAAAAAGGCCCCATTAATGACAATGGAATACTGGGTCAACTGCACCAGTTCAGACGTACAAATTGGCAGAAAGCATTGGTCAGCAAAGGCCCCACAATCAACAAATGTCCTGGTATATAGGAAAGTTGTTGTCACCACACTCTTGTACTCCAGTGAGTTCTGGACTGTATCAATGACACATGAGAGCACTTGAGAAATGCCATATTCTCTGGATTCAACTGGAGAATTATTTAACAAATGCTCTCGTTCCTCTTGAAGCCAGCTCTACAGGCATCTAGGCAAAACTCCTTCAAAATAGACAACAGTGGACTGGGCACTGTTTCCTTTTGGCTGAAAAGTTTCTCCTGTTCTCTGTCCTGTTCTTTCAACTCTCAAATGTCAGTGCTCCAAGGAAGACACAGAAAACATTTCAAATGCACTCTGAAATGTGGTAACGTTGATATTGATAACTGGGAGAAACTTGCTACCCAGTCGTTCAAGATTACAGCAATTTGTCTGTCAAGTGCATCATGTTTCTAGTTCAAACACCTTTAATGATACAGAGTGGACAGACAAGCAAAGAAAAGAAAGCAAATCCTACTGCCTTGTGGGGCATCTTGTTCCATGTGCCCACAGATCTGCAGGTCAAGAATCAGTCTAATCAATCACATGAGCCATGGTAGGAATTCAGGAACCTGAGGAGCTAGCACCTTGAGTCGGGGAACAACCAACAGTGATGGTCTCCTTGCCCCTTGCTACTACCCCCCAACCCCCTGTATTACGCTGAAGAAGAATTATTCACTAGAAAGCTTTGTGTAAAGGAAGTAAATAATGGAATGCTTTGTACATTAACCAGAGTTATGCATTGAAGGGTCAGGGCTGTTCTCTCAGTTTTCCCCAAAATATATGTATAATTAAATGATATTGCACATGTACTAAGAATAAATTGCATTTGTCTGGGTTGTAACCTCAAGTGGTTATAGAAGAGCCAGAAAGTAGAGTTAAATTGCAAAGATTGACGTAAAATTCTAACTATTCTTTGGTATTAAGATCACATGATTTCCAAACAGACAAATGTGTTGTAATGCAGTTAGAGGACATGACTTCACTGATGTAACTTCATTGCCCCAGCATTGTTTGTCTTAATTGTGTTTTATCTTAAAACATCCAAGTTGGTTTAATGCACTGTTAGTAATTTGCTTTTTGCAATATTTTAGAGAACAGGAATCCTATCCACATCTTGGTTGCAGTTAGTATTTGGTGTAGCAAATCAGAGCAGAGTTGATGGGGTGGGGAAGGCAAGGCTCCAACAGAGGGTGCATGATTTGTTTTTGTACACATGATTTGCCTAAGAATGGTTTCAGTAAAATCTATCATGAAAAGAGCTGATGAAATTTGATGAATGGTTGCTGGATATTGTGTTCAGCAAATGAGAATTTTAGGAGTTTATTTTTTCATTCTAGGCAAAAATCATGTGATCTTCATTCCGAACAATAGTTAGAAATTTATATCAATCTTTAATCCCGTGTCCCTTCATTAATAACAATGTAGATTTGTTGCAATCCCATATGTTTCACTTGAATGTTTTATACTAGCCCTAATTCATATCTGCTATTGAATATTCAAGACCAGTGAATTCTGTTTACTTCTCCTGATTTCATATGCCAGCTGGCAGTAACCATTCAGTAGCTGAAGCTTTGCTCATCTTCCTTGAAGCCCTTCCAGAGCCTGTGATATGTTATGAGCTACATGTTCGATGCCTAGAAACTTCATTTGATAGTCGCAGCTGCAGACAGGTAAGAGTTAAAGTTCCATGATTATTGTGTGACTATTATGATACTGTATAAAATGGGGTCCACACTATCAAAATTTGACATACCTTCTTTTCTCTATATCAGATATATATAGTATATATGGCCATAAAAAAGAGCAGGAGTAGATCGTTCAGCTCCTTGAGCCTTTTCTGCCAGCCAATAGGGTCTGGCATACCATTCATTCACTTCCCTGCATTTCCCTGTAACTCTTGTTTTCCCTTACTTATCAAGAACCTATCTGTCTAAATATATGCAAGGGCTGCTGTCTGTGGCAAGGACTTATAAAGACACTCAATCCTCCTAAGAGAAGAAATTTTCTTCCTCATCTGTTTTAAATTGATGCCCCTTTATTGTGCCCCCTGGTTTTAGACTTTCCCATGAAGGGAAACATCCTGTTAGCATTTACAATGGCAAGCACCTTAAGAATCCTGTATGTAACCAACATAGCTACCTTTATTGTAACAGTTTACATTTAGATAGGTCCTTTACCTCAGTTTGGATCATTGTAGCCCAGGTGATTCAAAGAAGCACAATTTGCAACTGCATAGTTTGTAATAAACTTGCATCACTGGAGATTTTATGCAGAAAAGAACATGGAACTAAGTTGAAAGAAGTACATTTTGATGTTCAATTCAATAGCAAATTTTATTGAAGAGAATTCTCACAAGGTATCAATAAGTGAAGCATGTAAATGAAATCTGGTTTTACAAATGTATGAAAACAGCAGGAAAAGCCCAGCTGGTCCATCTGGCCTGTTCCACATTACAATGGCTAGACTATCATGGCTGAACAGACTTTTCCCCACTATCCACCCTTGCAACCATGTAATCTCCCAGGAGAACAAAATAAAAGCAAATAAAGGATTTCTAAGTGAAATTGGATAAAGTGATGGAAACCAGTCCAGGGGATCATATGAATCAAGCATTACCTATAAAAATATATCTATATGTTGTGATTTCTGCCCTTTCAGGAACTGATTTAACTTCTTCTTGAAAGAATACCAAGAGTCTGTTTCACCATAGCACTGGAAACGTATTTTGGTGGCTCAAAATTGTCTGTAGCAAGAGAAAATGCATAACATTCGGCCATTCCAACTTTTACTTAGATTAAACTCGGTCTCCTAGTCCTACCCATCTGTCAAACAGGAACAAAATAACCATACGTGCTGAATTCAACCCTTTATTTTAGACTTCTCTGATGTAGATTAAATAAGATGAGATCTTGAACATATCTGAGTAATTAAGGATTTTTAAACTAGGAATTGATTTTGTAGCTCGAGACTAGTCTTTTTATAAACCACTACATTACCCACTATGGGAGGGGGAGGGGTTGGAATTAAAACAAGGCATAATATGCAAGGCAACAAGGTGCAGGGCTGGATGAACACAGCAGGCCAAGCAGCATCATAGGAGCAGAGAGGCTGACGTTTCGGGCCTAGACCCTTCATCAGAAAAGGGGGAGGGGAAGGGGGTTTTGAAATAAATAGGGAGAGAGTGGGAGGCGGATAGAAGAGGGATAGAGGAGAGGATAGGTGGAGCGGAAAC
>NC_063345.1:41115849-41128568 GCF_021869965.1 Rhincodon typus
TCTGCTCCTATGATGCTGCTTGGCCTGCTGTGTTCATCCAGCCCTGCACCTTGTTGTCTCGGATTCTCCAGCATCTGCAGTTCCTACTATCTCTGATAATATGCAAGGTATGATCTGACCACTGAACTATACAATGTCAAAATAAGATCCTTTGATTTCTACTGAACAGTTCTATTAATATAACCCTACCTTTATCAGCTTTAGGTACAATTTGTTCACATTTATGATGATCCCTCTGTGATCTGTACACAATAGCACAATTTTATTTTCTTGAATTCATTCAGTTCTGACCCCAGCAAATGATACATGCATGCTATGCGGAACATACCAAGATGTATGGCACTATATTTATCTAAACCTAATCCTTATATTTTAATGTAAGATACAGTCACACAGCACAACCAAATCTTTTTGGATTTGATCACGTTTCTGTTCTCTTAACCATTTCTCAATGTTGTTATCTGCAAATTTATCTGCTGTACTCCTGACTCTCCTATACTCCATCTCTAAAAAACACTCTGAAGAGTCACAGGATTAGGACTGATTCCATTGGGATACTACGGTTAGCATCTCTCTGAGCTGAACTGCATCTGTTTACTGCAGCTTTTTGGTGATGGATTCTCAGCAATTCCAATCCAGAGTTTTAACTTTCTACTGATGCTACAAATGTTAATCTTGTGAATTTACGTTGTCAAAAGCTCTCTGCTGGAAAGTGTCAATAAGATTTCTCTCATTCACTGTGTCAGGTTTCCTCTCAGAAATTCCTTTTTATAATTAAAGGTGACACTTTGTTTTGGATTTCATGTTGAGTTTCTAATGACACCTTCCTTTCTCAACATTCATATGGTTTATGAAATAGGGAAGAATTATTCCTGATTCACATCGCTGCCATGCAGACATAATGTTTGTGTTGCCAAGAACTCCTCATAGGATTGTAGCTTTTCATGATAAGTAACTCAGCTTGCATAAATACCAAAAACACCCAAAATCCCGGGTTCCTACTTGACAAAATTCTTTACTTTTAAAGAGCAACACATGACTAGCCTGGCTCTTTCAACAGAATTACTGTAAGCACTTACATCTATGCCTCATTTTGCACACCTCTTATACAACATCTCATTCAACTCTCAACCCTATCCTTGCCAACCTCTGTTGAATTCTCTTCGGTCATCTCAATAACTTCAAAATCCATATCGTTTTTTCCTAAAATCTCCCATGGTCAAGCTGCACCTACCTCACCAAATGTATGTCCCATCCTGCATCCTCTGTGAATCATCCCTCACTAGTGGTATCAGAATCTTTTGACCATCTTGTCCCCAGTCATTACATTTGTTCTCCTAAATACCCCATCCTCCCCTTCAAAATCTTCCTCATGCACACCTTTGTCCATTTCCTATTGCTCACAGAATAATAGAATTGTCACACAGTAGAACACCATCCTGACACCAAATTGTTGAGTATTTTAAGACTACTTATCATATTAAAGATATCTTAAAGTTGCTGATGATCTTAAACAGTATGCAAACGTATATTAGTCCTGAGCTGATACAGATTTAGGATAAATTTATTTATATCACAGATGCCTACAAATGAGATTTAGTGGGTAATAATTGGAGTGTACAGTCTTGTTGAACAGCACTTTATTCACCATGAAATGAAAAAGGTATTTCAGCATTATTAAAATCTGACTTTTTATTTTGTGTTATAGTGTTTTGCACTACACCATACCATGTTGAATATTTAACATAATTTTATTGTATTTATGATTTTGAACATGTTTGCTTTATCATAAATACTTGCTCTTTTTCTCCAGTTAATATCGCAGTTGCCTCGCTGTCACAGAAATGTGTTCAAGTACTTAATGGCATTTCTACGGGAATTGTTGAAGCATAGTGAAGAGAACAAGCTTGATGCCAAGATGTTAGGTAAGAAAAAATGAAACACTTTTTTTTAACCTGTTGATAGCATAGGTCAAATATCATGGCAGCTTTACTTAGATGCTTTACTTACTCCTTTTACCTTTTGGCCCTATGGGTATTATTCTCAACAGCACTATGTCTCTGAGCCTCTGAGTGAGATTGCTGAATTTAGTTGTTTACTCAGATATTGTTATCATTAAATAAGATTTAAACAAGACTGAGAATGTTTATGTTCCATGAAAAGATTTATGCAACTTCCTTTCATGCATTTCAGCTGTAATAACAATTCATTAGTTCAAAACATCTATTAACGCCAATTTGAGATAGGACTTGGAAGGTCTCCATTAAGCCAGTTCTGTAATTAACTTTGCATTGTTGATCTAAAACAACTTTGCAAGTCTATGTAATGTCATAATATGGAAACTTGAGACGTGATTTTAACTTTGACAGTAATAGAAAGCAGGCAAGGTCTTGTGGGTGACCAGTGTGCTATATAGCCTGTTTTCTGCCAACACTTGTTAAAATCTGGTCTTCAAAATAATGCCTTGAACTGGAGGAACTGTTGTACTTTTTTTTTTAAGAAACAAAATTAGTTGCTACTATGGTGACACTCTTACCTCCAGGAAGATGAAGCTAAAGCTTCAGTTCACACTTAAGGAATTGACCATGTAACCTTGCTTGGCACTTCACTGTACTAACAAGTACTGGCAAATGCAACAGTAAACAGAAGTCCCGTTTGCCTGTTCAGTTGGATGCAAAGAACAGAATGTGGAACTTTCTTTTTGACACCCAGGGAGTTCTCCTTAAATCTTGGCTGGTGTTTATTGCTCAACCAACATTATTAAAATGGATTAACAGTTGGTAATTTTTTTTCTCTGATGCAGCAGATCTCCCATGGGTGAACTTGTATATCTTAAGTATTCGTTGAGAGACAAATCCAAGTATAAATTAGCAAACTGATTTTTTTTCATTTCCTACAAATTAATAATGAACATACTAATAATTGCAATCAGTAATTTAAATTTAAATTCAACAATTTAAATTAAGAACTTTTAGCAGTAGACTGAAAATACTGAATGCCGTACAATGATGCTTAACTAAAGGGAGTTTTTCTGATCAGCGTTCTTCTAAATCTAGTCAGTCACATACTTGAGAACAGATTTTCTTTCTCTAAACATTGCTCCTTTATCAGATTTTCCATGGCAATGTCCTCCTTTCTATGATGGACAGTAAGACCAAGATTTGATTTCTGATCCTCCTACAAAAGTTAACTAGTTGAACTGCTAGACAAACTAGCCACTTGTCATTGGATACTGAATGAATATAAAATCAGCATCTTGCAAAACTGCTATCTAGAAGTATCTTTTTAGGAAAAATTTATTTATAGGATGTGAACATTGCTGGCTAAGCCAGCATTTATTGTGCGTCCCTTATTACCACTTAACCTGTGTGGTTTGCTCAGGACATTTTAGAGAAATAACTTCCTGTTTTTTGAAAAAGTGTTATAGGATCTATCGCATCCACCTGAGACAGCAGGAGGGTTTTGATTTAATGTGCCATCCAAACATTAGCATCTTAAACACAATAGAGATCTCTAGGTATTAAAGAACAAAGAACAATACAGCACAGGAAAAGGTGCTTTGGCCTACCAAGCCTATGCCGATTCCTAGTCTTTATTTAGATCACTGCTTACAGCTTTCTATCCCTCTGTTTGCTTCCTGTTAATGTACCTATCAAGATATGTCTTAAACGTTGCTAACGTGCCTGCTTCCGCACCTCCATTGGCAGTGTTCCGAGCACTCGCCACCCTCTATGTGAAAAATTTTCCCCACACTTCTCCTCTAAACTTTCCCCCTCTCGCCTTGAGCCTGTGCCCTCTTGTAGGTGACTTTTCTAACCTGGAAAAAAGCCTATCCACCCTATCTATGCCCCTTATAATCTTGTAGACCTCTATCAGGTCATCCTGTAGCCTGTCTTTCCAGTGAAACAATCCGAGTTTATCCGACTTCTCCTCATAACTAAAACCCTCCAGACCAGGCAACATCCTAGTAAACCTTCTCTGCACCCACTCCAAATCATGCAGTAGTCCAAGTGTGGACTAACTAAAGATTTATACAGCTACTAGGGTGTCAGCTTTGATTTTTGTGCCCAAGTCTGAAATTGGATTTTCACTCTCAATCTTCTAACTCTGAGGCAAGAATACTATCCATGAGTCATGGCTAGCATTTGCTAAGCAATATTTTCTTTTGGAGAAGTCATTGTCATTCAAGCCCTTAATGTGTCAGTGACTTCAGCTTTTAAAACATACTGCACCTTCAGATAATTTTACTTATCTTCTGTCTGGCTTTATATCAATACTTAAATCAAGCTTAAGTAAAAATTATCTTTGGGGCAAATGCCCAGATGTTCCAAAAAAGAACTGATTGGTCATCTTGCCACACTACATAGAACACAGTCGTGCCTGCCTTGAAGTATAATTTGTTAATTATGAATGATTTTGGATATTGTTCATTTGTTCTTAATACAATTAGCTTCACTTGATTTTAAAAAAATACTGATAGTTCAGCTGATCTTGAAATGTTATTTCCCCACGGATGTTGCCTGAATTCAATATTTCCAACAATTTCTTTATTTTGAGCATCACTTCATTTTGCTTTTCTTGTTAGTGGTTTCACTCGATGTTTTCCTGTTTGTATTGTGTTTATAAACTGAATGTAAGGATGTAGCTCTAATAACATCCCTTTTTCTCAAAGGCACTCTAACAAAGTTCACACGTGAAAAATGACTGCTTAGATGATTGCCAGCAACTATCGGACTGTTGCACAAGGGTTTCCAGACCGTGGAACCATCTTGCAAATATGCCACAGAGCTCCACTTTACTGAGCACAAGTAGCACAGTGTGGGTGGAATTAAAACAAAATAAACTACACTAGACTGTACAATATAATGAGAGATAATTGAAAGCATATGGGCATTAACATATGAAGATAAATTTGACTAATTTAAGATCAGAACCAGGTATATGTGTGATTACCATGTATAGTAATATTTAGCATGAAAGTATAATAGCATCAAACCCCAAAGGCACATTTTGACTTCGTCAACTGTTCAAGTAGCATCAACCACACGGTTAGAGAACCAAACCCCAGCAAGGGTTATTGTTCCAGGAAATGAAGGTAGAAACTTTCAGGCCAACTGAAGAAAACCATATTAAAACCCCATATTAAAAGATGTTATATAATGATCTATTTTTCTGTAATCCACAGCTACCCTCTTTGCAAGTCTTCTTTTGAGGCCACCACCAAACTTAGTTGGGAGGCAAACCCAGAATGATCGACAACGTGCTGTGGGTTTCATCTATGGCTTCCTGACCAGTGGAGATGATGACTAAATGCTAGGCAAACATATCAACACACCTTCACTGCACTGTGATAGTAGCTGCATCTGTTAAAGTCGTGATTGAATGATACAAGTGATGAGACCTGTTTTTTCAGTGCATTTCAGTATTGACCTGAGTGAAATAAGACAGCTGCTTAATCTTTTCTCATCAAGTAGCTAAGAATGCTCGTCACATTGCGACCCAGCATAGCCATACACGTTTTCAGCAGTTGCATTGCTCTTGTCAATCTGAACTTTCATCAAATTATTGTCTTTTTCTAGTAATGTATGTAAAAATCTGCATTTATTGCCAAGTTAGTTCAAGTTAAGAGTGGGAATCTTTTATGTAGTTGAAAGTGACTGAAGAGTGATGTCTCAGGTGAAACAGGAAATATATCTCAATCACAGGACATGAAACCTGTATGTGCTCCCATCACTGAAACGCAGTACTTGATTATAATTCTCACAATGCGTAGAAAATAGTTTGAAACTGCAGTAAATGAGTACAAGCAGTAAATTATTCCTATGATTAATAATGCTTCCACCCCCACAATTGTGTCTACTTAGTAGCATTCTGTTTCATTGTGTCTTGGGTGGAGTAAAAGTACTTTGCATAAGAGATTGTTCTAAACTTTTAGCCTATATACCTGAATAAAGAAGACCACATGGAAGCAGCAGGTTGTTGGCAAGGCAAAAAGAATGCTTTGATTTTCAGGAATAAAATTTCTCTAATATAGATCACAATATTTATTGTTTGAAATATGACTAATACACAAGGTTTTGTAAAATTTCCAAAATTCTTGATGCCCTTAAACATAATTCGACCAGTAAATATGCGACTTGTCTGCAGAGTTTGTGCTGAGGTCTGTACACGTTTTGCAAAATTCTATTCAAGAAATGGATGTAGCAATGATTATTTGCTTTTTCTATATTGATTTAATATTAAATTTGTGATTTACAAATTGCATATGCTTTACCTGTAAGGTAATAATGCAGCTTTGTTTTGTAATTTCTGCATGATAAAGTCGAAGCCTACCCTGTCATGTAAAAGGAAAAAACAGTAGTGTCATGCAATGTTAGATTCCAAACCAATTTTAGACCATTAAATTCCAGATCCAGTGGGGATTTCAAATTTAGATCAGCCTGGTTGAATGGCTGAGTTTTGCCTATTTTGAACTGGAGTGCTGCAGCTCAGCATCCAGAAGCACATTTCCTGTTTGCCAATCTGAGTAAGATTGCAGTGCCATAAACTTGTCCTGCCCCTTAAATTGAGAAAAAAAATGATATATGAATGTTACTTCAATCTTTTCATTCATTTTGGAATAATTTTAAATTGAAACCGTGTATCATTCAATCACTAGTAAAAAGCCATGTGTTAATCAGTTTAACTGATGTATTGTTGCCAGATCCTGGTCATGGGGACACGAGCATGTATATATATATATTTAAAAATCTATGGCAGTGTCATAAAATTTGTGCAGCCCAGAGTACTTTCAGTACAATGTATACTCCTAAGTAAGGTGCAAATATATATTTTTTTCCAAAAGCAGCCAACTCCTACTTCAGATGAGATGTTTGTAAATGTCTGTAGAGATGCTTTGTGTTCAAACTCCACATTCCGTTATGAACACCTTTGCTGAGAATATCAACACTAAAAACCTTTCTGCTCAATTTCAATTGTTTGATGTTTTCTCCTCTAAATGCATTGCCTAAAATGATGTGAAGAGTGTGATACTTTTTTACAGTTAACTTAATTTTAATACAAACTGGCTTGAATCTAAGAATTGAAAGATGTCATTTAATTAGTACCGATTACACATCAGTTGAAATGAAATATAATCAGGCAGCTCAATTCTTTAAGTCACTGATATCTAGAAAAGCAGAAGCATTAATATGAAACTTTGGACTGATATTTTGCTAACTTGGCCAGAGCAAATTAAAATGATTGATATCAATCAAAACCAGAAACTAATTGAAAGCCCTTTAAATTCCTCTCCATCAGTGTATTGAGCTATTAACGTGTCTTCATCTGTTGTTTAAAGGTTTTATCATCATTACTTTTATCACTGTAGTGCCAGGTGTCAGTCAACAGACTTGATAAACTAAAAGAGAGGCTTAATTCAAAAGGCCAGTAACCAGAAGCATTCAATGTTATTGGGTGTAGAGGGCAGGTATTTAGATGCTAAACTATGATTTGCAATTTTTGTAATACACTACATTGTATATTTTGATCTTTAGGTTCTTTCATTATCTTAGTTAAATTTTCCAATTAAAATCAATTTAAAACTGTGTCCACATCATTTGTCATTTATTAATATATAAAGTTCTGGCTTCTCTTCTTTGGACCTTTTGAGTTATCGGAAAGTTTATTTTCATAATTGACAACCTGAAATGGTATCAAAAATTTGAGATAAATGAGGAATGCTACATTCATTATAAATGTTTGCTATCAAACAGTTGTTTTGCTGTGTTATCTGTAGAATGCAACCTGTTATTTGTTAATTATGCAAACAGCTTAACTAATAACGTTGTATGGCTAATTCCAATAATGCATTTTTTTTAAAAATGGGACGCAAAGTAGTGTGAAGTAATTGTTACATTCTAGCACATCAAAATACAAGCTATTAATTTTTTGAGGTGAAGAATTGTATCGTTCATTCTGTGGTATTCCATGATGACATTACAACTACTGCTTGTTAATTGTTTACTAAATATAGCCCTTATTCACTCTTCATACAGTCTGCTTTGAGTAAGTAAGGAAGGCATGTGTTCAATTCTGATATTCAGTACAGGGAAAATCTTTGAAATTGTGTATTCAAGATCAGATCTTTGAAACTACTTGTTAAAGTTTAAAGTATTTGTCACATTACGGACCCTTCTGGAAGTAATGTTTCGTTATGGTACTTTAATGTATGTACTTTTTCTTCTATTGTACTGTACATTTGCAATATCAGTGGGTCACCAATCCATTGTCTTACATGTATTATAGTACTGTTTATTGAGCAGTATGTATATTTGTTTTCCTTTTATTTTGGCTATAAATATGCAGCTACTTTGAAAGCTTTTTTGATTGAACGTAAAGGAAGGTTATCTCAGCTGCTGATTCAAACAAACAACAATAACACTTAGAGACTCTGATTCTTAGAAATTAATCCTATAAAAGTATTTAAGTTTATTTTAACATTCTTTTATAAAAATGTAGATAATTTTGTGCTTCCGGCTTTAGGAAGTAACATTTTAATGAGTTTTCTCACGAGTCATTCTTAAGGTGCCTGAACTGTCTGTAAAGTAGGTGCTGTCTGTCTGCTCAGGCCAAAGGTTGGATAAAATAGTTGAGATACCTTCTGTGGACGTAAGTGACGATGTATTTTGAACTTGACGACATCTTTATTTATTGACCAAAAACCTAGCGGCTTCAGCAAAAACTTTTTATGTTTAAAATTTATGTTACGTATATGCATTGTTCATAGTGCCTTGCGTGGTATACATGGAAGGTTTGCTTAAATCTACAACACAGATGAGTTGAGACTAAAATACTCACAATGG
Source organism: Rhincodon typus (assembly GCF_021869965.1). NCBI lineage: Eukaryota > Metazoa > Chordata > Chondrichthyes > Orectolobiformes > Rhincodontidae > Rhincodon > Rhincodon typus. Next base: position 41,124,693 of record NC_063345.1, read on the forward strand.
CTGTATTTTTGGGTAGCATTTGGTCAACTTTACCTGCTTGCTGCAACATTTGCCTTGCTCATGATTTTCTCCTCAAAGTTAAAATTACAGTTCTTTCAGTTCATCTAGATCCATACCTATGTGATCAAAAGAGTCAGGTTGCAGGCCTATGCAAAATGTCATCATTTTGAAATTAAGGTGCGTTGCTCCACTTCCAGAGCATTTTTTGCCCTTCCCTGCAATAGAGACACTGCTAAGCTTAGAACTTGAGCAAGGTGGAGGATCAAATGTTCATACCACTTGACACTGAGATTTACAGTTCTAATGCTGTGCTGTGTTGTTCAAGTTTTGTTCCAAGTTGTAGTGTAGGGCACTGCTCAATCTACTTTTTATTGTCAATGCAATGTCCTTGTTATTGTTCAATTGCATGATGTTTAATAAAATCCACTGTTTCAAATTTGTTTTAAAAAGTTACTGAAATATACAGTTCCACTGCATCTCATTGAACTGCTCCTGGTTTTTTTTTCCATCACGTTCATGCTCTACATGCTAATATTCTGGAATCCACATTGTAGAAGGAACATGATAATACTGGAGAGGGTTTAGAGGAGATTTACCAGAATGTTGTCTGGGCAGCTTAGTTTCAGTTGTGAAGAGAAATTGGACAGACTGGGTTGGTTTACTTTAGAGCAGAGGAGTTTGAGAGGAGACATGATTGAGATGGATAAAATTATGTGGGCGTAGAGTAGACAGGAAGAAACGTTTTTTGCCTTTTGGAGGTTATCAGAGGCATAGGACTCTGGGTCTCACTTGATAAGTTTAGAAGGATGAGGGAGGATGTCATTGAAACTTACAGAATACTGAGACCCATGGATAGAGTAGACATAGAGAAGATATTTCCACTAATGGGAGAATCCAGGACCCAAGGACAAAGCCTCAGAGTGAAAAGACTACCCTTTAGAATTGAGATGAGGAACTTCTTCAGCCAGAAGGTGGTGAATATATGGAACTCGCTGAAGAAAGCTGTGGAGGCCAAGTTATTGAGTGTATTTAAGGCAGGTTCTTCATTAATGGAGGGATCAGAATAGGGTTGAGAAATATATCAGCCATAAGGCAGCGCAGGCATGATGGGTCGAATGGCCAAATTCTGCTGTATCTTGTGGTCTTATATGCTGTGGACCATGTAGGACTGAGATAAGGAGAAATTTCTTCACCCAGAGAGTGTTAGACTTGCGAAATTTTCTACCACAGAAAGCAGTTGAGCCCAAACATTGAATATTTTCAAGAAAGAGTTAGATATATTTCTTAAGGCTGAAGTGATCAAAGGATATGAAGAGAAAGCAGGAATAGGAAACGGAGTTGGATGGTCAGGCATGATCATATTGAATGGCGAAGCAGGCTTGAAGGGCTGAATGGCCGAATCCTGCCCCTATTTTGTATTTCAATGTTTAGAGGAATGAGACAAATGATTTTATTGTTATGTGCATTTTGCAGTGAGAAAAACAGTAAAATACAGTGAAAAGCTTTTCCACAGTCGCCATGATCTAGCGACATTTTGAACAGTTTAAGAATAAGGAAAGAATAGAAAGATATCGCTTAAAGAGAGTCCACCAGTCCTGAGCCAGCTCATCATCAATGGATGCCTGCATCACCATCCCTCCTCCACTGCTTCAACACTGTCTACATCACACCCAACCAACATTGAAGTCACCACTCTTCAGGTGCTATCTTTTTCCGCCCCCAGTCCCACCTGCAAACACACTATCAGGCCCAAGTGACCATTGCCAAAGCAACTTAACTGGTCCCACTCCCACTGCCCGTTCCCGTTAGGCACACAAATATTTTCAGATGATTATCCTATTCCCATTTGACTAGCTAGTTGACATTCAACATCATTGACATATAGTCACTGGAGGAAGCCAGTCACCCTGGCAAACACACCCAGATTCTTCCCATTGTGTTTCTATGGTGACAGGTTGAGCAAGCAGCCCGCTTCCAGTCTGCTGCTGTGATCCTCTTTGGCTAACCATTTGGCCGATCGCATCCCTGATAATTATCCTAATTCTCTCCCCACCACACCCCACCCCTTTTGAAAACAGCTGGTGTATTTGCCTCTACAAGACTGTTTCTTAAACTGATTTGACAATGCTTATGCTATCTTCCAGAATATAAACCTAATATTGATGTTGTGGTATTGAAGAATACAATGCATGTTTACTATAATCAATCATTATGTACAAATATTACATTCCTCAGATATGGAAGTGTCTGGGCTAATATTAAGCTTTTCATTTACAACAGTTTGCAGTAGCATGTCATGTTTCACATCATCCAAGGTAAGCTGGACCATGTGACGTGTTTGTTACAATGGTAATACCAAATGTATGTCTCTCATAAACATACTGACTGTGAAACGTTACACAACATAACCTATTCTCAAAGATAAAAATTATCCTGAATAGAGACACAAGGGTTTTAAACAGTCATGTGCTGCCAATTTAATAATTATGCAAACAGATAAAACGCAGTTTGCAAGACCAGTGTTTCAAACTTCATTATAAGGCTTTAGATGTTTTATAGTTCATCCTCATCTGGTGATTATTTATCCACATCGAGAGGTATGTGGTGTTCTCTGCACTTTTTTAGAACTCTGTTATCTTAATGCTGGTTGCTGTGACTCACATCACCACCTAATCATTATTATTGGAGTACTCCCTCAATCTTTTTGTACTTGATTTGGTGTATCATGCAATGATCTGACCTAGCTCCTGTTCCTTTATAATGTTGCACCATGGTCAGTGATTTCATTTAATTAGTTACATATCTAGAAACATTTGCTGGTATCTGCATGTATTTGGATTTCTCAAATACGTTCTGCCCAGTATGCAGTTTTGGTAATTCTCTACCTGCTTGGTCATCCTGTATCTCTTTTATTCTCTTCTGTCTTTAAAGAAGAATGCCTAATGTCTCAGAATTGTTAAACAATTTCATTGCTGGTTTCAGTTGTTCATACTTGCCTACCGAGCATAAGCTGTGCTGGGGATAGTAATTCCTTCCCCATTTGTGTTGCAGCAACCACTGACACTCAATGTTCATTGATTTGATAACATGTACCATTCTTTCTGCTAGGTCCTTTGAACATGATAGTGGATGATGATTTAATATAGGTCACTCTCCACTTGTACACATGTCTTGAAGTGATTTGATACTGTAATATATAATCCATTGTCAAACAATATCTGATCCAGGACATCAAATAAACTGGTAATAACTCTCATTATGTCAGCGACAATTGTGCTCATTGTGTTGCTAAGAATTCAAACAATGGAAAGTTTAGAGAAGTAATCAGTCACAAGGATGTAATTTTCCCTGTGCACTGTCAATAAGTCTGTTAGTACGGTCATCCAAGGAGTGGATGGAACATTGTGTAGGTGTGGAAGCTACTTCCACTGCTGGGATTGATGCATTTGTCAGACCTCGCATGCATTCAAGAGTTATTGAATATTCTGATTCATTCCTGGCTCATACACGGACTCACAATCTAGCTGTATTGTGTGTTTAATACCCAGGCATCCCTTGTGCGACATGCACATAATATGCAGTGCTTTTAGTATTGGGATATGTTTGTCCTTAAAAATGACTTGTTATTGAAAAGAGTTTTTTTATTTTTCTCCATTCAAGGAGATATTTCAGAATACGTATGTCCTTATTATAAAGAAAACTTTCAAGAGAAGGACTCAATATTCTTGGTTGAGTAAAGAAATTAAGAAAAGCATCAAACTTAAAGCATATCATTGGGCAAAGGTGAGTGGCAAACCAGATGATGTGCCATATTATAAAGAATGGCAGCAAGTAACAAAAGGGGTAATCAGGAGGAAGAAATTAGATTATGAAAAC
>NC_063345.1:41129068-41160926 GCF_021869965.1 Rhincodon typus
CAGAGGTGAAAAACTAGTGCTTAAACCAAATAAGATCTTGGATCAGAGTTAAAAATCATTGCTAAGATAATTCAACAATTGGTAATTGACAAAACTGAAATGCTTGTTACTGTAATGGTTGCAGGTGAACTCACAACAGAAAGAAAAGTGTTGAGGGACAACAGTGGTACATTCATAGTAGACATATTTATGGGAGATGAGTTATCTTTTACTCACAAGATAAACAATATAAATAAAGTGCCAACTAAACATCTCTTCCACACAAGTAATGTTTGTGCTCTCAAATACATTTCTCCATAATTGTAATCTCCACTACTGATCCCCCTGCCAATGGGCATGCAATACACATTGCACAAAGCATAATCTGCCCAAATCATATCTTCAGCTTGTGTAGTTACTAACTATTTTCAGGTCAACCAACACAATAAAGGTTTAAATCTTCTACAGCATGCTCCAAGTGCATTTTCATTGTGTTTCTCTACTCTATATGTGCACAAATCTTTATTAATAGGCAACCAAATAAACAAAGAAACATCATTTCCTCAACCAAATTGAAGTTCAATCATGGTTTGTCCACACCAACCAAAAGCCCAGCCATTTGGTGCTGTTGCTATCAGAAGCATCCCTTTGCTTTAAGGAAAACACCATCTTAAGGAATTTAAAATTCTTAACAAATAAAGCTGCAGTGACACAATGAGGAGAATATGCTACCATCAGCAACATTTCTCTGGGATGACAAAGACTTGATATCAAAGAAAAGTTTAGTTATCATTGTTGATTGATGGGAAAAAAGAACTGCAGGACTATGGAAACAGTGCAAGACAGTGGGCACAATGAGTGGGAAGACCTTTATCCGTGATGCATGATTCTTTGGAAGCAACATTTAATTTTAGTCTCTCCATTTAAACTGGAGGACTAGGCAGAAGTGCTGTGGGATAAAAGGACTTGAAAGAGGCAGTGCCCAAAATTTTGTAAAATATTAATCATGTAAATCTTCTTTTAACATTAATTCAATTTCTTACCAGGTCTATAAGCTTGGTGATGGGCACTTCTCTGATTGGCTTCTTCATTCGACACAGTGATTCAAGTGATGTACCAAAGCAGCTTGGCAGGTAGTTACCACCGATAGTAAGGAAGTAATCCTTTCCTCGATCCAGATGCAAAACCAAGATGTCCTCAATCTTATCCTCAGCTGAGTTTAATAATGTCACAGTGTCCTTACTAACATAAACTTCAAGGGATATATCCACAGATTCATCTGAAAGAGAGCATTCAGAAGCACTCAAACTTTACTTAAATAGAGACATTTAGATAAAATCACAGCAATTTGCATCGACGTAGCACTTTCAAAATACAGGTTGCCACGGGCTTGACAATTGACATAAGTGGAGAAATAATCATAGACTGAGAAATTAGAAAAGATAATTGAGTTAATTCGAAAAGCAGAAATACATGCATGTAGAGTAAGGCTTTATTTAATTCATAATTACGCTGATAAAAAGATCCAGTTTACAGTGGATATTTGATCATGTTCCCTCAGTGCTGCAGTTTAGCCCAACCTGTAGGGTTAGGATTGCATTTGGTAATGAAACTTGAGGGCCTTCCATTCCTGCATAGAATCCAACCACAAATACAGAATACTTTACATTGTCATACACAGTTGATCCTACAGCAGCCCTATGTTTGCAGCTCCTATTGTCATCCAGATAATCCTAGGGTACAGTCATTTACATGGCAGTTCACGGGTTATCTCCAGTGCGAATGCATGGGTTCTTGGGCTTCACAACATTAAAATGTGTTTTCTTGAACACCACTTCCAATGACATTTTGGTGGTGACTTCATTCTATTGCAGCTTTTGTGTTTACTCCATCATCAATCCATCATCATTTCTATGTCTTCTGCTTGCATCTACTTTTTTGCCTCAGTTTTCATTTAAATTCTTGTGACACATTATGCTAGATCTGAAGTGCTTAATCTTTCAATTGCCAACCAGCTTCTCTACCAAAAAGCTACATTATCCTTTACTATACATGCAAATTTATATTTCATATCTCAGATGCTGGGAACTTGATAAGTTGATGGAATCTTCACTTGCCCTAAAAAAATTATTTATGATTAATGCACGCAATTAAGATTTATCGGGAAGAAACTATTTAAATGGAGGGACAGAGGCCTAATCAGTGATATACCAACTCTGTCTTATGGAACAGCTGTAATTACTTAATTAAGGAAGCTAGTATGAACTTTTTCTGCAACTGTGGCTCAGCCAATTATTTAGTTTCAAATAGAAATGTAGCATCTCAGGTTGCAACTTTTATAGAGCACAGATTAAACGAAGTACTAGGACTTCGGTGAGTTGAGGTAACTTTACATATACGCAAAATTAGATTTTTAGCAAGTTATTAATATTTTGCAATTAACTGAAAGCTACTACTTAAATTCAGGGGCAAGGAGCTCAAGTAGAGGTATACAAACTATTTGTTGTAGAACAGCTGACATTAAGGAAGAAGTTTCAACTGTTTCCTTTGCTGTAACTGGGGTTCAACTAATTTTTTAAGTTTCAAAACGTTAACATGACATCTCAGTGTGATTTTACATAGTAATGCTAGGTATTTGGAGAGTTGAGAAAATTAGGCAACAAGAGGAATGTGGTGTTATTTTTCTTAACTTTTTTAGAAACAAAAACCTTTTCACCTTATGGGCTTGCTCCTGAACAGAGTTCCTTGAGTTTTGCAATTGCTGTTGTTGAGTGTTTAAATGAAATTGGTGGGATTGCGGGAACTGTTGAGAATATCAGATGAATTCGGTGCAAAAAATACTGGGAGAAACAATTAGCACTTTGACACCAGAAGAATAGAACACAGTAAGTTACTGGGTGGAATCACAATAAAGAAGAAATTAGGGTTACAGTGCAAGGAAGAAAAGGAGGAAGAGTGATTACATTAGTTGATTAGAGCATTGCAGTGCTAGAGAAAGAGAATGTTCCAGACGGTTCAAGCACCAAAACAATTTAGCTTGAAGCAAGGATCAAAAGGGTGAAATTATATGGTTCGATTTGGATTACAGGCTACTAATTGATCCGAAGGTTGCAGAGAATAAATGTGTAAAGAAATCAGAGTCATGCAAATGTTACAGACTAGCCATAATTGGGAACTTTAGTTATCTGAATGTAGACTGGGATAATGGGAGTGCAAAGGACAGAAAAGGGTAAGTGTTTCTGTAGCATGTTCAGGAGAACTCTCTATAGCAGTATGCGCCCAGATAAGCAGGAAGGAGACAATGCTTAACCTGGTTCTTGGAAATGAGATGGGCCAGGTAGATCAAGTTAGTAGGGAATGTTTTGGTCACAGTGATCATATCATAGATTTAGGACGATGGTGGACAAGAACAATGAATGATCCACAGTAAGAGTAATTAAGCAGTAAGAGCTGATTTCAATGGGGCAAGAACAGAGCTGGGCCTGATAGACCAGAGCTAAAGGTTGGCTGCAGCAAATGTTTGGGCGCAGTCAAGATATATTCCCTGAAAGGAGAAAAATAGGGAAAACAAATCCAAAACTCCTTGGACTTAAAAAAGGGAGATAGTAGATAGAAGACAAAGGAAGTATGCTTATGACAGATGTCAGGTAGAAAATACAACTGTGACCCAGGAAGGTCCAGAACACAGGTGGGGAAGCCAAGAAGTATGAAAAGAAAATAAAGTTTTTTATAGGAATATACATAGTAAAATGAGGAAAAGGGCAGATATTCGAACAAAAAGGAGGTTAACACACAGCCGATGTATTAATGCTTTGTGTATGTCTCTACTAGGACAAAGATGCTAACAAAGGCCATGGTGACATAGAAGGAAAGTCAGTCACTAGAAGGGCTCAAAATTAATAAGCAGGTGGTAGTGGTTAGACTGTGCTTAAAGTTGACAAGGCACCAGGACCCAACAAGATGCATCCAAAGATACTGATGAAATTGAGACTGGACATTGCTGAGGCACTGGCCACAATTTCTAGTCTTGCATAGACTCTGGTTTGGTGCCAGAGGACTGGAGAATTGCTGACTTCACAATCTTATTCAAAGAAACTTGTAAGGATGAACTGAACAATTACAGACCAGACCAGTCAGTTCAACTTCTGTGGCAGGGAAACATCTAGAAACAATTTGGGATAATCACGTGGACAAATGTGGGTTAATGAAGATGGATTTCTTAAAGTAAATTATGTTAACTAAAAACTGGAGATTTTTCAGGGGTCTACGAAGTGTTTCGATAGAGGTAGCACCCTTATACCTTTGGTCAGCTGGAATCACTGGTCCTCATCTACACCTAACTGAGTGTGCCAGCAGTGAGTTAACAAGTAAAATGCCTATGATGTGAGAAATCATGAAAATGAAACAACCTGGGCAATGTCTTTTTGACAACATTAACAGCCAGGATGAAATAATTCCAAACAATTCAAATAGCCAAAAAATACCATCATGTTGTGGATCAAAGGGATGTCCACACCATCTTTTGTGCATTACGATTGTGGGTTTACCAACAATGGATAAAATAGCAAACGAAGGCAGGCCCTTTGAAGCTTTGGTTAGAAACCCACCTTGGACAGGCAAACTCCGAAACTAAGCCTATGGCTTGGAGTCGTTGTTGCTGTTTTAGTTCACTGGGTGATGACAGATAACTGCCTCCACCTTACAGCTCCTTTGCACAGGCAGGATGAAGAAAATGATCCACCCCAGATGCAACTGTAGTGATGTGAAAGGGACACAAGCAACAAGTCTAAACTGACACTGGAAGCAACAGTTCCAATCCTGTATGAAGGTGGCTCTGGATGTTGAGCATTTTGATGATGACATCATGTAGTAGCACCCTGAAGGACAATAAAGCTTGTTCCTGAATTGGAGAGGGCCTGAGAAAGATGTCCTAAACAAATGCTCATCTCCCCACCACCTTAATAGCTTGCCACAGTAAATGGACATCTCTCAATGTGGGCTAACTGCACTAAGGATAAAAGACAACTTACAAACTTGCTTCAAAAGGTAGAAAAGATTAGCAATAATTTTGAAACACACTTGCTGGAATGTGAGAACAATGCTCAACTATGGTGACATCAATCACCCCCTAGGATGCTCAGCCCTGGGAGCCCATGACCTAGCCAGATTAAGACAATGAAGAAGTGGCCCTGGGTGAGGTCTGTTTCAACCTGACAGAACAAAATGCTGGCTGTCCCTTCTATTGGTCAGGTAGCCCTTCAGATGAACACTGCCTCTTCAGTGTCAGCTGCATGGTGAAGAAAACTATCACCACTAAGCTTTCACGTTTGCTAACTGGCCAGATTGAGCACATCACAGCCAAGTGACCCCCACCCCTCTCCAAGACCAGCAACATGCAATTCTCAGCAGCACTTACGCTTCAAAACTGAAGCTCACCCAACTAACAAAGATAGTTTCTACATAGATCTTAGTGAACGCATCCAGAATGCCCCTACCAAGGTCAAAAAAATTGTCCTCCATGGCAATTTCAATGCCAGAATTGGTCGTGACAGCCTGAAATAGAACAGAATGCTCAGAAACCATGGAGATAGAAACTGCAACAAAAGCAAACATTTATTAATGAAACTGTGCAGAAAAGCAGCTGTCCATAGCAACGCCTTCTTTCAGAAAAGGATTGCTTCAAGACCATGTAGATGCATCCCTACTCTAACCACTGGTACCTGAAAAAACTACAACCTGACATGCCAGTGAGAGCTGCAGATCATCCTTCACTCTCGAGCCAGTGCTGACTGTCATACAGAACACAGACTTGTTTGCTCAAAGCTGATCTTCTACTTCAAGCCCAAATCCACAAACAGATGTACAGCCACCAAGGAAATTTTGAATCAGTAAATTCCAAAATGTCATTTAGTAACCTTACTGATCTCACAGATGATTCCACTCTTGAAGAACACAAAACTGCAGTACTGGATACTTCCAGTGACGTTGTCGGATTTAGCACTAAACAGCAACAGGGGTTGGTTTGTAGAATGTGACAAGGATTTGCCAGCAATCATCAGGTTCACCCAGCTAAGAGAAAAAGACAGGCTACTGCCGAGGATGCAGCACCCTTCAACATTAATTGAGAAACATCCAAAATGATTGGTCAATTGCACTTGTAGCGAAAAAAATCTCAAGCGTACGCAGACACTGGCGAAATAAGAAGCTTCTATGAAACATTAAGATTTGTCCACAGACCTGCATACCAAAGCAAAAACCCTCAGAAGCGCTGATGACAGGACACTACACACTGACAAGGGGTCAATCCTGGATTGCCAGTCAGGGAACTTCGAAATACTCTTCATCACGAGGTGCATGACAGTGTCATCAAATGCATCTAATAACAGCCTATCAAAAAACCGTATGAGAGCTCAGCTCTGGAGGAAACAATGTGTCAATCAGACAAAGAGCAACAAAGCCCTCAAAGTCCATTGAATTCCAACTGGACCGTTAAGCATGTTGCCCATATCCTGCATATGAAGATCAAAGATATTCATGGCCTGCTGAAAAAGGGCAAGATCCAATAGCTTACACAAAAAAAAAAGAGAAGACAGGCTACTCCAACTACCGTGGAACCATCTTCCTTTCTATTGCTGGGAAACTCCTGAACAGAATACTTCAGAACAGGTTTGTGCTTACCATTACGGAAGAAAATTTCCCAAAGAACCAACATGGTTTCAGAGTACACTGAGGCACCAGCAATAGGATACTGCACTCAGGCAAACAAAAGAGTCATAAGCAAAACAAAGCTGTGAATATCACTTTCATAGCGGTCACCAGGGCATTCAATACTGAGCAGAGGACGACTATGGAAAATCCATGAAAAACTTGGTGTCCTCCCACGTTCCTGGCCATTGTGAAGCAGCTCTTAATCTTAACATTGACATACAAATAGAATTATAGGTACAGGGTGGCAACTTTTTCCAGAAAAGGTAATTTGGAGTAATTGCCCTGATCTTTTAGGGATCACAAAAAGGAAACACAGAAGATAACCATATTTTAACTTATAAATTTTGCATCTAATTAATATAACTTATATTTATGTAGCACTGTTAAAGTGCATAAATTTAAAAGATCAACTCAAAATCTGCCACTAATGTGTATGTCAGATCTTGCACACCTTCATGTCTTCATGGAGACTGAAGGGCTATTTTAATCAAGAAGGAATGAAGCTGTAGGTTGAAAACATTTTCTCACATCAATTCATTATTATATCCAAAAATTTACAATGAATTGTACAATTAAAGAGAGTAATCAGCAGTCCACAACCTGAAGAAATATTGGAAATTTCAGAATGATACTTGATACTTTATTTATCTGCAAGACCCTTTTCTATTTCAACAGTACGATGGCAGTGTTAATGGTGCAGGAAGTGAAATATCTGTCAATTGGCAAAACATACAACTTAGCAAAATCAAAGTTGCTGGAATGGCAGCATCTGTGAAGGAAAAAACAGAGTTAACGTTTTGGGTCCGGTGACCCTTCTTCAGAAGTTCCAGGACACGAAACGTTAACTCTGTTTTTTCCTTCACAGATGCTGCCAGATCTGCTGAGCTTATCCAGCAACTTTGTTTTTGTTCCTGATTTACAGCATCCGCAGTTCTTTCGGTTTTTATACAACCTAGCAATTTCAGTTTTTCTCCAGAGGTTAGTTCTAAAATATTAAAGAAGAAAAAAATAACGCAGGGTTACAGGAAAGAACAGCGAGTGAGACTGAAATTGAAGAACACTTTCAAAAGAACCTGTAGGAGCACAATGTCTGTTGGCTTTCTTCTGTGCTGTGACACAAATGGTATGATTGAGACTTGGTGAAAAAATTGGTTAGGCTGAAACTGGGAATAAATTCCTCTGAACTCTAAGCAATACCTATTACTTAGCCTTCGGGACTAAATGTAAAATTATTTCTAGGTTGAAGCAAAACTTGTGCTAATAGAAGTCACCATATTACTGAGCTACTACACATTAAAAATATTCTTACTTTACTTACTAGGTTCGAGATAGCCTTCACAAGGTTCTGCCCGCAGCCACTGTTTGCTGTAATGACTGTCATTCAGTTTGGGAATGAAGGAGAAATGACATGGCACCTGCCCATCATTGGTTATCTGAAACTTTTCCCTTTGCAGCTGTCGGAACTTCACATCCTCAAAGGCAAACTGTAATTAAGCAAGTAAAACAAAATAATTAAGAAAACAGGAATATCTTATTCATTCTGTTTTACTTTAGTTCTTTCAAAAACAATGCAAAAACTACTCATGCAATTTTAAAAACAGGCTTACAGATTATTTTATTCTTTCATAGGACGTAGGCATTGCTGGGAAGGCAAACATTTGTAGCCTATCCCTAACTGCTCTTGAACTGAATGACTTAAAAATCCATTTCAGAGGATAGTTAAGTGTCATCCACACATGCTGCGGGTCTGGAGTCAGGTGTAGGCCAGAAGAGTTAGGGGTGCTAGATTTATTTCTACCTTTAAAAAGGTCATTAGCGAACAATTTTTTTTTGTTTACAATAATTACATTTTGTGGTCACCATTATTGACACTAGCTTTACACTAGGCTTATTAATTGAATTTAAATTCCAACAGCTGTCGTGGCAGAACTTGAATCCATGTCCCCAAAGCAAAGTCTGGGCCTATACATTACTAATCCAATGACATTACGATTATGCCACACTTTCTCAAGATTCTGGAATAACTATCCTGTACCTTTTAACATAAATGACCTATTGCCTTTAACTTTGCCACTTCCATAAAACTCAAAGATTTAACCAGATTAACAGGAGATGGCCATACTTTGCAGGCTAAGTGGAATATGAAAATTTGTCTACTCTACAAAATAATATCAAATTCACCATTTAAGAATTATTCTGGCTAATGCTAGTGACTGATACATGAAGCTGCAAGGGGCAACATTAAATTGCTGTATTGAGCACAAGAGCTGTGGATTGATTCCGACTTCCACCATGTAAAGTACATCGATACTAAGCTGTTCTACTTTGACAGTCCTTGAACTTTTCATGTTTTATTGAAAAAAAATTTGCATTAAGTGCAAAAATGAGTTAGTACCCAACTGCAAAATACCAGAGAAACATGAACTAGGATCAAATGTGGAGAAGCTGACCCCAGCTGCTATATCATGGATAGCGTTGAGCGTCTTCAGTGCTGTTGGAGCTGCACTCACCTAGGCAAGTGCAGCATGTTAAATTACACTCTTAATTTGTGACTTGCAGGTGATGGATAGTCACTGGGGAGACAGGTGGTGTGACATTCACTGCAGAATTCTTGGCCTCTGATCTACCCATGCAGCCAGTGGCTGGTTTCAGTTCAGGTGGTCAGTGGTAACCACAATGGTGCTGATAATGGGGAAATTCAGCCCTGGTAAAGCTTGTGAACATCAAGAGGTGATGGTTAGCTTCTCTCGTTTTACATGGTCAATGCCTGGCATTTCTGCGACGTGAATGTTACTTAACAGCCTAAACCTGATGTTGCCCAGGTCTTGCTGAATGCGGAAATGGACTGCTGTAGCATCTAAGCAACCGTGAATGATGCTGAACATTGTCGGGGAAGTGGCAGCAAAGTGGTAATGTCACTAGCTTAGTAATCCAGAACACCAAGCTCAAATATTCTGAGGAAGTAGGTGCAAAACCTATCATGGCAGATGGTGAAACACAAATCTGGAATTAAAAGCTAACAAAACAGTAACCATGTTGATTGTTGTAAAAATCTCTGGTTCGGTAACATCTCTTAGGGAAGGAAATTTGCTGTTCTTAACTTATCTGGCTATGGCTCATACTATTATATTCAAAGAATGACATCCTGTTTGAAATAGGTGTTAGAATTTCTCAAACTGCTGAACATTAAGGATAGGCCAATACAGATGTAGACATTCAAAGGGATATCTTAGAATACATTGAATAGTTACATTCCAAAGAATAAGCTAAATTCCAAGGATGGACCCACCATCTGTGGTTAACACGAAAAAGTTCAAGACAGTATCAAACATGAAGAAGAGACACATAATCATGCAAAGACAGGTGGCATTTCAGAGGATTGGACAGAATTAAAAACAGCAAAGAATAATCAAAAAATGAATATAGGAGGAAAAATTAAGAGTTCAAGACAAAACAATTATGGGTGGAGTACAAAGGTCAGGGTAATTTTGTAAGCCAGAAAAAGTGATCAAAGAACAGAAATTTCATTTTTTAAATGACAGGACTAGTTGATTGCTAAACCTGATTCAATGTTCCAGGCACAGTTTATAACAAGTGTTAAAATGTATATATGGCTTGCAGTTTTTCTCATTTGCATGGTTCTCTACATTGTACGCAGACATTGTGTGACAATTTGAGTGGTATCGGTAATCAGACCACAAGTGGTAGTATAGCACACTAATGGAAATAAAGTAATTCTAAAAAACTAAAGGATTACTTTGTTCCGAAGCAGAATACTGCAGGTGCTGGGAATATGAAATAAACAGAAAAGGTTGGAAATACTCAGCAGGATAGGCATGTGCAACAAGAAACAGAGGAGATATTTTAGATTGATCTTCCTTAATCAGAACTGGAAAAAGTTAGAAACATAACAGGTTTTAAGCAATTGAAAGGGAGGAAGTGTGGGGAAAAATAACCTAACAGAAGGTCTATATTGTAATAGGCAACACCTCCTTCACTTTCAAAAGCACCTTTCCATGCAAGCGCAAAAAACTGCAGTTCCTGCACTTTTCTTTCCTCACAGTCCAAGCCAATTAAAAAGTCATCGACTGTAAATGTTAACTGTTTTTCCCCAGATGCTGCTTGATGTTAGTAGTTCAAGCATTTTTGTTTTAAATTTTACTACTTCTGAATTCTGAATGACAAAATAACCGCGGTCCCTTTTTTCTAAATCAAACAGTGGCATTTAATGGATCCCAGCACTACAAGTCTGATATGCTCAGGCAGCAGCACTGGCAGCCGATTTATAAACCGTATAGGTGAAATAAAAGAACGTTTTTATATGGTCACATGCATTTAGATACCTACTCCAAACATTAGCAACGTTTATGAAGAAAAGGGCTGCTAATGCTTGTACAAGATTTGCAGCTATGCACTTACATCTCTTCTGCTAAGGCATAAAGAAGGTAAGAACTCATTCTCCATCCGATCCATCACTCGAACAATATCTTCAAACACTTTCTTGTACCTCTGTTCATCTACGATTTTCACCTAGAGCAGAATGGAAGAAGTTAACGAGGTATTTCTCATGGATATATTAAAAAAAATCTAGATATATTCTACTTTTTTTTGCATTGAAAACATTTTAAAACACTGTTATACAATACAGCACAGGAACAGGTCCTTCGGCGCATCAGGCCTGTGCCGTTTCCTAATCCTTACTTCAATCCGCTACTCGTTGCCCATGCGTGGTTTCTATCTTGCTGTTCGCCTCCCATTCGTGTGTCAATCAAGCTATGTCTTAAATGTTGCTAATATGCCTGCTTCCACCATCTCCACTTGCAGTGCATCCAAGCACCCATGACCTCTGAGTGAAAACCTTTCCTCACACTTCTCCACTGAAAACCTTTCCCCTCTCACCTTGAACCTGTGCCTTCTTGTAGTTGACCTTCCCACCATGGGAAAAAGCCTGTGAACATCCATCCTATCTATGCCTCTCATAATTTTATAGAAGTCTAACAGGTCGCCCCGTCATCCTCAGTCTTTTCACTGAAAACAATCCAAGTTTATCCAACCTCTTCTCATAACTAAAACCCTCTAGCAATTAGGTAGGTGTAGGGAAGTGGGTACGGGTTGGTTGGACACTGGGATCTGAGGGTGTGTTTTTGGGATACTTTTTAGAATAGCATGTTCCAATGAACAAGGCTGTACTACACATGGTGCTGTGCAACAAGACAGAATTAAAGGTTCCATAATGAAGGCACCCCAAGGTAGCAGCGACTATAATATAAAAGTTTTACATTCAGTTTGAGGGAGAGAAATATGCTTCTTTTAAACTTAAATAAGGGTGATGATGAGGGAATGAAAGGAGAGCTGGCTAAAATGAATTGGCATATTGGGTTAAAGGACAAGCATTCCTTGCAGCAGACATTCAAAGGGATATTTCAGAATACATACAATAGATACTTTCCAAAGAATAAGAAAATTTCCAAGGACAGACCCACCATCTGTGGTTAAGAGGAGATATTCAAGTCACAGAAGCATACAAATATGCAAATACAGGTGGCACTTCTGAGGATTGAACAGAAGAAAAAAGAATAATCAAAAAATTAGTAAAAGAGAACAAGTTAACAGTTCAAAACAAAGCCAGCCAGAAATATAAAAACAGCAAGGGTTGGTCCTAAAGAAAATGAAACTGAAGAGGTACCTTGGCATTGGCTTTCACTATAAAGGACACAAGTAACATCCCAGAAACAGCTAAAGAAGGGTGGGAGGAACTCAGAAGAAATACAATTTGAGATATTTTGCGTCAGTCTTCACTAGACAGAATACAAGTAGCATTCCCAGAAATAACTGTAAATCAGGAATTGAAAGGAGGAACACAAGAAAATTACAATTCCATGGAAAGTGGTACAGAGCAAATTGTTGGCGCTACAGGCTAGTAAGTGCCCTGGTCTTAATAGATCTCTTTTCTTAGAGTGTTAAAAGATGTTCCTAATAAGATTGTTGATGCTTTGGTTTTAATTTTCTAAACACCTCAGATTTGGGTAATGATCTATTAGATTGAAAGATAGTAAATGATTTGATTATCAAATTATTTGATAAAAGGGGGATACAGAAAGTAGGAAACTACAGGTCAGTTAGCTTAACATCTGTCAAAGGGAAGATGCTAGAAGCCATTATTAAAGAAGTTATGTTCAAGGTCATCAGTTAGAGCCAACATTATTACTCGGATCTTACGTATAGTTTAAGGGAGAGAAAGCTGGGTCCAAGACTACAGCTGGAGCAATTTAAGTTAACAGACAGATCATCTAGATGCACTTAAGGGGATAAATCAGAAAGCACAGAATAGACGCACTCCAACTAGTAAGAAAAATTTTAAGGGATGTACTCGCCATCTGTGGTTAACTTAAAAAAAGTCAGTTTCAGAGTCCAAGGAAAGAGACAATTGTGCAAAGATAGGTAGTAGGTAAGGAGATTGCACAGTATAAAAACAGCAAGAATGATTAATAGATTAATAAGGAGGGAAAATTAGAATATAAGAAAAATCAGCCTAGGAAAAGAGTTCCTTCAGACATTTAAGAAAAAGGCTAAAGCAAATATTAGTCCTATGGTAAATGACTATTAGTAATTAATATTAGGAATTAGTAGCATGGCATAAGCAAATGGCAGATGAATTAAACAGATATCTTGCATTGGTCTTCACTAGAAAATCCCAGAAATAACTAATTCAGGAATTGAAAGGGATGTCCATGAGAACATGGAGTTATCACAAATTAATTTCTATAACCGGTACCCTCCCTTCATTTAAAAAGTTGATTTGCCAGACTTTTAAAATACCTGCTGCAGATCTGATTACATACAAGTTGGCTAAGTGCAGCAAGTTTCTTAACACTGGATTGCAGAAAGATATTGCTGGCTAGATCACCATTGTGGAATTTCTCATCATGCGGATATGCCAAAAGGCATCAATACAAAGATCGCAGATTCTCCATTTCCAAGTCCGTCTCAATAACAGAAGAGACATTTTGACATTCATTGTGCCTACAGAGGTGATAATTACCCATTTCCTAAAATAAACACAGAACTACAGATGCTGGAAGTCTGAAGGAAAAAGCAGAGTGCTGGAGGAACAAGCTGTGACAGCACTGGTAGAGAGAAAACAGAGTTAACGTTTTGAGTCCAGAGACCCTGCGTCAGTTCTGTATCTCCAGCACTCTGTTTTTGTATCCATCTCCTATGGTGCATTCAATTGATTTGACCAGGGAGGTGGAAACCCTCATTAAAACAAACAGCTCATTAATGACCTCCCATTATCCATTGCTGGATAGTATCACATGATGCAAAACAGCCAAAGCTCACCAGCCACCAATGAGCAAGGGCGTCGCAAAAAGACTTGAGACAGAATGGGTACCAGCCCAACCCTACAGTAACCAAACTGGGGAAACTGTTACTCTTTAAAAGCCCTGCTTGTAACAATTCAAAAGAGAGTTGAAATGCTGCTGACACCAGCCCAGGCAAATGAAACTGACACCCCCAAGTTCAGAAACCAGAAAAGGTGCCAGATCAAGAATAGGAGAGTTTGAAAGAGTCAGTCAAAGCGTGGCTAGCAGAGTGTTTTTGCTCAGAGATAAATGGAGACACTAAGTTCTCAAAACCAGGCAGGAAAGTCTAAGTGAGAAGCAGGCATACCTTTGTTTGTTGAGCCCAAAGTCCGACTAGCAGAAACTGCCTTGCCAACTTCGTTGGGGAGGGTGCGAGGGTTCAGGGAAATTCTCAAAATAGATAAGGTCAGAAATCACACAACACCAAATTATAGTCCAACAGGTTTATTTGAAATCAGAAGCTTTCAGAGTGCTTCTCCTTTGTCAGTTGAAGTGAACAGAAGCACACAGGCACAGAATTTATAGGCAGAGAGATCGAATGATCATACAAATGGTGCGAGTAGAGTGTTGAAAGGCTAAGTAACAAGTTTCTGCAGGTGATCAAACGTGAGTAATCAGCTGCAGAGACTTGCTGCTTAGACTGTCGACACTCTACTCTCACTACTCGCATGATCTTTCGATCTCTCTGCCTATAAATTCTGTGCCTGTGTGCTTCTCTTCACTTCAACTGACAAAGGAGAAGCACTCTGAAAGCTTCTGATTTCAAATAAACCTGTTGGACTCTAACCTGGTGTTGTGTGATTTCTGACCGCATCCACCCCAGTCCAACACCAGCACCTCCACATCATCTTAAATAGATAGACAGACTGCATTGATAATGTGTTACCTAAATGAAGACTGACAAGATAGTACAGCAGGAACTGGACAGCCACTTCCCAAAGTAACAGAAGAAATAAGGTCAGGACCCCTGCAGCTCAGCTAATTCTGTGATTGCCACAGGGGAAATTCAAGTGCAGGCAAGACAGAATTAAGCAGACTCCTCAATGGATCAGGTTCTAAACTTTAGAACCATAGAATCAATTATTATGGTTCAGAAAGAGGCCATGGAGACAGGGTGAAAGTTGTGGGGTTATGAACAAGTGATAGTCATTGAGTCATAAATTGAAAGTAGAATAAGTGAATAACTGCTTCACTCGCAGAATGTATTGTCAGTTCCTAGAGTAATGAAACCTGCTCCTCTCAGTTGCAGTTTGCATGAGAATTCTGGATAACGGGGGAACATGATAGTGGGGGCTTTACTGTAGTAAGAATATACTCATTCTGAAATACCTTTTTAAATGTCTGTCTGTGTCTCTCTATTGATATATCCCCTATCCTAATGTAACCCTACTATTTAGAAAAGAAGGTAGAGAGAAAACAGGAAATTATAGATCGGGTAGCATGGGTCAGTGGTAGGGAAAATGCTAGAATCCATTATAGAAGATTTTATGCAGAGTACTAAGAAAACAGTGATAGGATTGGACAAAGTCAGCATAGATTTACAAAAGGGAAATCATGCTTACCTATTCTACTGAAATTTTGAGAGAATGTACCTAGTAGAGTTGATAAGGGGAGCCAGCCAATGTGGTTTACTTAGACTTTCAGAAGGCTTTTGCCAAGGCCATATTTAGCATGTAAAACTGAAGCACACAGGACTGAGGGTAGTGTACTGACACAGAAAAAGAACTGGTTGGCAAGCAGGAAACATGGGCATAAACATGTCATTTTCTGAGTGGCACCCAGTGAGTAGTATGGACAGTAGCAGTCAGTGCCTGGACTCAGCTATTCAGAATATATATTACTGATTTAGATGAAGGAACTAAATATAATCTTTCTAAGTTTGCAGACAACATAAAGCTGGGTGGGACAGTGAACTGTGAGGAAGATACATACATTCTTCAGTGTGATTTGGACAAACTGAATAAGTGGGTAAATGCAAGACACATGCAACATAATATGGATAAATGTGATAGCATTTGGTAGCAACAACAGGAAGGCAATTACCTGAACGGCGATAAATTGAGGAAGGAGGTACAACCCAAGTGTCAGTGTACAGTTGCTTAAAGTAAGCGTGCAAGTGCAGCAGGTCGTTAAGAAGTCCTTCACAGCAACAGGATACAAGTACAGGAGCAGGGATGTTACAAATGTATAGGACCATGGTGAGACAACACCTGGAGTACTGTGTGTCGTTTTTGTCTCCTTATCTGAGGAAGGATATTCTGGCTATTGAGGCGATACAACAAAGATTTACCAGGCTAATCCTGCCATCCCAGGAACCAGTGTAGGAAGAGACTGGATTGGTAAGGACTATTCACTGGAGTTTAGAAGAATGAGGAAAGATCACATAAAAACCTAAAAATTCTGACACATCTCGACAGGGTAAACACTGGACGGGTGTTCCTGATGACCAGGAAGTTCAGAAAAGATGCACGTTTAGGGACATGGGATACGCCATTTAGGACTGAGAGGAGGAGAAATTTCTTCAACCACAGAGCGGTGAGCCTGTGGAATTATCCACCACAGAATGCGACTGAGGCCAAAACATTGAATATTTTCAAAAAGGAGTTAGATATAGTTCTTAAGGCAAAAGGAATCAAAGAGCATGGGGAGAAAGTGGGAACATGGTATTGAGTTGCATGATCAGCCACGACCATATTGATTGATGGAGCAGGCTCAAAGGCTGAAATGGTATACTCCAGCTTTTATTTTCTGTTTCTATGCATCACAAATTTAACCAGCTTCATTCTGGGCCTAGCTGATGCCAGCGGTGGTGGGTAAGATTTTGTGATTTTTCTTCCATTCAGAGAAAGGTAGATATACAAACAATACATACCCCAATATCCAAGAGTGAACTGACAGGCTTGTGATCACTGGTTCGAAGCTCCATGTGACTTCGATAACTTTTCTGATGTACACTTTCACCTCTCCAGAGCACACGATCACACCATGCTGGGACACGGCACTTGCCGCTGCCATGGAGAAACAGTCAACTTGTTACTTCAATATAATAAACCTTTAGGTACATTGTATAGTATAAACAAACAGGAAATATTTCCAGTAGATAGAAGTATCTGAACCTAGAGAAAGTATGCATTTTTCCACACACAGGCCCATTTCACAGTTTACTTGAGTTGCGAGTATCAAACAAAGATTTCTCATTTTGGAGGCAGGCTGTGGGAAGGAATTGGGGGTGGCGATTAAACACTTGAAACAGAATTATGAGGCTAAAGAAGAGTAGTAAACAGAGTGCCAATTTTTCTGCAATGCCCAGAAAGCATATCCCACAAAGAAAACTGGGATAATCCTCCAACTTGCATTCTCAGACAAAGGATTTTTCTTATTCTCCAAGAGGTGAAAGTTAAGTACTAAAATAGTGGAATAGCTGTAATTGGCAATAATCAGCTGGCAGTGTATTTTTGGTCATGGAGAGTGAAACAGACTTATGTTTTGAGTCACTTAGAATTCTTCTTTAGAATTCAAGATAGAAACATGACGGGTTTTTATGCCAAGGGGTGGAGGATGGGTGAGAGAAGGTGGAACAGAACAAACGGCAAGGACTGCAATAGGGTACAGGGCAGGAGAGATTAAGTAACAAAGACACTGTGGCACAAAAAGCAAACATTAAAGAAACTAAAGCATTTGTCCAGAGTGAGTGTGGATGGTAGATAATGCACAGAACTTAAAAATACAAACTAAACAGACCAGCACATGGCAAAAACAATCAAATGGGGAGATAAAGGTCATGAATTAAATTTTTAAAAATCAGTATCGAGTCCACAAGGCTGTAAAATGGTCAATAAGAAGACGAGGTGCAGCTCCTTGAGCTTGCACTGAACTTCACGGGAACACAGCAGCATGCCAAGGACAAAAATGCGAGTTGGCAAGGTGGTGAATTAAGATGGTAAGCAGCCAAAAGCTCAGGATCATGCTTGACGGAATGTAACATTTCACAAAGTGATCACCCAATCTAGTTCTGTTCTCAGCAATGTTGAAAAGACTGCATTGTGAGCAGTGAATGTAATATCTTAAATTGAAAGTAGTATAAGTAAATCACTGCCTCACGTGTAGAGTGTATGTTGGATGGTGAGGAGAGAGAAGATAAACGTGCATGTGTTCCATCTCTGTCTTTGCACAATCATGTGTCATGGCAAAGGGACAAGGTGGATTAATTGAAAAGTTGAGAAATGGCAGAGGATGATCCATTAAACGTGGAGGCTGGTAGGGTTTTCAACTCATACTTGAGTCAAGAGTCATACAGCATGGAAACAGACCTTTCGGACCAACTCATCCATGCCAACCAGGTTTCCCAAACTGAAACTAGTCCCATGTGCCTGCATTTGGCCCATATCCCTCTGTATCTTTCCTATTCAATTACCTGTCCAAATGTCTTTTGCATGTTGTAACTGTAACTGCATCTACCATTTCCTCTGGCAGTTCATTCCATATACACACACCCTCTATGTGAAAAAGTTATCCCTCAGAATCTTTTCCCCTCTCACGTTAAACGTATGCCCTCTAGTTTTGAATTCCCCTACCCTTGGGAAAAGGCCTTCATTATTCACCTCATCTATATCCCTTGTGACTTCTATAAATCTCTGAGGTCACCTCTCAACCTCCTAGCTCCAGGGAAAAACGTCCCAGCTTATCCTGTCTCTCTCTATAAGTCAAACCCTCGAGCCCCAGTAACATCCTTATAAATTTTTTCTGCACCCATTCCAATTTAGTAACATCATTCCTATAACTGGGTGACCAGAACTGGACACAGTACTCCAGAAGTGGCATCACCAATGTCCTGTAAAACCTCCACATGACATCCCAACTCCAATACTCAAGGCTCTGACCAATGAAGACAAGAGTGCCAAATGCCTCCTTCACCACCCTGTCTACCTGTGACAGCACTTTCAAGGAACAATGTACCTATACCCCTACATCTCCTTCTGTTCAACAACACTCCCCAGGGCCCTACCATTAACTGTATTAAGTCCTGTCCTGGCTTGTCTTACCGAAATGCAACACCTTGTATTTATCCAAATTAAACTCCATCTGTCACTTCTCGGCCCATTGGCCCAACTGTGGACTTGAAACATTCACGGTTTCTCTCTTACCTTACAGACGTTACAAGAACTATCAAGTATTTTCAGTAATTTTGGATTTGATTTCAGTTTTTCAGCATTTGCAATATTTTATCTTAAATGTTCTTTGTTGAGTTGAGGAAAGTAAAAGGGAAAAGGGTGCACAATACAGTCAAAGTTGAAAAGTAGAATAAAAGCTAAAATGAAATCAGATAATAGCAATCAGGTGACACTAAGCTAGGATCATAAAATGAAGAAAAGGCATGACATGAGTTTCTGCTCCCAAAAATCAGTCAAATCAGCACACGTGTGTGCGCGCACACAAAGGAATTTAAAATATCAACAATGTCTAACCAGGCTTAGTTTCTGTGATCTTTGGGCTAATTGAAAGAAAAATTTAGAAGCAGGCTCCACTTACAAAAACTGATCACACAGCAAGCCCAAACTTTCATACAGTTACTAACATTTGTTGATTTTCGAGAAGGCTCTCAAAATGCAGCTCCTCCAACCCCCTCCCCCCACCATTGGTCAGACTGTCAATAAAAAAAACAAAAACATTTTTAAGAATTTTATGATACCATTACAATGGTGTAATTAGCAACATGCTATTTAATTGTTTTAATTTCATTTTGCAATTGTTTAAACTTGGATTACTCTGTCAGTGGACTAGAAATTGGCTAAAATGTTTATTTTTATGATAAAGCCATTTTGAGCAGCACTACACAACCTCCGAGTATTTCAAGGAATGTCTGCAATGAAAAATTTAAGTTGGCACTCTAAATTACTGCAAGGTTGTGCTGGTTCACTAAAGATTTTTCTTTTGTTCAGTAACGTGCAAATAAAATTAAAATGAGGCTCCAGCAAAATACTTAAAATTGAGATTGTATACAATTCCCTAATTGTGCCCAAAACAAATACAGTTTGCTATGATGTTTCATCAGTTCCATCAGAAAATCTATAAATGATGACAGAAAACTTAAACAACCTATTCACAAGATATTTCTTAAGATACCATTGTTAACAATTTGAATAACAAATCTGTCACAACTACTTACCTCGAGTCCCATCGATCAGATTTGGTGTCATACTTATAAGTTGGTCTGAAATGAATTTCCCCTTCATTAAAGTCTGCAAATGCTTTCTTAGTTTTGCGTTGAATATTTAACTGAAAAATAATATAAATAAGTTGTCATAATTATTTATTAATTAATTTTAATCAAATTATGCTCTTGATCCAAGCTAAAGTGCGCCCTCCTGCATTGCGGATAAGCTGATGGAATCAGAAATCAAGCTGCCAATGATTTCTATATAAAAACAACATACAAACCCATATCAACGGTGCTACAAACTACAAAGCAGTAAAGTTTACCCTAATTGATATTACTAACAGGACACACTTTAAGAACACTGTAGCTTTTTAGATATTCAAGATATAAAGCAAAATCACAGTTTCCAAAAACATGCAATTGGTCAACAACAAGGAATGTCCTCTACAAAATGCTGACAGTACGCTGGCAATCTTAATGCTCCTCATCATTTTGAAGTTTTTCCTAAATCTCATTGTATAATTTGACCTAAAACAGACGAGCTCATAATTGTTCTCAAAACTAAATGCATAATAAAATTATTATTTGAAGAACATGTACTAAAAACTCAAAATGCATAGTAATGAACAGAAATTTAGTATTAAGTATTTTTTCATATAAACAAAAGTTGTGCTTTACGCCAGTTTCAGAAATTCCAGTTTGCAGGCTCCAGCAGCCTCCTCTCTACCATGGACGTGCAGTCCCTTTACACATTCATCCCCCACCAGGATGATCTCACGGCTCTCCATTTCTTCGTGCAGTGGAGACCTGAACCGTCCCCACGCACCACCACTCTCTTCCACTTGGCTGACCCTGTCCTCACCCTCAATAACTTCTCTTTTAAAACTCCTGTCATTTTTTTCAGGTCAGATGGGTGGCCATGGGTACCTGCAGGGGCCCCAGTTATGCCTGTCTCTTCGTGGGGTACGTGGAACATTCCTTGCTCCAATCCTATTCTGGCCCCCACCCACATCTCTTTCTCTGATATATCAGTGATATCATAAGTGCTACTTCCCTCTCTCGTCCGGAATTAGAAAAGTTCACCGGTTTAGTTACCAATTTCCACCCTGCTCTCACCTTCACCTGGTGTACCTCTGACTCCTCCCTTACCTTCCTCGACATCTGTTTCCATTTCTGGGGACAGACTGGCCACGAATATCCGCTTTAAACCCACCGACTCCCACAACTACCTGGACTATACATCCTCACACCTTGCTTCCTGTAAACATACTATTCCATTCTGCCAGTTCCTTTGTCTCCGTCGTGGCCAACTTCGACAAGGGAGCCTCTGAAATGTCCACCTTCTTCCTCAACCGAGGACTCCCCAATACTGTTGTTGACAGGACCCTCAACTGGGTCTGACCCATCTCCCACACTTCCGCCCTCACCCCCTCCCGCAACAGCGATAGGGTTCATCTACATCCAGAAGATCATCAGCCGCCATTTCTGCCACCTCCAGCAAAATTCTACAACCAAAATTCCCTCCCCTCTTGTCTGCCTTCCACAGGGACCGTTCCCTTTGGAACACCCTGGTCTGCTCTTCCTTCACTCCCAACATCCCCCGTCTTACAGCACCTTCTCTTGTAAAAATGACCCTGAGCTTCCAGTTGCCTGCCACTTTAACACACCACCCTGTTCTCTGGCCAACATCTTTCTCTCTGGCTTGCTGCAGTGTTCCAGTGAAGATCAGTGCAAGCTGGAGGAATACCACCTCATTTTCCGCTTAGCAACCTTACAGCCCTCCCTACTCAATATTGAGTTCAATAATTTTAGGGCCTGAACTCTCCCATGTTCTAGCCCCCAATTGCACACACTAGGCCTTGTTATCACATAGCCTGGCATTACACACTACCCATTGTTAGCCACCAACATCTCCATTAACAGCTATTTACCCTCCCAGCCGGATTGTTATCCACTCCTTTGTCTGTCCAACTGTTCTTCTCTCTCTGTGAGCTCTATCCCCACCTATCATTTACTCCTTACCCTCACCCCCCACTCTATCATATATCAACATATTCCTAGCTACCATCAATGCTGAGGAAAGGAAGCGTCACTGGACCCAAAATGTTAACTGATTTCTCTTCACAGATACTGCCAGACCTGCTGAGCTTTTCCAGCAATCTCTATTTTTGTTTCTGATTTACAGAATCCACAATTCTTTCTCTTTTTTTTAACGTTACGAGGAACACTCATACATTTTTCCCATGCTGATCACATGTACAACAATAGCTGCTCATCTTTCAAAATTCTGCACCTTTCTGTTCTTTTACAGGATGGGGCCTCACTGGCTAGGCCAGCCTTTACTAACCATCCCTAACTGCCCTTGAAGGTAGTGATGAGTAATTAGGAATGGGCAATAAAGGCTGGCCTAGCCAGCATAGCCCACATCCCGTGAAGGAATAAAAATTGCACAATGTGCACATCCTGCCTACACTCCACAAATGGATTTTAAAAATAGAAACAGGTTGCAGATGTAGCTTGGATATAATCAAGCCAGTTTATTCTATAATTATTAGTCACAAAATTTAATGTTTGGTATTTAAGTATAACAATACAAACAAGTTAGCAGTACCAAACAAAATCAGCACATTTTAAAATACTTATAATTACAGTTCTATTGATTATACCAAAATTATTTATGGCAATATTTTCACAATTCTAAGGAGCTAGCAAAGATGGTATATTTAACTTTCCCTACTTGGTCATATTCCAAAAGTTTCTTCAAATCTTGCTTCTCTATCAGTGCCTTCACTTCACTGGCATCTGGGAGACACAGCCTGTAATTCAGATCCCCGAGCCAAATAACAACACTGCAACAAGAAATGTAAAGAATTAGAAAAGTCAGAAAATGCCGCAACCAATTTGAAAAAAGTACAGGAAGTGCATTATAGTAAAGTCTGGCTTTTTGTTGGGGATATGTTCCTGGAGAATCTTGCAAATAGTGAGATAGCAAAGAGCAAATGTGTGTTAGAATGGAAATCAGTTGGATACGTTCCAAACATTCAAACTTGTGACATTTACAGCACAGCACAAGTTAAAATTGGATTAAAACATTTTAAATTTTTTCTTTAAATTAGTGAATAGTATAATAAACTGAGAAGTATATAAAATTTGTTAGACTGACCGCAATCATTGGGCACTTCAGCAGAAGGTATCTAGGTAACGTTGGTGGAGGTACATATAACTTTTTTTAATGCACAAAGTATTTTTATACCCTGTCTTCAAAGAAATACAGTGTTTATATAGAAACTTGCCTTGCACTGTGTCTACATATGAGACATAGCTCAGAGGTAGATGGAAAATTATTCCTGCTTTTCAACTTGACCTATGAATGTCCTGGATTACCTGGTTTGTAGTAGCAGTTCACATTAGCCAATGGCTATTACAACAAACAGTCCTTCATTTATAATGTTTGGACTATATTTTCACATTTTTCCTGTGCCAAGTACTTGGCCAAATGGCTGAGGACCAAACTACCTGCTTGCATGTTTAACAGGTATATCTGCAGATTTATATTTCTTGATTATATATTACTAAGTTCAATAAATCAGAAGTGCACACCTAAATACTACGTGTTTATTGTTCATTTGCCAGACGACTTGTTAAATCCAATAAATTCACAGTAAGCTTACTTACGGAGTCCGGCTTGTTGGATTAAGCACAAACAAAAACTATACTGGAAGTTGCCAGAATTGCAATACAGTGTCACTTTTCTAAGTGCCTGCCAAACTGCCTAGTGTCAAATAAAAGACTGGAGGGCACAGATATTTCAGTGATTTTCACCTATGCAGTTTGGTTTAAATTGACAGAAAGTAAAATCCCTTGTATTCTATTCTTAAGAGTCCTAAATAGAATTGTTTAGGCATTCTTATTCCAGTATACCAAAATGAACCTACAGCAGAAAATATTGTACTTTTTGGCAAAGTCAGAGAAACTGGTGCAAAACTTACAGTGAGGTAACAGAAAACATTCTTTTAATGGCACACTTTGTTGGGAGAAAGAAAGGGAAAACTGTACTGCATTCAAACATATTATTGTATTATTCTTGACTCTGGAATGTTAGATTCAGAAACTGGGTGCTCTAATTGAAACAGTATTTTACTACCCAGTGTGAACATTCCTCACTTTGTTAAACTCAAAATTTATACACACAGAATAATGACCATGCTTACACAAACATGGGGCTGAACGTCAATTGTTCAATACTTTGACCCAATTAGCAGGTATTCCTTAAGCACTTTTTCGTACTCACTCATGTTTACTAATGCTTATAGAAGGTTGATTCTGAGCTACTTGGAAAATCATGCGGGCACAGATATCTTTGTAATCCTGATTCCGTCTCTCAAAGTCCTCCACATGAGCAGCTAAGTGAGAATTCACTATGCAGAAACTTGTGTTGTGAAAGACAAACCGTACTGCCACTCCACCTTTATTACCCTGAGAACAGGAACACATGCATGTTAATTAATCTTCTGGAATTCTGGCTGTTTTCTGACATTTTATCGAGAAGGTAGACCTCATGATATATTTTAACATAAGCACTTGGTTGTTTTTTTCTAAAAACAGACAGGTACCACAAAAATAATTTGTGTCACAAGCCAAAGTTAGGTATAATTCTTTCATACGCCTTGATTTGGCAGTAAACCTTTGGATTCATCGTTTATTGAAGGCAGTGTCCCAACAATCTTAAACATGTTTTTAATAATTAAAGACCTTAAAATTATGATATGAATTTATTTTGTATCATGCTTTACACCAATGTGAAGGTCGTAGATATTTACAACAATCACTAAATTGTAGGAAAAAACTACTAGAAATGCATAGCTAATTCAGTTTCTGTAAACAGAAAAATGTATCCTTCAGCATTGTCAATAATTTTGTTCTTACCATCTTTCCCATGATTCCTGTTCCTACTGTCTCTGCTTCCACATCTCTTATGTACTTTTCATGCTCCTTTTTAACAAATACGATCATCATCATTCCAACTAAACGAATCAATTTAATCTAAAACATGGCAAATAAAGGGGAAAAGTAAGAGATACAAAATGCATTCAGAAACACCTACGAGTGACAGGACATGTACACAAATAGAGAAACAGTATGTCTTGCAGTCCCATTTTTGGAAGACAGAAGGTGGAGGTTTTTTTTAAAATGATTCTTTCCTTAGGTCCACCATTGCCATACAAGACCACAACTATGAGAATTAGCAAATCCGCTGCTTCCAGGCCTCAGTCAGCTGGTGGCATTTGCCTGCAAAGTTCAAAGAAACTTGTTCTTTACTATTAACCACGGCACTTAGTGAATTTCTGATACAGACAGAACCTTTGTTTAGAGTCACACCTACCAGACAGTTTTAACACTCCCTCTGTGACACACTAATGGTATTCCACTCAAGTGAACATATTTAACATTTATTGTCTCTGTTCCACCTTTCTGTGGAGTGCTGTTTTCAGACAATATTTTTCAATTAAAAAGATTTAGCTGTGCCCATTGGCCTCTCCCCACAATACCAAGTGTTCCAAGATAATCAATTCATTTTGGCATTGTCACGAAATATGCCAATTGAGAAACTGTCAATGGAAAATGACACACTGATATAGGATGGTGACATCCCCACCAGCCCTCTAACCCTTTTGGAAATATTCATTTTTGTTAAATGAGCAAAAATAAGAGATTCATTGTGGAAATTTAAAAATTAGTAACAAATACAAGCTGAACTATTGATTGAACCTCAAGGCCTTATACACTTGATCTTTGTAACAGAACTACAGAAAAGGTAGGTCATTTAAGAAAGAAAGTCCTTTAAAAGAAACATTTTCTGTTTGAATCTTTGTAGATATTAAGTTGCTTAGTTTTCAACCTCAACTATTTAGGCACTCAATTAATTTTGCACAATTTGGAGGCACTGTAACTTACTCTGTAATATTTGGATTTGTGGTGCAAACTTCTCTCTACAGCAGTCAGCCATTCTTGTTCCTTGTAAGAATCGAAGTAAAAGAAAGCTTCAGTACTCAGATCCAACTCCTGAAAACTTAAAATCGAGTAAAAGAATTAGTGATCGAAGTCAACATGTAAAGCAAGATTACATCTAAAAGTAAAATAAATCCTGTAAGGTATCGTACAGTTCAAATGATTTTCAACATAATCAAAAATTATGAAAATAATAAATTTGTGCTCTATTTGACCTCATCCTCGCCAATCTGACTGTTGGAGTTGCATCTTTTCACAACAGTATTGGGAAGAATGACTATTGCATAGCCGTTGTGAAGGCGGAGATTCATCTTCACATTTAGGATGCTCTGTCCTGTATTATCAGCATGATCAGAGTCAGAGCTTTACAGCACGAAAAGGGGCTTTCGGTCAATCATGCACCAGTAATCTCTCTCTATCCTAATCCCATTTTCCTTGCTGCTTGCATGCAAAAAACAGCAGAAGCAGCATGCAATAGATGTAGTTAAGTATTCCAATAGCCACCAGATCAGACCCACGCTCTGCAGTCCTAACACATTCAGCCACAATTGGTGATGGACAGTTTAAACAGCTGACTGGAGGGAGCAGTCTCCACAAGCATCTCCAAACACCACTGATCAGTGAGCACAAAACATCACAGCAAAAGTTAAGGCTGAAGCATTTGCCACTATCTTCAGCCAGAAGTGTCAAGTGGATGATCCAGTTTGGCCTCTTCCTGCATCACAGATGCTAGTCTTCCACCAGTTCAATTTACTCCATGTACTGTCAAGAAACTGTTGAGGGATATGGGCCTAGACTGCACTCGTAACTAAGTTGTTCCAACAAAGCCACAGCACTGGCAACTATCTGCAACCAAGGAAATTGCCCAGGTATTTTCTGTACACAAAGAGCAGGACAAATAAAAACCAGCCAATTACTGTGCCATCGGGCTACTCTTGATCATCAAAGAGATGAAAAATATTGCCAGTGCTATCAAGCACACTTACACAGCAATAACCCAGTCAGTGATGCTCAGTTTGGGTTCCACCAGGCCCACTCTGCTGCTGACCTCAATATAGTATTGGCCTAAATGTGGACAAAAAAGACCAACCAAAAGGTGAGGTAAGAGCATCTGCCCTTGACAGAATGGCACTTTTAGTTTAGCATCAAGGTGCCTTAGCAAAACTGAAGCCAGTGTGAATTGGAGGAAAAGCTCTCTGTTGGTTGGAGTCATACCACAGAAAAAAATGATGCTGCAGTCATTAGGGTCAATTATTTCTGTTCCTGAATATCAATACAGGAGCCCCTCAGGACCGTTTTGGCTGCTTCACCCATCTCTAACCTTGGGATGGAGGGATGTTCACCAATTCACACCATTCACAACTCCTCAGACACACTGCAGTCTGTGTTTATATGCAGTGAGATCTGGACAACATCCAGGCTTGGTGATACATGATAATTAATATTCTCACCATAAAAAAAGCTTGACAATGTCTAAGTCCAACAGCAGTGAGTCCAACCAAATAACTGAATATCAACATCCGGGAGGGGTTACAACTGACAAGAAACTGAACTGATTCACTCATTTAAATACTTTCGATGCAGGAACAGGTCTGATGTTGGAAATGCCGCAGCAAGTAACTCACCACCTGCCTGCCCATCATCTATAATGACAGGAGTGTGATGGAATAATCTCCACTTGTCTAGATGAGTGCAATTCCAAGAACATTCAAAATGTGAAACAATATAAAAGCAGTCTGCCTGATAGGCACTGCATCCACCACCTTAAACATTCACACCCTCCACTATAGACACCATGATGGCAGTGCAAATGCTCATTTGACAGCACTATCCAAGTCCATGACCTGCATCACCCAGAAGGACAAGAACAGCAGATAGGGATGTGACAGCCTTGTGGTATTATCATTGCACTGTTGATCCAGAGACCCAGGTAAAGTTCTGGGAACTGCAGTTTGAATCCCACCACAGCAGATGGTGGAATTTGAATTCAATAACTAATGAACCAGATGACAATCGAGAATGATTTATGTTGTTTAGGAAAGGAAACTGCCATCTTTACCTGGTCTGGCCTACATGTGACTCCAAACAAACAGCAATGTGGTCAACACTAAACTGACAATTAGGGATAAACAATAAATACTCTCCTACCAATGATGCCCATGTGCAGTGAATGAATTAAAAGAAAGCAGGGTAACACCACCACCTGCAAGTCTCGTACTATCCTGACTTGGACTACATAGCCTTTCCTTCACTGTTGCTATATCAAAATCCAAAGTTCCCTTTCTAATTGTGCTCCTTAACTACATTACCACAGCAGGTCAAGATGGCAGCTCACCACTACATTCTTTAGAGTAATTAGGAATGTGCAAAGA
Source organism: Rhincodon typus (assembly GCF_021869965.1). NCBI lineage: Eukaryota > Metazoa > Chordata > Chondrichthyes > Orectolobiformes > Rhincodontidae > Rhincodon > Rhincodon typus. The sequence goes on from NC_063345.1 coordinate 41,157,658, forward strand.
TGGCCAGGTCCCATGAAACAATGAAAAAAACTATTTAATTTATGACAATTTAATTATGTCGCTTACCCTAGACAGTACACATCAGGTGGCTGAGGATCAGCACGAAGCCATGGATCCAAGCTAGTATCAGGAGATTGTCCATTCACATTCCAGGTGCCAATAAAAAACCTGGAGACAGAATCACACATGAACTTCTCCCCTTGTCATTTAAGCTTGACCTTTTCAAAGGCAAAATCAATATTTGATTTTTAAAAATTATACCAGCTCTAATCATATGATGTAACCATGAAGATAAAATAGACATGTCTGAAATTGTCTCAAGCAATCAAACTGCATTTTTATATTGAGACAGATACTTTAAACCAATCTTGTACACAAATTCAAACAACTAAATGTTTTAATGCTACATTTATTGAAGCTATATACATCAATTACTGATGAACATTCTGTACCCTTGACACCCTTGGTGCTTCCCTAAATCAACGTTCAACACAGTGGAGTACTAAATCATCAGCTGAGGTTTGCTCATTTTTGACCCGATTCCAAAAGACATCTTAGGATCCAGAGATAATGTTGGAGACTTTTAAGACAACAGCCTCCCAACGACACACGACTGTGACACCACCTTTGGTGGATCACTCCTGCAGGTCAGACAGCACATTAACAATAATGGTGGTAGTGGTGTCTGCAATATTGCTAGTAAAGGCATAATTCCAAGAAGGTGGCTGACAGGCTATTACTTAACTAGTCTGTGGGACAGATCTCCCAATTTTGACACAAGCCCCAAATCGTTCAAATTCATGTTCTCCAATTTCAGACCGTATGATGGAGGAAGATTTATCGATGAACCACTATTTGCTCCCTTTTGATGTCAGATTATTTTCCTTCTTTGCTGAATATTTAATTTAGTTATCTAATTCAATATAGCACCTCAGTAAACATCTCTGTTGCTTTTCCACTGAACTTTGTGGCTGTTAATCTTCCGAGTGTTTTCAGGAATTAATTGCCTTGACACTACCTAAATAACTTGGTAAAGATATCCAAGGGGCAATAAAAATGGTAAGCTTCCAATTTGATTTGAAAAACATTTTCTCAGTATACAGTTATTATAAAATGCTTTGTCACTTCTGAATGACATCAGCTCCTCTTTATATGGGCACTTTGTTTGTGCCACCAAGAGGTGGCGTTTGAATCATTTGCAACCAAACAATAGCTTAATCAACATGAAACTCTGAAGAGATGCATGAAAATCTAGATGCATAAATCCTTCGGAGAAGCTTGTCTGGATGGGGATAGCCTTCGGATATTTGTTAGATAATCAAACTTCAGACTTGATCATGATTTCTCACTTCTCAACGATGAAACAAGGGACATATAGTATGATAAAGCTCTCAGAACAAAACATCCCCAGAATGAGTCAAAAATGAACCCTCTATGCTAAACGTTGCAAATATTAACTAAAATGAGTAATCAATCCAGAAACCTTATTCTAACATTTAGATTCACAATCTCATACAATGAGATGGAAGAAAATACTAACCTAAAATTCTGAATATTGACATATTCTCTTTCACGTCGTGCAAGGTAATGTTTAATCAGACCTTCTCTGGCACCAGACTGATTACTTGGCTCAAACAGCTTTCGCATAGTATTGGATACTCTTGGCTGCCCATTCCGTGGTGCCTCCTTCTCAGTGGTTGGCCTATAACACATATACACATAATTAAGTTCCCAATTGCTGCTTTAAAGTGATTGTGAAAAAGAATTAGAAGAGAGGAATACAAACCTTTAAAAGAGGAATGTGGACTAGAATTAGGAAGTGGAATAAAACAGGTGCTATGTGAGGAACAGCTAGTGTCAATGTGTAGTCTACAGGTAAACGGCAAAAACAATAATGCAAAACCAATTTGTGTGGTCATTTTACTTAAGATTTAAGACCAGTGCTACACAGATTAAAGTTTCTCAGTTGCCGATGTCTTTAGCTTTTACCTGTACATGAAAAACATTTAATTATAACAGTGTTTCCCAAACTTTTCACAAAAGAGCTCATGCTAAGACCTTAGACTTTAAGTAACTCCAGAACCAAAACTGTAGGTAAGGTGGTTGAGACCTGCTCAGCAAGGTAGTTTACACTAAAAAAGTTAAGACCCGTCTCTTAAAAGGCTGTGCTTGTAGCTGCAATTGGGTCCCATGGAGCAGATGATTATACTATGCCGCTAAAAAGTCCGCTAACATTCATGGTCAAATCTCACATGAATAACAGCCACTGAATCAAGGTGCATGCAGGAAATCAGCACTGGAGGAACTGTAACGCAGTAAGTAGTTAATAAATTAGGCAGCAAAGGAGAAAATCCTGTTTGATGTTCTTACTCAAAGGAGATTTTTACATTTAAACCTTCACAGGTTTTCTCATGATTCCGAGGGACACTGAAAAGTGATCTGATATTTCAAATCCTGGCTGATTTCCCTTGCCAATGGATGAAGATGGGTAATGAGGCAAAGGTTAGTAACCAACTGTGGTCCCAGTGGACCATTATAGTTTAGTTTAATCTGTTACTCACTCTATCCGAGGAGGCACTGCCACAGGTGTAAAACTGCTTGCAGTTTGGTTCTGTTGATTTTTCTTCTCCAGATTTAGAATATCACTGAAATCATCGTCAAACCTAAATTCTAACAGAGAAGCAAACTGCTAAGTAACCAACTTTAAAGCTTTTCTTAAAATATGCAAACCAACCAAAATCGCAGACATAATGATACTGTAGCAGTGCAAGCTTTTTGTTAGGAAATCCAGAAATGCAGAGCTCTACCAAACCCATGCCAGACCTCATCAGAATTTTGCTTTGCTTCGTATTCGCCCACAGAAGCCAGCCACATTGAGCCACATTTAATCCTACACGATGTTCAAAGGAAGTGGATGCAGGGTGGTTGTCAAAATAGAGTGGAGAGGTTAACAGACCCCAAGTGAAACAGAAGAAATGCTTGCAGCACCATAAAATACTTTCATTGTAGTGCAAAATACCATACTCTTTCTGGTAGCAGACTCATGACAAGCTGTATCGAAATCTCCACCTACCTGCAGGTCTTTCCAGAAAGCTACAATTCTGACTTATGGAGGTAGTGCCATGGAATGCCTTCTTCACAGCCACCTTAAACATCACCTCTTTCAAATCAGCTGTTAATACTGTGCAGGACTAGGCATCATCTTGAGGGTCAAAAACAAAGTTGCTGGAAAAGCTCAGCAGGTCTGGCAGCATCTGTGGAGGAGAAAA
>NC_063345.1:41170926-41262197 GCF_021869965.1 Rhincodon typus
TGATCTAGGCCCGAAACGTCAGCCTCTCTGCTCCTATGATGCTGCTTGGGCTGCTGTGTTCATCCATCCCTGCACCTTGTTGTCTCAGATTCTCCAGCATCTGCAGTTCCTACTATCCCTTTCAAAATCATGTATGTTTCAATGAGATCACTTCATTTTTCTGAATGCTAATCAATATAGGCCTAACCTGTTTAGCCATTTTTGGTGAGTCAACCCCTTCATCCCAGGAATCAGCCAAATGAATCTCTTTTGAACTGCCTCCAAGGCCAGGACATCCTATCTAAAACATGGGGATCAAAACTGCACACAGTACTCCAGGTTTGGCCTCATCAATACACTATACAGTTGCAAGATGACTTTATTTTTGAACTCCACCCCCCCAGCAATAAAAGCCAAAACTCCATTTGCCTTTTTAATTACTTGCTGCAATCTGCACATGAGCATCTTGTGTTTCATGCATAAGAACACCCATTTTCTTCTGCATTACACTTTTTTTGTAGTCTCACCATTTTAATACATTACACTCTGCCTCCTCATCCAAGTCATTAATATAGATGTTAAATAATTAAGGCTCTAGGACTGATTCTTCTGGCAATCTACTGCTTATATCTTTCCAACCTGAAAAAGACCCATTAATCCTCACTCTATCATATGTGTGTTAACCAATCCCCAATCAATGATGACACATTAACCACAATGTAAGCTCAGATTTTATGTAATTCCCTTTTATGTGCTGCCTTATTCAATGCCATCTGGAAATCAAAGTGTATTATATCTACTGATTTCTCTTTATCAACTCTGGTCATTATATCCTCAAAGAACTTTAACAAATTTGTCAAACATGATTTCCTCTTCACAAAACTATGTTTCTGATTGTGTTAAGATTTTATATATGCCCTGGTATTTCTTCTTTATTAAATGGGGCGAAAGCTTTTCTCCTCCTAGCAACAGATATTTCACTAACAAGCAGCCATCTCCTTCAAAGTGCCTGGATGCAGACCATCAGTTCCTTCCATGATTATCTCCTTCAGTCCATTCATTGTCAAATACTTTGCTCCTCATGACAGACTGTTTCAAGACCTCCAATTAGCATATTGTTTATCTGATATATTTTGGATGTTTACAGTCTTTTCTACCATGGAGGATGACGCAAAATATTGGTTTATACTATGTCATTTCCCCACTTTCAATTCTCTGTCACATCCTCAAATGACCCCACACTCACTTATCCTCTTGTTTATATCCCTGAATATAATGCTGTTTGCTTTTATATTTCTTGCTAATTTACTCTCATCATCGGTTTTCCCTTTTTATTAGCTTTTCAAGCATCTGCCACTTGTTTGTAAAACGTTCCAATCTTCTGGCCTACCACTAGCTTTCACCATCTGCCATCTTTTGATCGGATACTCTGCTTCACCGCCTCTGTTAACCACAGGTCGTTCATCTTTCTCATTTGAGCCTTTCTTTTTGACTGGAGTACATTCTACTGAGTGTTATGAAATATAGCTTAAACATCAGAAACTAATCACCTCTGGAGCTTCCCCAGTCTATTTCCTTAGCCTCTTTAGACAACTTTGTTTTCATGCCTCTGTAACTGCTCTTATTTGAGGATTACTCATTTGAAACCCAAACTGCTTTCCCTCAAGCTGATTTTGAAATTCTACCATGCTGTGACTGCTACCCCTAGAAGGTCCTTAACTATGAGATCTCCTATTAATTCTATTTCATTGCACATTGCTAAATATAAAATAGCTTGTTCCCAAGTAGGTTACTGCTCTAAGAAACAATCCCTGATGCACTCTACAAATTCAACTTCCTTGTTACCTTTGCCCATATGATTTGTGCAGTCAACATGCAGATTAAGATCACCCATAATAACATGAACATTCTTCTCTTACGCCTCCATTATTTCTTGATTTATTCTTTGTCCTACAATGAGGTAAATTGTTGGAGGATTACGGACCACTTCCACCATGATTTCTTTCACTTCCTGTTCCTTACTTCTATCCAAACTGATTTCACATTACAATCTACTGCAACCACTACTCACCACCACAGTGATAATAATGCTACCCCTCCACCTTTTCTGTTTTACCTATTCTTCTAGATGTTGAATAAATACCTCTGAATATTGAGGTCCCAGTCCTAGTCACCCTGCAACCATGTCTCTGTAATAGCTACGAAGTCATATTCATTTATTTCTAATTGCACCATCAACACATTCAACTCGCTACAAATGCTGTATATGTTCAGATAAACAGCCTCAAGCTTTGACTTTATATCGTTACTACTTATTCTAGTTCCATATTCTGTTGTATTTTTCTGCAGATATTTTGTCCCTTCTGGTCACATTTTGATTATCGTTCATCTCATCACTCCACTGCATCCTTGCTTTTTTTTAAAATAAAACTTTGCTTCAATTGAACTCTCTGCTCCACTGATTATTTTAAAGCTGTATTTACAGTCCTAGTTCTGTGATTATCCAGAAAACTGGATCCAGCTTAGTCCAAATGAAGCCAGCCTGGACGAACCCGTTGTCTCTTTTCCCAGTACTGGTTCCAGTGCCTCTTGAATTGGAACACATTTCTGGTCAGGCAATTCTTTGAGCCATGTATTTACCTCTCTCATATTAATTATTCTACATCAATTTGCATGTGGCTTTGATAGTATTCCTGGAGTTTATGGCCTTTGTGGTTTTGCTTTATAATTTTGTCTCCAGCTGCTTGTAATCCCTCAACAGAACTTCTTCCTTAGCTCTACCTGTGTATTTGGTACCTGGGTGTACCATAAGAATTGGATCCTTCCCCTCCCACTGCCAGTTTCTCTTCAGCCCAAAAGTGATGCCCTGAACCTTGGCACCAGGTAGGCAACAGAGTCTTCTGGACTCTTTCTTTGCTGCAAAAACAAAACAGCATCTATTCCCTTAATTGTACTATTATCTATTAAAACAACATTTTTCTTTTCAGCCCTGACTTAAATGTGCTCAGCTTGGCCATCCTCCCTGCAATATGTGTCCCACGCCATGTGAAAGAACCTTGTACCTACTGGACAAGGGCACCGGTGCAGGCACTTCCAAAGCTAAATTAGGGATTCCAATACATGTCACACTCAAGTTTCACACTCTCCTGACCCTAACTATATGCTAAATTAATCCAAGGAGAGTGACTGTCTCCTGAAACACGGTATTCAGTTACATTTTCGCTCACACTCTCCATGTGGTGTGGCAATGCCCACAGCTTGGACTCCAGCTCATCAACTCTGAGCTGATTTCCTCGAGCAGTCACCACTTGATGTTTTGTTCACTGTAGCTCGCAACTACATTAATTCACTCCCACATATTAGTGGCAACTCGTGGCTTGCCCAGCTTTTTCCATTCTATTTAAAATATTTAATATCCAAATTAATTAAAAGTTAATTTCCCAAGCATACTCTTCATGTGTAAAAAGTCTCCTGATTTAACCCAATTGATCAATCAAAAGGGATACAGAAGAAACAATCACCAATCACCCATTTTCATAAGACATCACAATATAGCCCCAACAGCCACAAACAGGTTCAGGGGGCTCTCCACTTCCAGTTTCTAATATCTTCCCCAGCCCCACCTCCACTGTTGACCTTCGCAGGGGTTCTCAAGATGCTCAATATGAATTATTTTTCCATGCGCAGTCACTTTTTTGTGGACAAATGCACCTCCCACTTTGCAGGCAGTAATAAGGCAAATGATCAGTAAATCTTTTCCTTTGCAATGTTAATGAGGGAAAGATGTTATCTAGGGTGGGGGGGAGTGGGAGAATTTCCTACAATTTGTGCTATGAGTTAGCTGAACAGATAGATGAGATCTTGGTTTAAAAGACTCATCGGAACAATAGCACTTCCAACAATGCAGCACTGGACTGTCATCTTAGATTATATGCTCAGTTCCTTGTAACTTTCAGAGTCCAATTTGAAAGTAAACCAAGCTGATACTAGCAATATCTCATCCAGCTTGGCAGCAAATGTTCTTAGAGACAGGAAGGCAGTCAAAACACCCCAAAAGTGGATAAATAGATACAACCGCATCAACTAAATTAGATAGATGCTGACTGATTAATGAAGAGAATTCCATTATTTGGGTGAAAGCACTGGCCATCATTAACAACATCCAGGGGAATAAGTATCATTGGGTACCATCACCACTTATAGAGAGAGAAGTACAGTAGGCGGTGTATTGGTGCTTAAAAATTTAAAATATAAAGCAGCTAAATTAATCTTCAGGACACCTGCTTACTTGGAGGAAAACTTGTTTTTTAAATTGCTGCCTAGAGGGATAGAAAGGACTCACAAGAACATCCTTCAGCTGGTCTAAAAGGAAATTATGAAGATTGCAGATAAATTCACCTGTGCACTTGAGAAGCATCACATCAGAAGCTGAAATCTAAATAATGCTATGTTTGTTGTTTTCAATGGAGCAAAGCCAAAGAAAAGATTGGCTTAGCTGAAGCAGAAGCTGATCAGAGTACTAACAAGCAATTTTGTCCTAAACTAAAGTTCAACCCCTTCTCCAAAAATTAAGGAGGAACAATCAACTCAAGAGTTTCAAGAATGATAGGAGGATGTAGGCTTGTCCTGACCAGGATATTTCAGCAGTGTGGTTTATTTCACTTTGTTTTCACTATTAATTCAAGGCTGCTAAGTTTGACTTGGGAAAGGATTTAGTATTTAACGTGCGAGCTGGAGACACATTCGTGTCCATGTCTGACATATAACAGATCACCTTCCTTGCACTAATTCTCATATTTAAAATCAATAATTCAGTATACCTCAAAGTCCAAGAATAGGAGAGAATGTTCTATGTGATGGATTAGATTAAAACAAATGGAATGCTAAAGACTCAAAACAAAATAATCAAGCTATTCCACATACTGCTATCCTTAATAGTTCTCCCTCCAAGAGGGGCAGAAAATCACATGCAGTTTCTTTTCAGGGGATGGGGCGTCGGAATTTAACTGACCTGATTATAGATAGACTGAAAAACAAAATGGTATTTGCCAGAATCATAACTGAATTGAACAAACTAGTATACACTGGGATTAACAGTTCTATTTTGAGAGCATATTTATTAGAAAAATTATGAATGGCCATTGCAGACAAACAGGACTTCATTGCTCCATCTTTACATTAAAGCCATACAAAATAATGTAAGTACTCACGTGTAAAAGGGTCATCAATTAAAAGAGCTTCCTCAGCCTCTGAAAGTAAGCAAACAATTCTTACATTATACTAAAGTATCTGACAGTTTATTGGTTAAGACATGGCTGAAAGTTCACTCATCATTCAAATATGTAACGTTAAAATCTTAAAGGTGGCGTGTAAGGAGAGATTTCCAGACAGTAGGACCAAAGCCACTCCAGCTTTCACTACCATGGCATGGTATAGTGAGGGGTGATGCATTAAATGTCAGAGTTGTAGGACTGAAATTTGGAAAAGGAAGAAAGATTGGAGAAGGTGGCAAGATTAGTATGGGAGGGAACCACATGGAGAAATTGTGGAGTTTAAAATCAGGCCTGGTTTAATTAGAAATCAATACAAGTTAATAACCAAAATTGGCGATAGGTGGATTAGTTAAGAGAGAGACAAATTTTCAAAAAATGCTGAAGACGACTGTGTACGTTGGTGTGCAAGGCAAGGTGGGATGGGGATTTCCATTCAGAAGACATTAGTTAACTCATGCAACATTTAAGAGAAACTGAGGTTAAGGAGGGCAATAATAACAAAAGATGAGGCATCAGCAATACAGGTGAAAGTCAGTGGCGCTGAAAGTGGATAGCATTAGATTTGAGCTCTGGGATGAAGAGGATGCCATGGCTTTACATGCTTAAACAGATGTTTGGGTAGCAAAAATTTTGTTTTGAATTCCTGGTTTTCAATTAAAGCAAACTTTGCCATAACTATAACGTGTCTCAAATACACTCAATGACTTGGCCTCCGCAGTCCTCAATGGCAATGAGTTCCACAGATTAACAACCCTCTGGTTGAAGAAACTCCTCCTCATCTCAGTTCTAAAGGGTTATCTCTTCACTCTGAGGCTGTGCCCTCGGATCCTAGTCTCTCCTAATAATGGAGACATCTTCTCCACATCCACTCTATCTAGGCCTTTCAGTATTAGAATTAGAATCCTCAGTGTGGAAACAGATCATTCGGCCCAACAAGTCCACAATGACCCATGCCCCTACTCCATCCCTGCAATCCCCCACAGCCAACACACAACCCTGAACACTATGGGTAACTTAGCATGGCCAATCCATGTAACTTGCACATCTTTGGACTGTGGGAAGAAACAGGAGAACCCGGCAGAAACCCACACAGACACAGGGAGAATGTGTAAACTCCACACAGACAGTCGCCCGAGGGTGGAATCGAACCCGGGTCCCTGGCGCTGCGAGACAGCAGTGCTAACCACTGAGACCCCGTGCCTCCCTGTTCTGTAAGTTTCAATGAGAGCCCCCTCATCTTTCTAAACTCCAATGAATATAAACCCAGAGTCTTCAAGCGCTCCTCAAACAACAAGCCCTTCACCCCCAGGATCATTCTTGTAAACCTCCTCTGGACCAACAGGTCCTTCCTTAGTCAGGGGACCCAACACTGGAACCCCTCCAATGCCAGCATTCCTTGGACACTGGGCTCAAAACAACTCTCAATATTCCAAATGTAGTTTAATCAGTGCCTCATACAGCCTCAGCAGTACATCCCTGCTCTCGTTTTCTAGCCCTTTTGAAATGAATACTAACATATCATTTGCGTTTCTAACTGCTAACTGAACCTGCATGTTAATCTTAATCTGAACTAGGACTCCCAAGTCTCTATGTGCTTCAGATTTCTGAAGCCTTTCCTAGTTTAGAAAATAGCCTACACCTCTATTCTTCCTATCAAAGTGCATAACCTCACACGCTCCCACATTGTATTCCTTCTGCCACTTCTTTGCCCACTCTTCTAGCCTAAGTCATTTAGCCGCCTCCATGCTTCCTCAAAACTATCTTTGCATCATCTGCAAACTGAGCAACAGATCGTTAAAGTATAACATGAAGAGTTTTGGTCTCTACAAAACTCCACTGTGGAACTCCAGTAGTCACCAGCTGCCATCTTGAAAAATACCCCTTTACTCTTACACTCTGCCTTCTACCAGTCAGCCAATCCTGTCTGCATGCCAATACCTTGCTGCTAACCCTTCTAAACCCTATGATTAGACAAGATAAGGTAAAGATTCCTTCAAACCATGTATAATTCTGCAGTATACACAAAGGCAAACTTCACTTGGGCTACTGCCAGAATCAGACCATTGATGCTCAAAATGCGATTAAGCCTGAGAGTTTTATCTTTGTATTTCCCTCCCCTTTTTCTTATATTGAAGAATTAACTTATGATCAGCATTTGTTAACTATAGCTGAAACCATACAAGAACTGCAGATCCAAAAACATATTTATATCATTATACATCAAACACATTATACTGCAGCACACCACATTATGATACTAACACTAAATCATTATTCTATTTAATTAACTCACATTCAAATTGGTTATATAGGAAAACAATTGTATTAGTAGATAAGAAAATAGTTATAGAAAGCAGAGTAAGATTAGAGTTATTAAAATACACACCCATTTCCCATTATAAGTATTAATGTCTGGCATTATCCCAGATTCAAAGTGTTGGAGCTGCTGCTCCTTGTACCTTGTATAATCTGAAACTGGTTATTAATGGGGATCACTGTCTGACATGCGATAGTTCCAACATTAGCTTCCGAAGTTGCAGAGATGAACAATCTGCAATAAGAAAACAAACTGACTTTATCAAATTTACTGCTGAGTAATTACAACAAGTTTGTAAAAGTTTCACAATGCTGAAGTGCAAAACAGGAAACTGTCGTAAATTTCAGCAAAGGATGAAGGGTGCAGGCTAGGTGGGTTAGCCATGGGAAATGTAGGGTTACAGGGATAGGGTGGGTCTGGGCGGGATGCTCTTCAGAGATTTGGTATGGACTCGATGGGTTAAATGTCCAGCCTCCACACTGTAGGGATTCTACAATAGAGAAACTCGGCAGGTCCAGCAGCATATGTGGAGAGTCAAAGAGAGCTAATGTTTCAGGCCTGTAACATTTCCTTCATTTAATGAAACATAACTCTGGAGAGAACGTAAAACTCTTCCAAGGTTGTCTGGGACGGATCGGTAGAGGATGAGGATATTATAATGAGACAGGAATCACAAGGAGAACTCACTGCCTTCCCAACTAGCCCAACTAAGTCAGGGCTGAGAATGGTGTTCCTGCCTGAAGAACAATTGAGGCTTTTAAGTATCTCTTAAAACGCATCTCACCCCATCATTGCTGAATTCGAGTAGCACTAAGGGAAGGTTCTTTTCAAGGGGGAGTGCTGGCAGTTAAATTCTGAAAAGTATCTAGGGACCACCATAACAAGTTTCCTCACATGGAAGGACATCTTCCCACTTTTTAAACTCGCACACCTTGTTGCAGCCTCCTTTCTTGACCCCAGGACCTCACTGATTATCATAGCTGCCTTTATTGGAAAGCTCCCAACCCTGATGTACATAGCAACTCTCAAAGGCTAGACCTGCCCAGAAGATGCCATGGACCCAGTTGCCAACCAGATAAGTGTTTGGCTGCATTAAAATCAGATCTGGGCGATCCCAGAGTGGTTGTGATAGAGTTGCCGCCGGCTTTCCAGTCAGTGGATAGGCCCAGCTCTGACGCGGGAACAAGATCAGTGTATAGCTAGTGTTAAAGGATTAACAATGAAAGAATGGAAAAGTACCAGGCAGTTAAACAAGGACAAGGGCAAAAGGAGACTATTGATGACTGAAAGGATTTTGGCATATAACACACAGCAGGAACCAGCATAAGATAAGGGTGTTGGGGAGGGATAAAGTTAAAGAACACGTGCTATAACCTAAAGATAACAAATGCTACCTGCATACAACAAACATGTACATGTGCACAAGTTGCAATTGGTCAAGAACATGCCTATGCCTTTTTAATTCTTTTTCTATTCATTTGTGGGATGTGGGCGTCGCTGGCTGGCCAGCATTCCTTGCCCATCCCTAGTTGCCCTTAAGAAGGTGGTGGTGAGCTGCCTTCTTGAACCGCTGCAGTCCTCCTGCTGTGGGTTGACCCACAATGCTATTAGGGATAGAATTCTCTAATTCTATGAGAGGGAGTTTCAATTTTAATTTGGCAAATGAATAAGTACGCATTGTGATGTGGTTAGCATACAACATAATGAGCTCAAGTTGACTGAAATGTACATAAGTACTTGCAACGTTTGTTTCGTCACAAATGCCTTCTGGTACTGCAGTTCAGTCTGTCTCCCGCATTGGTATAACAATGGCTGCTTTAAATACTGACCAGAACTTCATGCATGGATGCTGTGAGACCAACTGTTCATTTCCAACATTTTCTGTTATTACCTCTGATTTTCAAAAACCATAATAGATTACTTTTGTCGGGTTACTTCCATACAATATAAAAGGAAGATGACACCCCCCCCCCCACCTCCACCAATAAAACCCACCCTGGGCTTTTTTGGTGGAAGTGAAATAAGAAACCATGGCACAGCTATACTGAACCACAGTCTTAAATAAAAGTTGTAAGTAGTGCAACCTCTTGTAATGTGGTATATACTTTAACTTCCACTAGCGAGCCATGTATTTGCTATTGTACAATTAGTTTTGCCCTTGATCAGTGGATTCAAGCTTAAGCTGATTAAGCAATCATTCATTTGTTGTTATCCACAGGAGGGCAGCTTATCGCTCTATACTGACATTGTACTTCACATGCCAAATACTCAACATCCAAAGCAGATTAATTTTTCACAACTTAAGGGTGGAGCTCAATCTCAAGGAGGACAGAAGAAATACTTTAAGGATTATCTGGAGATCCCAAGGTCGCAAAGCAGGTGGAAACTGACCACATTTTAAAAAGCTCAGTAGCGAAGCAATGACAATAATAGGAACGACAGTGTGGACAGGCTTGAAATATCACGCTACCTTCTTCAGGGCAATTTCTCCCCCCTGTGCCAAAGGCATGCAGATCCAGGACTGGCAAACTGAGTCGCATTAAGAGGCACAAATTACGAAACTTGGCATATGCTAACCTTGTTACAAAGGTCTGACAACTACAAAGTGAAACAATTAATTCCACATGGAGCATTCTGAAATGCTCACAACGAATGAGCAGGAGCTCCAGAAATACATTCATTGATTTATTTCTTGTAAAACATTCACAAGCATCTTTTAACTCCACCCATTACATGTAAAGTTTGAAATTATTTACCTCCCAGGCCTTCAACAATTTGCCATTAGATAACCTATTCCATAGTCAACTACCGTGAGTGGCTAAATATCATTACCAGCAGTTCAATTTCTTAATGTCCAGCCATTATATGATTTTTAATAACCATATAGTTTTAAATGAGTGTTCACTCCCTATATTCTGTTATCTCCAAACCAATTGGAATCATAGAATCAGCCTTATGGTATTTTATATATGGGCTTCAAAATTACTAACTTTACAACCAAAAAGCTTAAAAAAATGAAATTGGTTTCACCACTATTAAGGAATTCAAATGAACTTTAGTAATGGACTGGCCATTGAAAGGTTTTCTGACCATGGACAGGTGGCTTTGAAGTATATATCAATTCAAATGGTCTGGAAGTTTTGTTCCATCCTTTGGCATTACCAATAATGGATATTTTATTTCTTCCAGAAAGAATATGTTGGCTTTCAGGTTCAGGTATTATTCAAAAGAAAGTACCTCCAATAATGCAATTCACATTATTAAAATGAAGAGCCAGTCTAGGTTATGCAATCAGGTCTCTAGTTTATGGCATAAAATACAAGGTTAAAGTGCTACCGCTGACTCCAGTATAGCATCAATTATTTATAGTTAATTAGAAAAACAGACAATTCCTGAAGCAGTGGAATAGAGATGCATGGAGCACTACTGAACAGGCAGAGACACAAAGGAATACAAAACTAATGTGATGCAGCACAACAGGTGAAAAGGATCTAACTAGATTAGTTATTGCAAGGTTGATTACTCTACACAGATTTCATAGAATTTCCCCATTGTGGAAGCAGGCCATTTGGCCCATCGAATCTACACGGACCCTCCAAACAGCATCCTACCCAGACCCACCCCCTTACCGTATTCCCGTAACCCTGCATTTCCCATGGCTAATCTACTTAGCCTGCTCACTCCTGGACCCTATGGGACAATTCAGCATGGCCAATCCACCTAATCTGCATGACTTTGGACTGTGGTAGGAAACTGGAGCAAACTCAAGCGAACACAGGGACAACGCGCAAACTCCACACGAGTCTGGGATCGAACCTGGGTCCCTGCGGCTGGGAGACAGCAGTGCTAAAACAACTGCGCCACCATCCACTGAGGTACCATACAGCCCCAAAAAAAGTGTTCTTCACCGTCAAACATAAAGCATTTCCTTATGACTTGGTTGCTGTACTTCTTAATAATAAAAACAAAATACCATGGATGCTGGAGATCTGAAATAAAAATGAAGAGCTGGACAAACTCATCAGGTCTGCCAATATCTGTGGAGAGCAAGAAATAGTTACTATTTGCCTAATATGACTCCTTTCTCTGAAGATACTACCAAACCTGCTGAATTCTCCATTATTTTTGCTTTATTTCTTATGAATCTATTCAAAATCAAAGCTTCACATTTATCTTAATGTTGTTAAATGCAGACCAAATGTTAACTCACATCCAACAGAGTTACAGAGCTGTCCGTCAAATAGATAATGAATTGCAGACCAATCTTTGCTGCAGACCTGACTCAAGTCTTTCTCAAATTCCTCGGACAAGTGAATTCAAAATAGAATCTGCTTTCACGAACTCAGCTGTTTGCACTCGAAACATACCAAGCTAACCAAATTGAATATAAACATAAAAACAAATGACAAAGTATTTTAAAAAAAGGAGATTTCAAATAACTTTTGTATACCATCCACATTCTTTTCAATCTCTTAGATTAAGGAAGCAAACAAGAAGAATGTATGGCCAAACTAGGATATGAAAATAAATGTTTTCTACTCATTTCACATTAGTAATATAGAACATTAGACCACTTCATATGAGATCTCAGTTTACTGTTGGAATCTGCTACCTATCTAAAATGAGATTCCTTTGACTAAATACAAAGTATAACACTGACTTTCTGGGAATCTCAAGTCAAAGTTTAGGTCTTCACTGATCAGGAAAGGGATGCACGAAACCAAACTAAAAAAAGAACTTAAATTTACACAGCATGGTATGGTTGAAGTTTAAATCAGCTGAGATGGACAGTTAACAGTTCATGCTGCATCTCTATGCCATTCAACGAGCACCCTCTTTTCATACTGCGCAAATATATTTGAAAAATTAAGAATTAAACAAGTGTTCACCAGTTTCAATCTGACCACATAATAAAAAGGCCTGCAACTGATCTTTGATAGGTATATTACATCCAAAAATACGATGTTTCAGGGGGTCAACTGCCTACACCATAGCTAATTTTCAAGTAAGACTGTCCTTTGGCCAGGTTACAAATTGATTAACTTGGAATAAATCTAAAAAGAATTCATTCAACTGGTAATTGCTAATGATGAACAATTAAGCAGAAATAGCTGTGTACACTTTTCAATATGAACACTAAAAGAACAAAAATGACAAATCTAAAAAAATCCTCAATTTTTGTCCTTTGCTAAACTGAGAATAAAAGAACTAAAAAGTAAAATTTGTGACTAGACAAAAAAAAGTATTAAAAATAACACTAAACCTTACCTACAGCATTAGTTGATTAATGTTGGGAATTTTTGCAAGAGGCTTCCCTCAAAAGGCAGATTTAATCGGTCAGGAGCCCGAAATGTAAATTTCATCTGGGAATGGACTGGACTGTACTATAACAAGGGAATTGTTTTGTACACTCCTACTCTGGAACAACGCTGCTCCAAGCACAGCAGGAAACCCATACAAAATGACATTAGGTTGAAGGGACCATAAAGTTCAAGATCCTGCGGAGAAAAAGAGAGGAGAGGAGAGAGGAAAAAACGGAAGAGAGAGAAAAAAAGAAATGATTTGTCATTTACCTGCTGCTTCTGCTACAGAACTACAGTATCCAAGCAATAAATGTGATGCATTTTAGAGTTTACAAAATATCAGCCATTGAGTGGTGACAAAATTATTAACTCGATAAAAATATTAGAATAAGTAACAATTGAATGAGTTATGCTACTTGAGATGCAATTTTTTTGCAGAGGAACCTCTATGCACTCTGAAAGCAGAGAACTTTAGAGTCCATTTTGACCCAAGATATTCCTACATTTAGATACATTTTCCTCAGGATTTTTTTTAATGGGAAAGATAAGAAAGCTCATTGTATTATAGTATCTCAACTCGAGACAGAAGATAGGCCTTATACAAGGAAGAACAAAGCTATTTGCAACAAAATACCAAAAACCTGCTGGAATACAGCAAAATAAATTCTGAAATGCAAATAAGTCAGCTTCAGGGAGGGAAGGCAAATAATTTATCTTGAGAAACAAGATACCTCAGTATCTTTCAATCTCAGTCATAAACAAAAGTTGAGTTTGAATCCTACTTCAGCACATAACCAGTACAGAAATAGAACAATATCAGCACGAAACATCTTTCGGAGGAGACTAAGCTGAAGCTCCAACTGTCCTCCCAATGGGCTTAAAAGATTCTGCAGCACCAGCTGAACAGTAGCAAGAGGCTCTCCAAGTGTCATGAGCAACTTTATTCCTCTAACCAACAAAAACAAACTAAATTATTTGGTTACTACATTGCTCTGTATTAGACAATTCAAAAGCAATTAATTGTCTATGAAGTGCTTAGGTCATTAAAAAGTGCAAAGCAAATGCAATTTATAATCCAGGTTGCCATTTTAATGAAGTGTCAAAGGACTGCAGTGCTATAGGTAGTTCTTTCAACAGAGACACTGAAACTGAAGCCTTACTGTCTATTTAGGTGACATAGAAAGCCCCATTTGATCAACAGAAAGTTCAAAAGTTTCAGGAACCGATAAGGACTAGATGAAAGTAATAACAAGAAAATGAAACTGTTAGTTCATTTTGCTCTACAAAGTTTAAATATATTACACAGTACATAGAACACAAGACCACCTTTGTGTTGCACAATACCAAAGTCTAAGTATTTTACATACCATGTTTAACATTGCTTATATTTCAAGTTATTACCTTGGAGCTTTATAGTTTATATACAATATCTTGTTTTAGGAATATCCAAACACTATAAAAAGGAATCCTAATATTCATACAACTTTCTACAATTTATACTTTGTCAAGCCCTCTTCGGAGATATGTACCATGTGACCTGTCCTACCAAAATAAACCTGTTTTGTATAATTAATGGAAATAGCCAATAACCTAGAATGCAACATATTTTCAGAATCAGAACTGTCTTAATTGCCTTTTGCGCTGTTCGGTATATTGAGTCTGCACTTGCTCCCCAGTGATTATCTCACTTAAGATAAAGAGTAGTTTTAAGACCTAACACACAGAAGCAGAAGCCGGCCATTTGGCCCATCAAGTAAACTCCACCATTCAGTGATCTGGTAATATTCAAGTCCACTTTCCTGCCTTTTCCCCTAAAACTTTCGCTTCCGTTACTGATTAAAAAGTATCAGACAGGTTTTATTAAACTTAATGATGCAGTCTCTACAGAGATTACGCTCTCTGATCCTGGGCTCTCCCACATGGCGCAACCTTCAAAGATCATTAGACTGCACATTACAAACCCACAACCACTACCACTTTAAAAAAATGCAGCAGATATATGGGAACATCACCACCTGCAAAATTTCTCTCTAAGCCACTCACCATTCTAACTTGGAAATGTATTGCCATTCATTCAGTCTTGTTGGAACAAAATCCTGGAATTTCTTTCCTAACAGCATTGAGAGTCTATATATAACGTATGGACTTCAGTGGTTCAAGACAGCAGCTCACCAGAATGGCAGCACAGTGGCTCTGTGGTTAGCACTGCTGCCCCACAGCGCCAGGGACCCGGGTTCGATTCTACCCTCAGGTGACTGTCTGTGTGGAGTTTGCACATTCTCCCCGTGTCTGCATGGGTTTCCTCCCACAATCCAAATTGCAGGTTCGGTGGATTGGCCATGCTAAATTGCCTGTAGTGTTCAGGGATGTGTAGATTAGGGGAATGGGTCTGGGTGGGATGCTTTGGTTGTCGGTGTGGACTTGTTGGGCCGAAGGGCCTGTTTCTACACTGTAGGAATTCTATGATCATGGCATGAACCTACTATGATCTATGACACATTAAGTGCAACTAGGGACAGGCAATAAATGTTGACCTAGCCAGCAACACCCACATCACAATGTAGAATAATAATTTACAAATGTAATGATTGCATTCACATTATGAAGAGGAATGCCAGCTTCAGGAAACCAAAATATAGAAGTGGGTTGATTAAAGAAATAAGAATGACAAGAAGCCATTTGTGGGAGTGGGGTACAGCACATCTAACAGTAACCACACAGTAGGGAGGAGTATAAAGGAAGAAATAATAGGAGTTCATCAGAAAGGTACAATGATAACCATGGAGGTTTTCAACCTACATACAAATTGGATAAATCAGATTGGCAAGGAAGCCCGAATGAGTTCACAGGATATTTGTGTAGTGGTAAGTTTGGAATAAACTAGGCAGCAAGTTTTTTTTAAAAACTTAGTATTGAGTAATGCGTAAGGATTAACTTATTAATTAAGACCTCAGAGTTAAAGTCATCTAGGTAGCAGGACCACAATATGATTAAATTCCACATCCAGTTTGAAAGAGAGAAGACTGTTTAAAACTAGAATTTTAAATTTAATTAAAGGTGAGTATGAAATCTAAGCTAGCTGAAGTAACTGGCATACTAGGCTAGGAAATAGATCAATACAGATACACAGACATTTAAGGGAATATTTAAGTATACTCATACTATAAAAAAAATTCTGAAAAGGATGATGTGCTTTATGTGGTTAACTAAAGCAATTAGGGGAAGCATCAACTTAAAAAATCATATTAACTGTGAAAAGCTGAATGGTAGGTCAGATGATTGGTCAGAATATAAAGAATGACAGAGAATGGTTAAAAGGTTATGCAACAGGAAGAGTATGAGGCAAAGCCAGCTAGAAATGTGAAAAAGGACAGCCTGAATTTCAACAGGATTTAAACAGAAATTGGATAAGTAAAGTGAGTGATGGCCCTCTAGGGTGTATAAATGGGGAATTAATAGTTGATGATAAGGAAATGGTAGATGAAGTGACCTGTGCAGTTAAGATGGCGGCAGAGTAGGACACTCCTGTCAAAGCTCCTCTGCTCCACCAGTTCTCTCCTTGTATTTTTTCCCCTCTTTCTTTCTCCTCATCACCGGAGGCGAATACTGCAGCAGGCGCCATAAGCAAGTTCCTAGAGCAGCGAGCCCTCCACCAGCGCATGGACTGTGAGCCCCAGAGCAGCACAGGGAAGCAGCCCTGGAGCATCGCGCAAAAAGCATGTCCCAGGAATTGACAGTGAGAGCGGAAGCAGGCAGCCGGTGATGACAGTGGGAGCAGGCAGCCCAAGGTGGCAGTGAGAACACAGTCAAACCTTGTGAGGAATGCAAGCCCAGGACTGTGATGTTGAACTATTAACTGTGTTTCTCTGCTTCTTCTACGCTTCAATAAGAAGGACTGTAATGTTTAACTTCTTGGCTTGCTTTCTTTGTTTTTCTGCTTTGTGCTAAGATTCTGTGCCTAGGTACATTTGTACTTAAGATAGCGATGTAAGAGGCAGCTTGTAAACTTTTCACTGTACTCACGTGAGTGAGTGCATGTGATAATAAAAGATGATTTTAATTCTAAAATTTTACTCTGTCTTCACTATTGAGGATGCAAACAACATTCCAGTAATAGCTATGAATCAGGAGGTGGAGAGAAGAGCATCATGAAATTACAATCACAAGGGGAGTGTTGCTAAGCAAACGCATGGAGCTGCAGGTTGAAAAGTCTCTGAAGCTAGACGGACTTCATCCTGGAGTCTTAGAAGAGGTGACTCGTGGTAGCAAAATTTTCTCAATTCAGTTCTATGGAACCTTTCCTGAAGAGCAAATATAACCCTTTGATTCAAGGGAGGGAGACAAAAAAAAATCAGCAAACTACAGGCCAGTTAGCTTGGCATTTGTCGTGGGAAAGGTGTTAAAATGGACCACTAAGGAGATTATAGTTGGACACAGAAAAATTCAATAATCAGTCAACATAGCTTGAGATTAGACAATTTGCACATTTAACCAACATATTGATGTTCTTTAAATGACTAGAATGCACTACGTATAAAGGGGAGACAGTTGACATTGTACCTGGCGCCATATAAAAGGTAACTTCATAAAGTAGAAGCATGTGGTCTCGGAGTAATAGACTACCATATACAGAAGATTGAGAGATAGTAGGAACTGCTGATGCTGGAGTCTGAGGTAACAAGATGTGGAGCAGAAGGAACACGAACACGGCAGGCCAGGCAGCATCAGAGGAACAGGAAAGCTGATGTTTTGGGTCTGGACCGTTCTCCAGAAATGGGGGAGGGGAAAGGGGCTCTGAAATAAAGACCGTGGGGGGGCGGTGATACAAGGTGGATAGTGGAGCGGATAGGTGGGAGAAAAGATGGACAGGTCAAGGAGGCGGGGATGAGAGGGGGTGCTGGCCTTGGGATGAGGTCGGAGGTGGAGAGATTTTGAAGCTAGTAAAGTGCACATTGAGACCATTGGGTTGTAGGCTTCCAAGGCGGAATAAGAGGTGCTGTTCCTCTAGTTTCCCGGTGGCATCGTTGTGATACAGCAGGCGGCCCAGGATGGACATGTCGTCCAGGGAGTGGGAGGGGGAGTTGAAGTGGTTCACAATTGAGAGGTGTTGTCATGATTGTTCTTTTTCCAGCCAGCTAGAATATGCATAAATTGGTCTTATTCAAGTTTTTAGGATATGAATGGGGTCTGAAATGGGCCCATGCTGGGGCTTCAACCTTTTATGATTTACATCAATGAATTAGATGAGGGGAGTGAAGACAAGTGACTAAAATTTGGAAATGACAGATGGGTAGGAAAATAATGCTATGAAAACATAAGCTGTTTGCAAATGGATACAGATTGGTTGAGTGAATGGGCAAAATTCTGGTGAATGGAATATAACAGGAGAAAATGTGAAGGTATTCAAGTTGGCAAGAATAACAAAAAAAAGTATGACTTGAAAGGAGAATGACGGCAGAAATATGGACATGCACAGGGATCTAGATATATTAGTAGGTGAATCCCAAAACGTTAGTATACCAGTACAGCACACAATCAAAACAGCTAATGAATTGCTATTTTTTAATGAGATGAATTATATATAGAAAATAGGATCAGGAATAGGCTATTCAGCCCATCGATCCCACAGTCATTCAACATCATCATGGCTGATTCTGAATCTCAACATCATAGTCCTGCATCCTCCTCATTCCAGAAACTAAATGCCTCACTGGTAATCTATTTCTTTTGTAAATATATTCAGCGATTTTGCTTCCAAAGGCTTCAGTGGGAGAGAATCCCACAGGTTCACCACCCCAAATGAAGAACTGCCTCATCTTGGTCTGATCCTGAGATCATGATCCCTTTTTCTGGACCCCCTAGCCAGGGAGAAACATCCTCCCTCCATCCAGTCTGACCAGCCCTGTCAAAATTTTAGGAGATTCTCTCATTCTTCTAAACTCCAATAAATACAGGACTTGCCTACCCAATCTCTCTTTGTATGACAAACCTATAAGTCTAGGAATCAATTTTGTGAACTTCCATTGGCAAGTATATTGTTAACAAGGTAAGGGAGACCAAAAGCACATAATTTCTTCAGGTGTAATCTGTCCAAAGTGCTGTACAGATCCTGAAGGCCAACATACCATGCTTACTGCACCCGCACGCTTGCTTCCAATGACTGATGTACAAGGACACTTAGATTCCTTTGTAGATCAACATTTCCCAATTTACCACTATTTAAATAATACTCTGCCATTCTGTTTTTCCCTCCAAAATAGACAAAAGCACGTTTATCCATGTTATTAATGCAGCTACCATTTTTTTTGCCCACTCATTCGACTTAACTAAAAATAATCCTGAAGCCTCTATGTCCTCCTTCCTACTCTCATTCCCACCTAGTTTTAGTGTAGTCAGCAAATTTAGAAATATTACTCAATTCCATCATCCAACTCATTGATAAATACTACGAGTAGCTGGGCACAAATGCTGATCCCTGCGGTACTCCACTTGTCAACATCTTCAACTCCAAAGACATATAGTCATTCATAAGACATAACAGTCATTCTGACTGTTTCTTGTCTGGTAAGCAATTCTCAATCTATTGTGCTTTGATTTTACACAATAACCCCTAAGGTGGGATTTTTATCAAAAGCCTCCTGAAGTCAAAATGCACCATATCCACTGGTTCTCACTCATGTATTCTGCTAGTTACATCCTTATAAAACTCCAGCAGGCTTGTTAAACAAATTCCTTTTTTATCTAATCCATGCTGTGTGTAACATCACTTGTACTTTCAATGTGTCCCGTTATCAACGTGTCCCATTCCATGACTATACTTCTGAACCAGGAGGCCTGGATTCAAGTCCCACTTGCTTCAAAGGTGCGTAATAATATCGGAATTGTTTGATTAGAAAATATCTAGACTCCTGGCCAGGACTGAAGTGCTTCTCCAGGCTATGTTAGGCAAACCAAACTGTTAATTCCCGGCTTCCTTCCTCCCATTTGAAAGAGTGAGGATACGTTTATTATCCTCCAATCTGCCAGAACTGCTTAAGAATCTACAGAATTTTGGAAGATGACAACCAACATATCCACTATTAACTCTTACTCAGAGATTAAGCCCCAAGTCCTAAACTGTCTCAAAAAGGTAAATAACCTTTCTGGCTCTACTATCAAGTCCCCAAAGAATCTTATGTTTCAATAAGATTGCTTGTCGTTCTTCCAAACTCAAATCAGTACAAGCCAACCTAATTCACCCTTCATCAGAAAATCCCTCCATACCTAAGGTGAACGTTCTTTGGACTGCCTACAATGCCATTTTCTTTCCTTTGACAAAGGGACCAAAACTGTTCCCAATATTGCAGCTGTGGTGTGATACTGACACAGTTTCAGAGACTTCCCTACTTTTATACTCCATTCCCTTTGAAATAAAAGCCAACATTCCATTTGCCTTCCCCATTACCTGAACTTGTGCTAGCTTTTTGAGAATTATGCACATGGACTCTCGAATCCCTGTGCTGTAGCTTCCTCAGTCTCTCTCCATTTAAATAAGATTCAACTCTTCTATTCTTCTTGCCAAAGTACATAACCTCAGATTTCCCCACATCACATTCCATCTGCCTTGTTTTTGACTACTTGCTTAACCTGTCTGTATTCCTCTACCATGTCAGCCTCACCACTTGTTTTTGTGTCATCTGCAAACTAGGCTATAGTACATTCACTTTCCTCACCCAAGTCATTAACACACATTATAAATAATTGTGGATTCAGCATGGATACTTGTGGTACTCCACTGGCTACAAGTTTCCATTCTGAAAATTTCCTCTTTAACCTAACTCTTTATCTGGACTCTTGCTTCCCTTTTTATACATTTAAAGAAGCATTTGCTGTCCATCTTGATGTTACTTGCAAGTTTATCCTCAAAATTCATATTCTCGCTCTTTTGTGATCATCTTTCGACTCTGGCTTTCTACTTATTGTTGCCACATTGGATTTATTTTTCTTTCAATGGGATGCTTTCCTTACATTCCTTGATTAACCACAGTTGACTTATCCCTTTCCTGAATCATTTTTTCTCATTGGGATCTATCTTTGTTGTGGACCACAAACGATTTTCTTAAACATCTGCCACTCTGCCTCAACCATCTTTGCTGCTAAACTCTTTTCCCAATCCAGTCAACTATGCGCTTATTCCTTTGTAATTCCCCATTTAAATTTACCACAATTGTATCCAAACCAAATTTCTCCCATGATTACTGTACTGTATTTTCTAAACTCACTTCTATGACATCCTTTATAATAGACTCTAACACTTTTCCAATGACAAGTTAAAATAACTGCCTTATGATTATGTTCATTGTCTCTCTCCCTTTTTGAATCAGGGTGTTACATTGGCAGGTTAATGCTATCAATCTGACGGTATCCTTAACTTTCTTCATTAACCATGGTTTCTAAGAAGGGGATAATCCTTCTTCCTCACTTAAATGTATCTACTGCTGCCAGGAAGTCAATTAGTTCAGTTGGCTTGATGGCTGGTCTACAATTCAGAGTGACATCGACAGTGTGGTTCAATTCCTGCACCGACTGTGGTTACCATGAAGGACTCTCTTCTCAACCTCTCCCCTCGCTTGAAGTATGGTGACTCTCATGTTAAACCACCACCACTCATCTCTCTCTAATGAGACAGCAGCCCTACAGTCCGGTAGAATTATGGCAACTTTATTTTTATTTCTTTGCTGTTCATGATTAACTACTTTCATAAATGCTGCCATTGTTCTTCCACCATCTTTCAGCTAGACTTATTTCCCAGTCTAGCTCAGCCAACTCTGCCCTCATTCCTTTGCAATTACCTTTATTTATGTTAAGCAAAGTTTCTTTTTCCCCTGAAGCACGTATCTCACTTCAAAATCGAATGCTTACTACCATATTATGGTCATTGTTTCCCAGGGGATATTTTGCTCAGATCATTTAGTAAAACTCATTACACTTCACCAGATCCAAAATAGCCTACTCCCTGGTAGGATTTACAACATGTTGTTCTATAAAACTGTCCCGAATATACTATGAATTCTCCCTTGTGGCTACCACTGGCAATTTGATTTTCCAAATTTACAAAGATCAAGTCACCCATAATTAATGTACTGCCTTTTTTTACTTGTCTCATTATCTGATATATTCTCTGTTCTACAATGCAGCTACTGTTAGGGGGCCAATAGACTACTCCCACCAATATCTTCTTCCCCTTGTAATTTATTACCTCCATCTATACTGATTCTACATCTTACAATCCAAGGTAATTCTGTCCCACCATACTTATTCCATTCTGTACTAAAATGGCTACCACCACCATCCTTCCTGTACTTTCAAACAGTCACATACTCCTACATTTTGATCTTATAATCGTGGCTCCATTATGGATACAAGATTAGACCTCTATTTGCGCCATGAATTCACTTTTGTTCTGAATGCTGTACATATTTAAATAAAGTACCATTAATTTTGTGTTTTTGACCCTATTTCTTTTCAATACAATTATACAGATAAATGAAGGGTGGGGAGGATTAAAATGGGAATGTGAAAGTGAAAACACAAACAGATCTGCCATTCAGTAAGATCATAGCTGAACAGGCTCGAAGGATTGAAAGATGTATTTCCACTCCTATTTCATATATTCGTAGTTAGTTAAGACATAGGATAATAGAGATGCAGTGGCAGAAGTTTCAAGGGACATTTCAGAATACACAGAACAATTACATTCCAAAGAGAAAGAAAAATTCTAAGCAGAAGGCCCACCATCCATAGATAATTAAGTAGTAATTGTGTAAAAAGAGATTGCAGGTCAAAAGGTTTGACAAAAGATAAATCAGAAAAAATTAAGAGACAAATAAAATGTGGAAAAATGTGGAATCCTTAAAGGCGAAAAACATATAAACATGTGGCAAGAGTTTCTAACAATATCTAAAAGGGAAGAGTTAAAAAATGTGAGTGCTTGCCCTATATTAATTCCTAGACACTCATTCTAAGGAAATATAAGGTGATGGCAGATGAATTGAACATGTTTTGTGAAAGAGAAATCAAGTTGAGTTATTTGAAATAGTAAAGTGCTGTGGATCAAAGGGAACCGGTGGATGTGCTGTGCTTAGATTTCCGGAAGGCATTTGATAAGATGCTACAAAATGGGGTGGCACGGTGGCTCAATGGTTAGCACTGCTACCTCACAGCGCCAGGAACCTGGATTCTATTCCATCCTTGGGTGACTGTCTGTGTGGAGTTTGCACATTTTCCCTGTGTCGGCGTGGGTTTCCTCCGGTTTCTTCCCACAGTCCAAAGATGTGCAGGCTAGGTAGATTGGCCATGTTAAGTTGCCCATAGTGTTCAGGGATGCATAGATTAGGTGGGTAATGGGGGGGATGGGTCTGGTTGGGATGCTCTGAGGGTCGGTGTGGACTTGTTGGGCCGAAGGGCCTGCTTCCGCACTGGAGAGATTCCACGATTCTATGAAACATTACTGTGTAAAATAAAAGCTCATGCTACAGAAAGTAACCTATTGGCATAGATTGATGTTACCTTGCTAACAGGAAACAGATTAAGCAAAAATGGATAATGAACAAAAACAGAAATTGCTGGAGAAACTCAGAAAAAAAACATATTCAGTCATGACCCTTCAGAGTTCTGAATGCTGTTCAGAATGTGTGGTACGTTTCAATTTGTCACAGCTTAGCTGGAACATTAAAGTAAATAACGTGCTAATTTATGTAGTCTATATAGCTTATCTAAAAAGTGTTACCTCAACAAATGCACAATGTGGTGCTTCCTAACTAAAGTCATCAAACACACAATCAACCAATTTCAAGTCTCATACAAGTCTTTTTTTTTAATGCAACACTTAAAGCATATATTTTTGATGTACATTGCAGTGTGGCAAAAAAAAAAGCAAGTAGATACACGAAAGTCAGCTGAACTTGCCACAAGCTCATAGTCAGTACATAAGAACACAAGCAAATAAATAGATTTCTAAGATAGCCCAACAATTGTGGTCAACATCACTGAATCTAACCTCTTATTCTAGACTTTAATCAGAAAGCAACTCATTGACACCTGCTCAATTGTAATTATGGATGGACAATAATTCTGGCCTAGCCAGCATACTCTCATCACAAGAGGAAGCAGAAAAAATTGTATTCACTGGTGAGCATTCTCACTTCTAACCACAAAGTAGGTGAGAATTGTTGGACTGAGGACACTGCCCTGGAGGAATTCCTTCAGTGAGGTCTTGGTGCACAGGTAATTGTCCTCCATTCCTCTTTGAGTCAGGAATGATGGCAACCAAGGAATAGTTTTCTTTCCAGTGAACTAAATTTTACATGGGCCCCTTGATGGCCCCGTCAGTCAAATGCTGCCTTGATGTAAAGGGCAGTCACTTCGATCTTCCTTCTGGAAATCGGCTTTTTTATCCATATTTCTGCGAAGGCTGCAAGAACAAACTGATGAAGATTAATGAGCAAATACTGAGTAGTGTTATCAATGGCACCTTAAATCTTGCTGACAATTGAGATAGACTGACAGTTTCCAAATTGAATGGATTTTATTTGTCTGGCCTTGTGAAGACAGGGAATACCTGGAAAAACCTTCCACTTCTTCAGTAGGTGCTATTGTAATTGTATTGAAATAGCTTGGTTACAGTGCAGATAGTTCTGTAGCACAGGTCTTCAGCACTGTTGTCAGGGCCCATTTGCCTTTCATGTATCCAGAACTCTCAACTGTTTCTTGATATTCCATGGATGGAATCAAAATGACTTGACTACTAGCTTCTGTGATTGTGGGAGCTCAGCAGGAGGCAGTAACAGATAATCTCCACATTTCTAGTAGGAACTTGTTGCAAATGTTTCAGTCTTTTGCACTTGCTTCCTTATAGATGCCAACAAGGATTTTAAAATTTTGTTGCATCG
This sequence comes from Rhincodon typus, assembly GCF_021869965.1. Classification (NCBI taxonomy): domain Eukaryota; kingdom Metazoa; phylum Chordata; class Chondrichthyes; order Orectolobiformes; family Rhincodontidae; genus Rhincodon; species Rhincodon typus. Next base: position 41,195,729 of record NC_063345.1, read on the forward strand.
CTGCTTTCCATTAGTTGTTTAATTGTTCACCACCATTCATGACAGAATGTGGCGGAACTGCACATTTACATATGCAGTCAGTGATGCTATTCAGCCACTCTTGGTGATGAGCTTGAAGTCCTTATCCAAAGTTTATTCTGTGCCCTTGTTATATGTTCCTTCTAAGGTATTCAATATAGAGAAGTATTAATTCATCAGCTAAGGAAGGATACCAGGTTGTAATAAGGAGGCGGCTTCCTTACCCATGTTTGGCCTGATGCCATGAAAGCAATTGGGCTCTGGAGTCATGACTTGTGAGCTAAATGTCAGGGCCACTATACCACTGACTGTATGACTGCACCAACACCTTCAGTGGGCTGGACCAGCTGGTGAAGCTGGTATGATTCTGTATGATAGTACCAGTCTTTTGCTCTAATTCCATTTTTGGTACAAGTCTCCAGGAGTTCTTGGAACTATAAGGATCAAACGTCCATGGAATACCTTTTTCATATTCTATATCCAGGTTGTTGCTGAATGGGCCATCTGGTTTTATTACTTAACAAAGATGACAAAGTTCCTTTCTTAAAGAACATCAGTGAACAAATAGATTTCTAAGAAAACCCAGCAATCATGGTCAACATTACTGAATCTAGCCTCTTATTCCAGAATTTACTTAATTAATTGAATTCCCAGCTACTGTGATAGGATCATGTATCTGGATCATTTGTCCAGACCTCTGGGCTATTAGTTCAGTGACATGGTATTCCTATTAGACTCGTATTCAGAATGGGAAACACTAAGTCAGAAGTGCAGAAATGATGTATTTGTTGTATTTAGTTGTATTTAGTCTTCATGAGACCCCACCTGGTTTGTATGTTCAGTTCTGGGCATAAAAAGTTCTAATGGTCTGGGAAGGGTTAAATGTAGATAGACACCAGAGTTTAAAGAATTTAATTTAAAGAACAAGTTTCACATACATGTATTGTATTCCTTGGAGTTTAGATGAGATGCTTAAAATGATAACTTGACTCGATATGCTTGGAATATGCTACTCTCTCTGGTAGGAGAGGCCAGGACAGTGTGTATAATGGAATTTTGAACTTGCTCTCTCTTAAAAACTATGGATGCTGGGTCAATTGAGATTTTGAAGATTATGATTAACACTGATTTCCTTGCCCAACAAAACTAAGGACACAGAACAAAAGCACGCAAATAAAGCTGAAGTACAAATAAGACATGATTTTACTGAATGGTAGAACAAGCCCAAAGTTCTGAATAGCCTACCACTGTTCCTGTGTTCTCCCATATCTATCCTAACATCATATCAGATCTTATCAACAGAACACAAGAACATTACCAACTGCACATAACTCGTATTTAAAATGAGAAATCGCTTCATCACCTTTCCCAATATTATGTAACTTTGAAGTTGGGCAAAGCATACCATGATAGGACGTGAACCCATAAATCTGGGTCTCTGGATTACTAGCCCAGTGACATTATCATTATGCCACCACCTCCCGATCACTATCAGGAATGGGTTTCCCAACCCCACGTACGCATCCTTTCATGTCTCATTTGAAGTGGAGTTTTTTTGCAGCTGTCTAAGATTCTTCAGATGCAAAAATCTTTGCATTCCAGAACTTTCCTTTTAGATCTCATCACCATATCTCTCTCCCCTCCTCCCAAATTCCTCAAAATTTAATTATTTAAGTTTACTTTGGTCACCTCCCTTAACTTCTCTACTAATATCTCAATATCTGTAAGAACTCTTGTATCCAAAGTTTGGAACACTTTGTTTCTTGGAAGTTGCTGTATAATTTATTGTTAATGGAATTCAATAAATGAAACATATTTTCACTATTATACAGAAAGCAATCTTGTCTTCCTCCTTATCTGCATTCAGCACATAACGCAAGAGTCTGATGCAGTCAGCAGGAAGAGTGGCATTTTCAGTCCATAGAACAACTGTAGTCCAAGTAGTCAGACAATATTAACACAAGTCATTGGAATAGTTTGCAACCGACAAATGATGCACGTAATATTGCAATTGACTACAATTACCTTTTCATCATTTAAAAGATAAACAGTAACAAATTTATTAGAGACAGTAAAAGACAGTATGCAGTGTGGAACGCTAGTCATTCAAGCTGTTATATTTTGTATGAATGGATTGTTTTACTTGCAAGAAAGGATGTGGCCAGGACCAGTTCAATACAAGATTACATTTAATTCCGTCTTGGATTTGAGCACTGCTATCAGGTCTGACCTTTACTTCTCGCCCATGGTTATGAAGCTGGTGGCAGTTTGTCACCTTATCATGATACTGGCATTTGTTTCATACAACTGAGTGGCTAGACCACTTGTGGACTTGAGACTTAAACATTATCCACTTTGGCATGGAACTGAAATTACATACAGGTTAGATTGGTCAGGGATAGATTTTTGCCCCTAGATAAAAATAACATTAATTGATTATATGCAATGTTCAAATCTAAGAGGAAATATACCCTGAAATCAAAAACCTCACTGGAGTTTAATCAAATATAGTACCTGTTTAAAAATATAAATAGAGATAATTTGAAATCTATGATCCTCTAAATAACAAGTCCCACAACTAACAACACTGGCTAATCCTCTTTCTCTTCACCAAACCTATAATAAACTTCAGTGAATTAACTTGCAATAATCCAAAATCTATTATCATCTATTAATGACAAGGTAAAAGAATGGCAGTAGAGAATTCTGCTACTTCTAACAATCAGAAGTGGCTATATTCTAATTTGCCTAATACTTTGCATCATTTTTGTTTTTATTAAAAAAGGATAAAAGCAGAAGTTGCCGTCAGTTTCCGATTACAACATAATTGGCAGAGGCGTCTGTAGGAAAACAAAAACTTGTCAAAATGTATTCTGAACATTGCAACAAGTTTGGTGGAGACTGGTTAGGTGATGGAAGAGTTATGGAGGGTGTGGGGCAGAACAAACTTGCAGTCAGCCCATAGTAGGGTTCAGCATCGGGAATAAAATTGCTTGGAGGCAGCAAATTAACAGAAGTTGAATTTCTAGAAGTACACACCTCAGAAAACTTGAACTTGATGATGCAAGTAAGAGCGGTCAGAGGTCATAACTGTCTCTGTTGTCTGATCCATTATTCAATAATGATGAATAGGTTCAGCTCATGAGGTACACTACTGCACCCTACACCCACATAACTTGATTCTCGTCTAACAATTCAGCAATTTATCCATTGACCAAACATGCCTAGTACTCTGGGGATAGGCAATGCCACAACTTTAACACCTTTTCTTAAATTGGTGTGTGTTTACTGCAAGCAAGGACATTCACTTGCATAGCACCTCACAGACATCTTGGCAATGTCAAAACAAGTAGACTCCAGTCTATTTGAACAAGTATATGGAAATAGTGTTCACTTATACCCCGTCTCTCGTTAACAAGTTTCTTACACAAAGGATTGTTTGGTCAGTGAAAGGGATTCCCTTCTAAGCCTGGATCACACAAACGTATTGAAAAGATTCACATGTATGTGCATTTAAACAGTCATATCTGAACAAGAGGTAAAATTATGACATTGTTTGAACAGTAGCTCAACTTGAATAAATCACAGCAAACAAAGCCAAATAAAAACATGCACATACTTACTCGTATTCACCTTTGTTTTCAATAAGATACAAAACTCTGGGTACTTTCAGCCCATCTTTCAGCTCAGAACCATTGACAGCTTTTCAAGTTATTAAGGAACCATATATTTCAGATCAAGGAGGATAAAAGTAAACATGTAATCAAAGTACTGATTATTGCTGGTCATTGGGAATATCTATGTCCAAATTTTCCCTTTAAGAAAACAGAGATGTACAAATTAGATTTGAAGCTGGATGCAGCAGAGAAAGAAAAGTCAGGAAACTAAAGATACCAATTGAATCAAGGGATACAGCAATTTGGTTAGAGCCTTCATTGGTCCTGCACTGAAAATTCCCTTCCACTCGCTTAAATTTCGTAAGTGCAAAACAGTGACAAAACAAGGGTAATATCAATCAAAATTCAGCAAAGTGACAAGTAAAATTCCAATAAAAACAGTCAATGAAACAAATTTAAATAAAGGCAAAAATTGAGGCTATTTTTTAAATTTGGATCCACTTTTGAACTGAAGATCTGAACATAAACTAAAATAAAAGCACTGCATGTGATTACATTTTTTTTGTTATAAATAGACAAATTCCAATGTTAATAAATTTAAACTGATGTCTAAAGTCAGTTAGAATCAATTTTAAATTTTAAAGTACAGGACACAGCTGATTTTTCATCCAGTAAAATATATTTATCATTTTATTGTTCAAGGTAATGTAAGGAGTATGACAGCATCAAATGCATCACGCATTATTCCACAGGATAACTAAGAAAGGTCACTCAATTTTATCCACTATAATTTATTTGTCTTTTACAATCTTGACTAAAACATTTTCATCACCTCAACCTGAATTAAAAACTCAGGATTTCACCTTTTTTGTTCCACAAATCTATTAATGGTTTCACTAACTGGGTATGTATAATCTAGATGCAAGCAGTTTACAGAACATTTGCAAAATGCATCAGTAACTATCTTGATTTTAAAATAACGATATTTCCCTTCATTCTGTAATGACAGCAAAGCTCAAAAGTATGTCCCAGAAAAGATTCACAATTAAATATTAGCAAGTCCTTCACTGTACTAATGAACTCAATATTAAACTTACTAATAGCAATGCTGTGAATTTTGTTTTCAAACAAAAGTTTATTAACCAAAATAAAACTACTTGCTTATAATACAAATTCAATAATTTTTAACGAGTCTGGTTGCAATTCGTACTGAAAAAAAAGTATGTATTTCTGTTTATCAATTTAGTTTCTCAAAGTACATATCTTAAATATTTTTCACTGAGCTTTCTTCAATTTGTGCCAGTTGTTTCCTCGTACCGATAAGTATAACAACCATAGCACAACAATTTCCCCACTTGTAGCTGAGAAATAAGAAATAAGTTATTGGTGGCAAGGATGCAAAGCATCATTTACAGTTAGACTGTCCACAAGCATAATGATAAACACCGAGTATTATAAAATTGCCTGTACAATTCCAAAAAATCTTTTCTTGAAATTACAATATTGCGATAAAGTGAAAAGCATGTCATATCCTCCTTCACTGAATATTCTAAAGGGAATAAAAGTCCAACTAGTAAGCTATTTTTTGTACTTTTAAAATCTGTTTCTCTCTCTCAATTGCACAAACAATAATTAAACAAATGACCAACTACTCCATTTTTAGTGATACTAGTGAGAGGATAAATGATGCTCAGGCCAACAGCAGCAATTTCTTCTGAATTATGCCGATCTTCTTTGCTCAACTGAGAGGCACACAGAGCTTCCGTTTAACATCACACCAGAAAGACAAAAAAAACTTCGGAATGCAGGATTTGTTCAGTATTACACAATATTGTCAACATAGGAGTATGAAGTCTGCCCAGGAGTGAGGTTTCAACATGGGTCATTCTAACTTCAGAGGGGAGAGCATCATCACTGTAACCATATCTGTACAGGCCAATAAACAGGTCCACAATATATCATCAATCGGCCTTTTATAATACATTTGTGGGATACAAACATCACTGACTAGGCCCACATTTATTGCCTATCCCGTATAGCCTTTGATGATGTGGTGGTGAGCTGCCTTCTTGGACCACTCATCGGAACATGTATAGTGCTGATTGGAAGGGAGCTCGAAAATTTTAACTCAGTAACAGTATTTTATAGAGCATGATGTACATTACAAAAAATATACCTTAAATCTAATGCTCGCCCTACTTGCAAAATATTAATGCTACTCTTAGAGGTGCAAGATTTACCAAGTATTAAATGCAGTGAATTTTAGTCAAAAATGGTTTGACTGAAGTAGAAAAATGAAAGCAAGTTATGGAAATTACAAACAAAAATTGAATAGACGTCTGGCCGTGATTATAGCATTTTACGAATGACATATAGAATTGAATAGAAAAAAACTGTCACAAACAAGGTCTGAAAGAGAGAACTAGAGACCATCTGAACGAACCAAAGCTCAAAAGATCACGATGATCAGAAACAAAAATAGGAGTTGCTGGAAAAGCTCAGCAGGTCTGGCAGCATCTCTTCAGAGAAATCAGAGTTAATGTTTCGGTCCGGTGACCATTCCTCAGAAAGTTCTGAGTAAGGGCCACCAGATTCAGAATGTTAACTCTGATTTCTCTTCAGAGATGTGCCAGACCTGCTGAGCATTTCCAGAAGTTTTACTTTTGTTTCTGATTTACAGCATCTGCAGTTCTTTCGATTTTTACATAGATGATCATAGTCCTTAACCCTATTTCTCCATATCTGCCATCCTAAATTTATTGCCATTTTTCACTTTCCACAGGCAACATATTCTAGATAGTCATCAAATCATACATAACATACCTAAATGTAAACTGTTCTAAATTCTCTTACAAAGTGAAAACTGAACCCAATGATCAAATTTATGACTTCAGAATTATTAACAATGCAGTTCCCTGAACATGTATCCTTTAGAGTTTTGAATAACTCTGGAATATATCCCAAAAACTCTTTCCTTCAATTTCCTTCCCCTATTTTTGTCGTTTACATTTCTGATCCAAGAGATCAGTTTGGATGGCTTTCACTATACTTCCACCATGTCAAAATAGAGAAACACCTGAGAGGTTTCAGAACCATTATGTACAACTAGAAGGCTTATTGATGTGGTTTTCTAACCCATTATGTTGCATAAAGAAGGCTTACGCCTGATGAGAAACTGAATCTACAGGGGTCTTAAAAAAAAACAATAAAGTTGGTTAGCCCAGTTGGCTGGATAACTGGTTTGCAAAACAGTTAACACCAAAAACGTGCGTTCAATTCCTGCACCAATTGAGGTTACTATGAAGGGCTCCCCTTAACTTCTTCCCTCGTCTGACGCATGACGACTCTCAGGTTAAACCACAACCAGTTGTTTCTTTCTAATGGTCTGCTGTATGTGCTAAATGTAGCAACAATTGTAGTATTGGAATAATGATTTCGGAAACTTTGATTTTCAACATTCTGACTGAAACAAATGCATAAATTCATAGTCCAATTTGTTATTTGCATCAGAATGTCAGAACATTATCATCACACATTCAAGTTCATTTTCATAACAATTGATCACAATGTGAGATTACGTTAAACTACATAAATCAGTAGGCCTGTGCATGCTAGGTTAGACAATCCAAGATGCGTGGTAATTAGAGTTACAACTGGCTTCAACACCCTGGAACTAACAATAAATAATTTAAACAATTCTGTTTAAGGGGAGGTCATGGTCTTGTGGTATCTTTGCCAGAGCATTAATCCAGAGACCCAAGTAATATTCCGGGGACCTCACATTCAATAAAAAAAAATCTGGAATTAAGACTAATGATGCTCATGAAACTATTGTTGATTGTTGGAGAAACCCATATGGTTATTAATGTCCATTAAGGAAGGACACTGCACGCCTACCCGATCTGGCCTACACGTATCCCCAGTGCCACAGCAACGTGTTGGAATTTTAACTGCTCTGTGGGCAAAAGGGATGGACAATAAATGCTGGCCTGGCCAGCAACATTCACAACGTGAATGAATGAAAAAGCTGAAAGAGGGAAACAACAGAAATCCTACTCTCGTTTGCTATGTTATGATTCCATCAAAAACACTGACACTAGTTGGAGGTAGGATGAGGCTCAGCTCTGATGCACCTCATCGTGCAACGATCCACCACCGTTCATTTTGATCCTCTCAAGAGGCTAGCCATTCGGATTCATGGGGTCGGAGGGGCGCGGCTAACACCATATGTAGATTCCTAACTAACCTATGCATATATCAACACTATATTAATACAAACCTTTCGCAAAAACTGCAGAGCTTTGAAATAAATATACAAGTTTACAAACGATAACGACGTGTTTTCATCACAAACTAATGATCTCGTGCATCAGCACTGCAGGGCAAAACCACAAAAGGGCAGATTGCAGAGCACCAACTCAGCAACAAAATGAACCTTTCCCGCAAACTCTAGAAGTACAGTGTTTCCAACAACTAACACAATGTGTTCAGAATAAAATCTCCAAAGTATGAGTCTCGAATTAAAAAAACTTCACGGATCAGCAACCACTGTATACCGTACAGGGTTAAGAGATGGTGGACAGGTTGCGGTGGTGGAAGAAGTGAACTGGGCCGGAGAGTGGCCGCTGGTAGGAAGATTCCGCCTGGGCCCAGGGCTGCCTCCGCTCTTTGAGCCGGCCGGACCCCAGCTTGTTTCTATTGTGTTTCTCAGTTGCCAGGATCCCGGCCCTATGTTACACCCCATCGCTAATCTGCCCCATATTAAAGGATATTATCACAGGCTTCCCTCTTCCTCTCGGTGCCGGCTTCTCCATAAGGTATCCCGGAATACAGTTCCCCTACCCGCCACGCAGTTCCGACTACAGTTCGGTACCTTCACCTCGGCGACATTGCTTCAGTCAGTCAGCCAACGCCAACGAGTTCGATCCTCCCACTGGGCAGACCAAGAGCGGCGCCACCTTCTGTCCTGGAGGGTGGAGCGCTACCTTCCTACATGTGCTAGTGCACTCGAGCATTACGGAGGTAGCCCACCTCAATTTAATTATAGCATATTTTATTGTCTCTCGAGATAAGCCAGAACGTACATTTAAAAACGCTGATGTTGCGTTTCTCATTCTCATAGCTAGCATTTTTTTTCCAATGAGGACAGCTCTGATATTAATTGTACCCCTAGGGCAACAGTAAAACCTAAGCGAAACCCAAATCATAAAACAAACCACAACAACTCCTGAATTTACTGTACACTGTAGTCCCTGACGTACCCTTTAGGCACGCTGGGCAGAACTCATGATCCCTTTCCAGGGACACCCCACCCACGTACATGAAGGTGCCGGTGTTGGACTGGGGTGGACAAAGGTCAAAAATCACACTGCACTAGATTATGGTCCAACAGGTTTATTTGAAGACATAAGCTTTTGGAGTCATGCTCCCGATCCGCCTCCATGTTGATGCACAGCCACATTCTAAACAAGGCCTCACACCTAAAATGCATTGTCTGACCTGAGATGTCACCTCTGATATATTAATAAAACCATTAGTTATCTTGGGGCAGTGACTTGAAAGAAATTCTGGAATTTGCGTATTAATCCTTTCTAACCGATTAAAGATTTAACAGCCATCTTAGGTTTGTTCAACACATTTGCATCAGTTCTATGACCCTTTGATCTTTTGCTTATAAGTTCTGTGTCTGATGCCACCTCTCACTGACACCTGAAGAAGGAGCCAGACTCTGAAAGCTGGTGTCTTCAAGTAAACCCATTCATGGTTACAACTGCAAAGCAGCAGAGAACCATATGATCTATTCCATAAACTACGTGCAATGTGAAGTCAGGTCTGCTTTCAGACCACAAGAGTCCACGCTGACTTTCCCAGCGCGTGACCTTCCCTCCTACATCAGGTGTCAGAAGTAATGAATGCAGGACTGAAGAAGAACCAGAAGTTGAGGAACTGCAGCATCAAACAACAGTGGACAAGGATTATAATCTCACACATTTTGCACAAATATTAACACTGGCACATTCTGGCAGTAAAAAGTACAACCAGCCTGGGAGCCAGTGAAGTGATATAATAAATCCAAAGATGTGCAGGTTAGGTGGATTGACCATGGGAAATGCAGGGTTACAGAGTAGGGTAGGGGGGTTGGACCAGGTGGGCTGCTCTTCGGAGGGTTGGTGTGAACTTGATGGGCCGAATGGCTTTCTTCCACACTAGGCATTCTATGATTCTATGATTCAAGTGATAAATCAAATTTTAGTACAGCACTCCACATCTTCAACATGAGGAAAGCTCAATGTTTTGAATTAACTCTTTCTGTGAAGTGCCAAATTAGACCAGGGATTTAAGAGGGAAGAATCAGTATATGAGGTCATTCAGTTCTGACATTTGGCAATAAAACAATGTTGGAAAACTTACTAACCTTAATGGCCAATGGTTGTACAAACACAGTGTGCAAAATGAGTACAAAAATAGGCACATCCATGAAAAAAAACAGTTTGTTCATACAACTGTGCACCAGAAAAGCATACATGCATTACAAATTGAGCAGCTTTAACAAAGACAAAAGAATACAAAAAGTGTGTTTCAATATAGTACTTTTCCTTTCATAACACAATGTTCATTTGCAATAGCACTGCTGTCATCCTGGCAGAGTATGAATCATGTGCAAATGTTCTGCACCACATAAATATTCCTTAAATATGTGTTAAAATAAGTAAAAGCAGTTAATAAACTTTCTGAGATTTTAACCATACTAAACAAGAATTAACTGTGCACTATAACACATTGAAAATAATTGACCTTTAATGCATAAATAAGATGTACCTTAATGTTCATTTCTATGTTAGACAATTACAAAATTACTCCCAATTGTAGGAAAGCTGGTCTTTTTGTTATTCTTTTTGTTATTTTTGTTATCTTGGGATGTTGGCATCACTGACAAAGCTAGCATTGATTGTCCATCCAAACTGTCTTTGAATCAAAAGGCTTTCTAGACCATTTAGAGGGCTGGCTAAGATTACCTACATTTCTGGAATACATGTAGTCTAAGCCTGCTAAGGATGGCAAATTTCTTTGCCTAAATTCATTCTCAATTAAAAAAAACAAACAAGCCTTAAAGCAAAACATGAATGTTTAAATTCGCAAAGCTTAAAGACAGAAGCATAGAAATTCAAAGGAGCTGCGCGTATTTCTCAGGCACAGAATGGCGTGAGAAACTATGGCGCACCAACAGGTGCAGTGTAAAAGAAGTATGTATGAGTAACTATTTACTGGTGTTTGAATGATAGGGTCTGGGTTTGCAGTATTTATAACTAACATGAATGTGGGGAAGTTCCTTGCTGTGTGTTAAAATTGGCTCATATGTTAAATGAACAATAGCAGACTTTTTATATGTAACAGCTTCTGCCACAATTTTTTTTTAGTTTTTGTGGGAAGAATCCTATTGGACCCTGAGCAACTTGGGAAGTGACAAGGAATCTGAGAGAATTCAGTGAGAAGTCCATTGGAGCTTTTCTCAACATTGGGAGCATGAAATCACATTTCCAACAGAGTTCCAGGCATTGAGACCGGATTGTTGTTAGGGAGCAGTGAGATGCCTATCAATAGGGCTTATTGCTTGATATTACCCTTATTGACACTAATATGCAAGTTCCTATGCTACCAAGCAACTGACAGGAATGATAGAAATTCTCGATGCCAAGAATTCACAAAATAAAAGTCAGAATGTGCACCTGGTGAGCACGATTGTGATTTGTTCCTCCAGACAGCCAACCTGGACACCCAGCATCAACTTTTCAGACAGGCCCCAGAGCAGTGGCTTTTCCCACCCACATCCACAGATGCTGGGGGGGGGGAGCAGCAGCCAGCCTGTCCACATCCAATGGTACATCTCTAATCCACTTACAATGTGACTCTGTGCTGTGATGCTGCACTTTAAGCCACACTTGCAGCTCTCATTGCAATATCGCTGTCACAACACAGCACACAGGAACAGGCAGCCATCTCGCAAACTGGACCAGGCTGCATCTCAGGGGTGCCACATCATCTCTTAGCACTTGCTCGCTTAGCAACTACCTGGATGCTCACAGTATTCCCATCTTACCTTGTTTTGTCTTTCAACATGTTGCCCATGAACAACAATGTAAAGGCTCACAGTAGTTCTGTCTTGTTTTGCACTTTATTGTAGAAACAAAACCAGGCAATTTGTCATCCTTTTCAACAGTCGGGGGTGAACATGTATGACATGTGTCAACAATAAATCAGATCAAAATCAAACTCACACCTGGAGAATGTGCCAGCTTCCTGCATGGCAAACATTCTGCATCTCTTCAACCAAATGGTCATGTCTCAAAGTTGAAGGGGAATAGTCCCTAGGGGAGTCAAGAGATGCTGCTAGCATTTGGGGGTCCTAGTGCAGATGGTCAAGTGCAGTCTCGCAGAGCATGAGCTTAGCAACAGCCAGACATCCACATGAACCAGTAATGGTCAAGCAATCCATCTCTGCATAGGCTGGGGAGTGAGGGAGGTGTAAGGGATTAATGCAGGGGATTGTGGGCTGTAGCCAGGGATGTGGAGGGCACATGGATGGTGATGGAGGGGATCTCAGTATGTAAGGGGAGAGCTGGTAATTCATGAGAGAGCATGGGATGCTGTAGGAGGGGGAATGATAGGGTACCACCATCATCGCCACTTCATTTGCATGATGGTGGTCATTATCAAGGTATAGTAACAGGGTTCAGGTGGTAAGATGGATACTTGGAAATTCAGGTTAATGTGGTGGTTGAGCACATGTGGGGTTCTGTGAAACAAAATCAGAAACTACTGGAAAATCTCAGCATGTCTGGCAGCATTTGTGAAGAGAAATCAGAGTTAAAGTTTCATGTCCAGTGACCCTTTTCCAGCAATTTCTGCTTTTGTTTCAGATTTCCAGTATCTACAGTTCTTTCAGTTTTTTGCCTGGGGTTCTGCGAAGATACACTGTCCAGGGAACACCAGGTAGAAAGGGATGTGGAGGTTTGGTCAGGAGAGGGAATCTGACGACCAGACCAAGCCTGGTACTAACAGTGTCCAGCTCAACCTGCATTTGCTTCCACATTCTGCTGGACCATGCTTGGGCAGAGCACATGTCATTTTTTAGCCAAGAATGCAGGCTCCAATTCAGTGCAATATGCCAGGGATGGGCTTTAATGGTTCAAATACTGATCAGAGGCAATGTCGTCCATGTCATTCGTCCTTGCAAATTGCAGACAGAAAACTCTGTAAAGCAGAAGTAACCACAGGTGACCTTAAATGAGACACCAGTGGGCCACATCACACACAGTTAATTCAAGACTTCCTACAGTATAGAGGGCCACACAACTGGTTACCTCTCCAACTGAACTGTAAGAATGGTGGAAGCCTATTTTGTTTGCAATTATGCAATTTTGTGGGTGATGTGGGGCTTGGGAAAAAGGTTACTAGTGTTTATCCAGCATTTTCCCTCTGCTACTATCAATCTTCACCATGACCAGTCGAGCACTCACTAAAATAAAGTCCCAAATCAAAGTTGCAATATTCCACAGGCCTCCTTATCTGAATGCAACATGCCTCACTGTTTGGAGAAGCACATTCAGCCATCATTTATCATGGATGTGACTGTTGACCAATTCCATTGCTAACAACCTCTTCTGTTCGTTATGTTCCCAGTAGATGATCATTGCCACTGTGACTGATGAACCTAGTCAAAGTGGATACGGTTGCCACAGTTGCCACCATGGAAAAAGATGGAGGAGAAATGAACACATCAGCCAGCCCTGGACCAGCAGCAACCTGCTGCAGAAGGTTGCAGAACTCCGTTATGTGAAGAGGGTGCAGCTGAAAGGCTTCTCAATATGCATCACAGACAGAGAGCCATAGTCCTTTCTCCTCAATACCTTTTCCCCCATAAGATGAGGTGCAGTGGTGGTGTAGGTTGAAGATATCCAAGAACTATGCTCTACCTTGACCAGTCTGGTGGGGCCCAACTCTGGACAGAATGTGCCACATAATTCTCACGTGCTGTCCTCTGCATAACTAGAGTACGCCAAGAGGCAACATAATGAATGTTAAGGAACTGGGAGAGGGGGAGCAGTCTTCTTCTGAGAACAAGGAAGAAAAAGACATTGAGCAGGAGGAACATAACCTTGTGCATGGCAGAGTACATCAGGCACTACAAATCAGACAGGTCTTAGTTGGCAGCCAGTTCTATTAGATGAGAACTGGGTTCAGTGACCATTCATTGACTGTACAATGTCAGCAGTTTGTTTGCATGCCGGAGGGTAATGCAGCTTCTGTTTTGTTTGATTTTTGTTTGTCTTTGGTTTCTGTAAAAACAAGTTAATATGACACATCATTTGGAGGCTTTCCTGTGTGTCATGGCCTAACAGTGAACAATGATGAGACGCTGGGCTCCAGTGGATATTGGGGACAGGGTACCAGCTACTTAAGAAGATTTTAAGATGGCATGTGATGAGAAATTGGTTAGGTATGTGGACTGGTGCTTAAACAGCAATTGGGGTGAAAATGTGCAATTGTGTTTGCAGTGTCAGCCTTGCTGCCTCTTTGCCATGAAAAATGCTGGGTTACAATGTTCATGGTGACGGTCAACTCCAGACTGCCAAATCTTGACCGGTTCATGGCAGGGGTTCCAAGATGGCACTGGCATGAGGGATGCTGATCTATTCTGGGATATCCTGGCAATTGTGAGTTTATTCACTTCTGTTGACTGGCAAAATCTAGCCAGCATCAGATGAGAGGTGTACTATAGATCATGGTAGGAACTTAATGAGGTGAGTCTGGAGTGATAGCATGAGAAAACACACTCTTCCTTGTGGAGAGAAATTTTCCATGAAACATGACACAAATAATACTTAACCAATATATCATGAGATTCAGCCTTGTGTTTTTATAATTATTATGCAAATTAATACCTAAATTCAGTGTTAAATGCTTTGTTTTTCATTTGCTGTACATTTTTTTCACAAACAATTAACTGAACAGTAATTATGATGCAGTTATTTTCAGATTGTTTTAAGTAAAACTGTATAAAATAATAAATGCAGGTGGTTTCTGAGGGATGAGTTGAATTAAAATATTTTGTTAAATCAGTCTCCTAAGATATATAGGCTTATACTTATATATCACCTTATTAATAACATTGTCTTTAAAACTTCAGTGTTGTCAGTGGCCAGTTTCTCACTGCAAGATCCCTTTCAATTTTTGACATGGTACTTAACACAGAATAAGGCCTATGCAATAGTTTCCAAGCACATACACTGATTAGCAGGAACATTGCCTATCACACTTCCAGAAATATCTCATAAAATTAATTACATAGAAGCACATTTGTAGTTATGTAGGCGTATGTGACTGTTCGCCCACAGCAGGATCCTTAAAGCAACAATGAAATGAATAACCAGTTAATCTGTTATTCGTGTAACTCTTTGAGGGAGCGATATTGGCCATGACACCCTGAACTCCCTGCTCACATTGAAATATATACCAGAACAAGCAAACAGGAAGATAAGGCCTTGGTTGAAATCTCATCTGAAGGCCAATGCAGCATTTTTTGTTCAGATCCAGGATTCAAATGTACAACCCATCTCTCAGTAATTTGGGCATAAACAAATAACTCTGCCCTTCTAGTAAGTTGGCTGGTGGAAGCACTGGTTGCTGTTGTCTTCATCTTGAATGTTTGGTTTTACTATTGGGATGCCAGGGGTAAGACATTCAAAGACTTAATTATTTCAGTTGGCTCCTTGTCATTTTAGGTGACAAACCTTGCACAGTTATTTTTTTTAATCTGTTGTTACTGCTAGTTTTCTTTACTCAGAGAGTTTAACAATCAGAATAGAAGTTGTAATACATTTTGCAAGCTTTACTCTTATTCAATTAAAGTTTTAACCTATCTTATTTTATAAACTTTGTAATTTATAACTTGCATTCTTTAGCACTTTAACTATTTCATAGAATCCCTACAGTATGGTATGAAGCCATTTGAGTTCACGGTAACCCTCTGAAGAGATCAAGACTGCTACCCTATCCCCATAATCCTACATTTCTCATGGACAACCCTGCACAACCACGGGCACTTTACCGTGGTCAATCCACCTAACCCACACATCTTTGGACTATGGGAGGGAACCAGAGCATCTGGAGGAAACCCATGCAGACACAGGAGAATGTGTGAACTCCACACAGACAGCCAGCCAAAGCTGGAATTAAACCAGGGTCCAAATGGAGCTTTCTGAAGAAGGTTCCCAACCCGAAACGTCAACTTTCCTGCTCCTCTGATGCTGCCTGGCCCGCTGTGCTCCTCCAGCTCCACACAGTTTAAAAGTAAGGAATTTCTTCTTTCAGAAGGTCAGTGGTGTTTGGAAATATTTTTCTCAGAGAGCATTGGTGAAGTGATGAAGTGGGCAATTGTGGAATAGCACTGAACTAGGATATTTACAGGAGAACCAGAACCTGATGAGATGCTGAAGAACAGCCCAGGTAGGCCTTTGATGTCTTGGATACCTCCTCCCTTCATCCTCCTCCTCTTCTTCTTCTTCCTCCACCTCCCAAAATGATTTCCCAAGGCCTGGTGGTAATGGCAGCACACTTGTGATTGCAGTGATTATTAGATAGGATGCAACAAGCTCCCACAAATTTGGAAAAGTGGTTCAGCGAGTATTTGAAAGTTCCCCTGAGTGGTCCAAGCAGTGGAACCATTGTCTAAAGGTGCCAATACTCTGTTCCATGATATTCCAAGGAATTCTGTGGTTCTCTTTGTAGGATTCTCATTGTCTACATTTGGACAGGTGGCAGGAGGAAGTCATGTAGCCTTTGTTGTTGATCAGCAGCTGTCATTCAATGTTGTGTTCTGAAAACAATAGGAATAGCTGACTGGAACAAGATGAAAGCATTCTGTCCGCTATGAGGATAGTGGGCATTTACCAAGATAATGATCTTTGCATGATTGTATATCACTGGAAATTCAGAAAACACTCCCTTTCAGTTCCAGCGTATTTGGCTGTTGATACAACACCCATAGAATGTCATGTGTACAACTGATGGTCCCATGCACCATTGCGAATCCGAGTAACCTGGTTGAAACCACATTCCTCCTGTTTATCTGACCTTTGAAATAGGCCTTCAAAGGTCCCTTTCCTCGCATACAGGGCCTTGGTGTCTCCCTGACGCAACAGTTCACGACAAGCTGAGTGATGTCGACAATCGATCTATAAGCTAGATAGATTCAGACGCTTAGAAATTCTGGACAATGGCAATTTTCATGACCACTGACAGTGCTGTCTTCATCAAGCCCTGCAAATGCAGTTCCAGTTGCAGCAGAGCTGCCAGAGAGATGCCGGCTAATTCCATGGCCTACGTCAGATCGAGAGCCTTCCTGTGCCTTTCTCTGCATACAGATTCTCCATCTCCAAACCATGTTCGCTGGGGATGTTCACCAATGACTGCATATTGTTCAGCACCATTCACATCTCCTCGGATACTGAAGCAGCCCATGTTCAAATGCAACAAGATCTGGACAATATCCAGGCTTGGGCTGACATGTGGCAAGTGATATTCGCGTCACACAAGATGCCAGGCTATGACCATCACCAATAAGAGACAATCTAACCACCACCCCTTGACATTCAATGGTGTTACCATCACTGAATCCCCCACTATCAACATTCTGAGGATTATCATTGACCAGAAACTCAGCTGGACTCACTACATAAACACAGTGGCTACAAGATCAGGTCAGAAGCTAGGAATACTGCGGTGAGTAACTCACCTCCTGACTCCTCAAAACCTGTGCACCATCTACAAGGCACGAGTCAGGAGTGTGATGGAATACTCCCCACTTGCCTGGATGAGTGCAGCCACAACAACACTCAAGAAGCTTGATACCATTCAGGCCAAAGCAGCCCACTTCATTGGCACTACATCCACAAGCATCCATTCCCTCCACTACCGATGCTCAGTGGCAGCAGTGTGTACTATCTACAAAATGCACTGCAGAAATTCACCAAAGATCCTCAGACAGCACCTTCCAAACCCATGATCGCTTCCATCTAGAAGGACAAGTACAGCAGACATATGGGAACACCACCACCTTCAAGTTCCCCTCCAAAGCCACTCACCATCCTGACTTGGAAATATATCTCTGTTCCTTCACTGTCGCTGGGTCAAAATCCTGAAATTCTCTCCTTCATGGCATTGCGGGTCAACCCACAGCAGGAGGACTGCAGTGGTTCGAGAAGGCAGCTCACCACCACCTTCTCAAGGGCAACCAGGGATGGGCAAGAAATGCTGGCCAGCCAGTGATGCCCACATGCCACAAATGAATAGAAAAAAAAATGTTAGAGGTTTCAAGGGACTGTAACCAAAGCAATTACAACTGAGAGAAAATATTCTGCTCTGAGGCTTCCAACCTCCACTCAACTCATTGCAAAGGTCCGCACAATTCCTTCTCATGCAAAAAACTTTATTTTTCTTTATTTTTTCAAGAGATATGGGCAATGCTGGCCAGGCCAGCATTTATAACCCGCCTGAAGTTCAGAAGGCAGTGGTAGCTGCTTTCTTGAATGACTGCAGTCCATTTGATGTAGATACTCCCACAACGCTGTTAGAGAGGGAGTCCCGGAATTTTTATCTAGTGACACTGAAGGAATGATGATATATTTTACAAGCCAGGCCGCTGTGTCTCTTGGAGAGGAATGTGCAGGTGGTAAGGTAAAGTCATAGAGTCATAGAGATATACAACATGGAAACAGACCCTTCGGTCTAATTCGTCCATGCTGACCAGCTATCCTAAATTAATCTAGTCCCATTTTGCAGCCCATATCCCTCTAAACCATTTCTGTTCATGTACCCACCCAGTTGCCTTTTAAGTGTTGTAATTGTACCAGCCTCCACCATATCCTCTGGCAGCTCGTTCCATACACATACCGCTCTCTGTGTAAAAAAGTTGCCCCTTAAGTCCCTTTTTCCTTAAATGTATGCCCTCTTGTTTTGGACTCCCCTACCCTGGGGAAACGACCTTGGCCCTCATCATGCCCCTCATGATATTATAAGTTTCTATAGGGTCACTTCAGCATCCGACACTCCAGGGAAAATAGCCCCAGCCTATTCAACCTCTCCCTATTGCTCAAACCATCCAAACCTGGCAACATCCTTGTAAATCTTTTCTGAACCCTAGCAAGGTGCTATGGCCCTGGTGTGTTTATATAGTGCATCTTGTAATAGTACTGCTGCTACTGGGCATTCATTTTGGTTGTGAGTGAAAGTTTGTGGATGTTGTGCCATTCATACTGCTGCTATGTCTTGGATAATATCAAGTTTCTTGAAATGTTGGAGCTGCACTCATCAAGGCAGATGAGGAGTATCATCATATTCCTGACTTGAGCCTTTTGGACGGTGAACACACATTGGGAAGTCAGGTGGTGAAACACTCACTGCAGGATTTCTAGCTTCTGAAATGCTTTGTAGCCACAGCATGTATATGGCTAGTTCAGATCACTTTCTGTCCAATGGTAACTTCCAGGTTGTTGATAGTTGGGCCTCAGTGATGATCATTTCATTGAATGTCAAGGGAAGATGGTTAAGTCTCTCTTTTTGGAGTTGGTTACTGCCTGCCATTTGTGTGGCGTGAATGTCACTTGCCACTTAGCAGCACACCCTGGATATTGTCTAAATCTTGTTGCATTTGAACATATACTGCGTCTGTATCCTGAGTTGTGAATGATGCTGAACTCTGTGAAATCATCAGCATTTATCTCCATTTTTGATCTTATGATGGGGAACATCATTGTTGAAGCAGCTGAAGATAATTGCATCTACTACCCTGAGCAACTCTTGCAGAGATATCCTGAAGCTGAGACAACTGTCTCCCAACAACCACAGCCACTTTCCCTTGTGCTAGGTATGACTCCAACCAGGGAATAGTTTTCCCTCTGCTTGATTGATACCACAATGTGGCCCTGATGTCAAGGGCAATCATTCTCACTTCACCTCTGGAATTCAGGCCTTCTGTCCATGATTGAATTAAGGCTGTAATGAGGCCGGGAGCTAAGTGGCCCTAGTCTTGAAACCTTGCACTTCAGAACCGCCACCCAGGTGGGACTTGTCTGGTTTTTAGTATACAGGACATGCCTGAGCAAGTTTCAACATTGTTGGGTAAGTATGAATATTGTAGCTATACTCGAACAGCTTGGCTAAGGCTGTGGAAAGTTCTGGTGTACAAGCGATTGCCAGAATGTGATCAGGGGCCATAATCTTTACAGTACCAGTGCCTTAAGCAGTTTCTTGATATCATGTGGAGTGACTTGAATTGGCTGAAGTATGATATCTGGAGATCTCCGGAGGAAACTAAGATGGATCGTACACTCTTCTGACTGAAGATTAGTGAAAATTCTTTTCTCTTATCTAGCTTCACCCATTATTGAGGACGAGGATATTTGTGGAGACTTCTCCAGTGTGTTGTTCAATTGTCTACCATTCGTAATTGGATATGGCAGAACTGCAGGGCTTAGATCTAATTCGTTGCCTGTGGAATTACTTATATCCCACCCACAGTACATTCTACCACCATTGCCACCCTGAGTGCTTACTCAGTGTGGAGTTCAATATGGAAAAATACTGATTCATCACAAGAAGAGGGGTTTAAAATGGAACGCCATGTGGTAATCTGTAGGAAATTTCTTTGCCCATTTTTGACCTAGCGTCATGAGACTTCATCAGGTCCAGAATCAATGTTGATTACTCCAGGACAACTTACTCCCGACTGTAAACCGCTGTACTGTTCCAACTCTGTTCATTTTGTCTTATCAGTGAGACAGGACATAACCAGGTATGGTGATGTATCATATATGGTGATTATCTGTGAGATATGATTCCATGAGTGTGATTATGTCAGGCTGTTGCTTAACTAATCTGTGAGATAACTCTCCCAATTTTGGTACTGGACCCCATTTGTTGTAAGGAGGACCTTGTAGGATCGACAGGACTGCGTTTGCCATTGTCATTTCCAGTGCCCAGGTTAATGCCAGGTTCATTTGAGACACTTTAGCAGTTCATATTTACTCAGCTTTTTAAGAAAGCATTCAAAAGTTAGCTAAAAAGCTGTAGGTCTGACTAGGTGAAGACCACTGTTTTACTTCTGTAAAGAGCATTAGTTAACCAGATGGGTTTTTACAAAAATGGCTTCACTGCCATCATTAGAGTTATTTCCAAATTTATTTTCCTGGATTCAAATTTCACTATCTGCTATATTAGGATTTGAACCCTGGTTGCTAGAACATTACTTGTGCCTTTGGATGATTGGACCAGCAACAATACCACTAAACTATTGTGGGGCTAATCATTCATTGGCTCTCCTCATCCTAATGTGTCAAAATGTAGGGGCTGTCCAAAAGTTATCAGCACATTTCTGATCAGCAGATTTTCCACTTTTGGACTCCAGTGGCATTCTGGAACAAAATTTTGTGCTGAATCTTTTTTTTACAATAATAATACATGTCATCACATTACACACGTATAAATGCTTCTCAATCTACATCTTGGAAAGAAACAGCTAACAATAATTGCAAAGAGCAATTCTTTGTAAGAAGCTACTTTTCATTTTAGGGATACACCTCAGTGCCAAGAGGAAGTTTATGCTTTGAATCACCTACAAGCCACATTATAAAGAAAAGGAACATTTAAAAATATTAACAGTTGTTTCTTCCTCTTTAATGTATGTTGCAAGGTGTACTATTCACTAAGTTCCTCTTGATGACCAGAGAATGTTGCCTCTTTTCCCTACCTTTTTCAAATCCTTCCCAAATAGGGTTTTATTTTCTCTTTTCAGTAGTGAAGAACTATGATGCCTTTTTCCATGCATGAGCTTGCTTTTCAAAGACCATACAAACAGTGCAAGTCATATGGGAACACAACTACCTACAGGTTCAACTCCAAATCACATACTATCCTGATATGTAAATATTTCAACATTTATTTTAATGAACAAAAACAGAAGTTTCTGGAAAAGCTCAGCAGGTCTGGCAGCACCTGTGAGAGAAAATCAGAGTTAACATTTCGGGTCCAGTGACCCTTCCTCAGAACGGACCCGAAACTTTAACTCTGATTTTTCCTTCACAGATACTGCCAGGCCTGCTGAGCTTTTCCAGCAACTTTGTTTTTATTCCTGATATATAGCATCCGCAGTTCTTTTGGTTGTTATTTTATTGAAGTCAGGTCAAATTCCTGGTACTCTCTCCGTAACAGCACTGTGGTGTACCTATGCCACACAGACTGCAATAATTCCGGGAGGTGACTTACCACCACCTTCTGAACAGCAATTAGGATGCTAACAAATGCTGGCCTTTCCAGAGATGCCCTCATACTGTGAAAGTTTAATAAGAGAATGACTTATGTAACATGATTTGAAAAAATTGTTAATGAAACTGTTCAGCAGCTCAACCTTGGACTGAAGGCTGATAGGTATTTGTCAGCTAGGAATGAAATGCTGACAGCTGTTATGACATTTCACTGGTTGTTGCTGTCAAGGGATGAGCCTGCTGTTTATGCATCTTTAGTCTTTGGATACTCCATATTGCATGATACTTCTATTCCATAATTGTATGATCAAACAAGATGATTGAAATGTCAGTTTGGTTTGTCCCACCAAAAATAGATTTTGACATCTCTCATCTGATTCTGCAAAGCAGCTGCCAGCAAGCCTCTGATGAAGATTTTGGGTATTGTAATACAAGCCTTTATCGGTGACTTTGAAATTTGGAGTCTATTTGATTTACAGGAAGATTGACAGTGTTATGACTGCATACAGAATTAGCTGAAAGGCAACAGCAGGGCCACTGGAGAAGTGGCAGTGGTGGAAATGATGAATGATGTTTTCCTGAAAGAACGTCAGTGAGTGTATTGCTATATATTTGGGTGATGTGTTCACCAGGATTTGGAAGGTGGGTGAAGGTAAGGAAGATTATCTGAACTGCTAGACATCTCTAATGGTTAAACAATGGGGTTTTGGTGCAGTGAGCCACATGTGGTGTGGTTGTGTAAGAGATGCATTCAGTGGTTTTGAGTTTTTGCCTCCCCCTCTCTCCCTATTTATTTCAGAGCCCCCTTCCCCTCCCCCATTTCTGAAGAAGGGTCTAGGCTCGAAACGTCAGCCTTCCTGCTCCTCTGATGCTGCTTGGCCTGCTGTGTTCATCCACCTCTACAGCTTGTTAGCTCTGAGATTTAGCCTGGTCCAATCCAGTCTGAGTGAAACAAAAAAAAGCACTGGATGTCTGCATGTCTGGCATGTCTGGCAGCATCTTTGGAGGGAGAAACGCAGTTAATGCTTTGAGTCTGATATAACTCTTCTTCAGAACTGAAAGGGGGTGATAAATGATGGCTTTTATGTTGTTGATGTGGGGTTAAGGGTGTGCAAATGGAAGAGATTGTGAGGGTACCCAAAGCAAGATAAAGGGAGTGCTAATGATGGTAAAGGAGTGTTTCAGATGTAAAATAGTTGAATAATAAACAAAGGTGAAAAAAGGAGTAAATAGCTTCATTCTGCTTAGAGTAACAGAGAGCTCAGAAGTTGTTGACCTCATTGTTGAGTACTGAAGGCTATAAAGTCTTGAAGAGGTATTGTTTCTTCAGCTTTGTTGGAATACTGCAGCCGGCCCAGGATTGAAGTGTTAGCATGGGAGAAAGGTGATTTATTGAAATGGCAATCAATTGGAAGGTCAGGGTCATTTTACAGACAGAGGGGAGGTATTCCACAAAGCAGTCACCCATTCTGTGGTTGGTCTCATCAATGTAAAGGAGATGGCATTTTGAGCAGCGAATACACAGTAGGCTAGGTTGAAAGAAGTGCCAGTTGAAAACTGCTTCACCAGGATGGTGTGTTTGGGACCTTGGACAGTGAGAAGGAAGGTGGTGAATGAGCAAGAGTTGCACCTTCTGAAATTATATGCAAAGGTGCCATGGAGTGAGGGATGAGTGAACCTGGGGAATGCTGAGTGAATTGTCCGTGTGGAATGCTAATAGTGGAAGGGAGGGAAAATGGGTTTAATGGGTATCCTGTTGAAGGTGGTGAAAACTGCCCAGGATGATCGTTCAAATGTGGAGACCAGTGGGTTGGAAAGTGAGGACATCTCCCATGAGCTGGATACCTGTGCTTACATGCATAGTGTCCTTGCAGCAGCAGTTCTGTGTAGTTACCAATATACCCCCACGTGCACCCTTCAAAGTGCAGACGTGTCCTGCAAGTGGATAAGAGAGGTGCCACGAGAATCCTGAGAAACTGTCAGGTGTTTGATGCCAGTGTCTGTGGATGTGGGTATGAATATAGCAGATACCTTGGAGTGTGTTCTGAGATGTTGTTGCTAGGGGTCCAAGATGGTGGTCCAGAGGAGCAAATAGCAAGGTAGAGTTGATAGGTGCCTGCTCTGACTTTCATGTCAGGACTTTTGGTGTCTTGGAGCAGGTGGTAGGATAAGAAACTGCATATTATTGAGGCGTGATGTGCAGTTAATGAGGCTAATCCTCTTTACTGGTGTGTCACCATTGCATAATGAGAATCCCATCTTGACATCTGGAACTTAGTTGAAAAATTTAGTTACTCCCAACCTCAAGAAAGGCCTCACTAGACTTTTCATACAAATTTCCCAGATTATTCAGCATAGCCCGACTTGCTCCATACAGCTAGGTTTCTGCCCATTATGTCCCACTTCCTTTCCAATTCCTGAATTAACGCCTCTCGTGTCATGTCAGGAAGCCATCCCACTGGCCTGTTGCTCCATTTGGTGTACTGTTCCTTCTGTTCAAATCTTCCGCAGATTATATGCAACAGTTGCTTCATAATAAGTGCAGCGTCACTTTAAGAGGGGAAGTACGTTTTAAAGATGTGTCGCTTTGAAGTGCAACATGCTAGCCATACATGCTTTTAGGGATATTCAGTTCCTGACTTCATTACAGCCTTGTTTGAAACATGGACAAAAGAGCTGAATTCCAGAGGTGAGGTGGAAGTGACAGCCCTTTACATCAAGGGTGCATTCAACAGATTGTGGCATCAAGGAACCTGAGTAAAACTGGAATCAGTGGGAATTCAGGGGCAAATTCTCTGGTGGGTTAGAGTCATACTTGACACAGGAAGATGTGGTTGTGGTTGTTGGAGGTCAGTCATCTCAGGTCCAGGACATCTCTGCACTAGTTGCTGAGGGTGGTGTCCTAGGTCCAACCATCTTCAGCTGCTTCATCAATGGCCTTACTTCCATCTTAAGGTGAGAAGTGGGGATGTTCACTGATGATTGCACAATTTTCAGCACCATTTGTGACCCTCAGACACTGAAGCAGTCCATGCCCAAATGCAACAAGCTCTGGACAGTATCTGAGCTTGGGCTGACAAGAGGCAAGTGACATTCGTGCCACACAAATGCTGGTCTATGACCATCATCAATAAAAGACAATCTAACCACCACCTCTTGACATTCAATGGTGTTACCATCACTGAATCCCCCACTGTCAACATCCTGAGGGTTATCATTGACCCCGAACTCAACTGGACTCACCACATAAACACAGTGGCTACAAGAGAAGGTCAGAGGCCAAGAATACTGCAGTGAGTAACTCACCTCCTGACTCCCCAAAGCCGGTCCACCATCTAAAAGGCACAAGTCAGGAGTGTGATGGAATACTCCCCACTTGCCTGGATGAGTTTAACCCCAACAACTCAAGAAGCTTGACACCATCCAGGACAAAGCAGCCCGCTTCATTGGCACTACACCCACAAGCATCCACTCCCTCCACCACCGACGCTCAGTAGCAGCAATGTGTACTATCTACAAGATGTACTGCAGAAATTCACCAAAGATCCTCAAACAGCACCTTCCAAATCCACGACAATGTCCATCTAGAAGGACAAGGGCAGCAGATATATGGGAACACCCCCACCTTCAAGTTTCCTCCGAGTCACTCATCATCTTGACTTGGAAATGTATCGCTGTTCCTTCAATGTCACTGGGTGAAAATCCTGGAATTCCCTCCCTAATGGCATTGTGGGTCAACCCACAGCAGAAGGACTGCAGCAGTTCAAGAAGGCAGCTCATCACCACGTTCTCAAGGGCAACTAGGGATGGGCAAGAAATTCTGACCAGCCAGCAACACCCACATCCCACAAATGGATAGGAAAAAAATTATGATAGCAACCAATGTATCCTACCCTGGAACAGTTGTCCACAACCGGCTCTGAATTTGTAACATACACACACTTACATAAGAAAATCACACTCAAACTGGATGTGCATGTGCATCCTTGCACAGATGCATATATGCAAGGATTTTTAAACATTCAAATTGCAAACTCTATGAATGATCAATAAGTTAGTTTTCAATTTTATCCCAAGCATTAATAGAAGTGTTTGATTTATTTGAATCTCATGCTTTTGAAATGAGTCCTATACAAGTCCTGAAGAGTTAATAGGCAAAATATTACAATTACAACAAAAAGATAACAAACTAATAAGGATGACTGATAGCATTGCAATACATTGCTAAATAATTTCATTCTAAGCTCTCATCTATTCCACGACTTTTAAGTGTACAACTAAAAATGCCTCATTTCTCTGTCAGATACCCATGTGATGATAACAGTTCCACACTCTTACGTTTCATTTGTCACCTAAAAAACTATAAGTTCTCAACTTAGTGTCTAAACAATGAGCTTTTTGTGGATTTTGTACTTGCTGAACCTTCGATCGGTAGTGGGTAAGTTGTTGGAGGTGATTCTGAAAGATAGGATTTATATGCATTTGGAGAGTCAAGGAATGATTAGGGATAGTCAGCATGGCTTTATGCAAGGAAAATCGTCTCTCACAAACTTGATTGAGTTTTTTGTTCTGCCATTCTCATATTATGATCACTTAATCTGAACTGTAAACATCCTTTCTCCCCAGCACGCCAAACCCCTCCCCCCACCTTAACATTATCTTGCTTTCTATCTCCATGGATGCTGCCTGACCTGCTATGATCTCCAGCATTTTCTGTTTTTACCAAGATGTTAAAACATCCTCGGAGAATGGAGGGTTTGTATTATATAGAGAGGCTGGATATGCTGGGACATTTTCTCTGGAGTGTAGGAGGCTGAGGGGTGACCTTATGGAGGTTTATAAATTCATGAGGAGTGTAGATAAGGTGAATGGAAAGTGTCTTTTTCCTAGGGTGTGGGATTCCAAGACTAGGGAACATATTTTTGAGGTGAGAGGAGAAAGATTTCAAAAAGACATAAAGAGCAATTCTTTTTGCATAGAGAGTGGTTTATGCGTGGAATGAACTTCCACAGGAAGTAGTGGATGCAGGCACAGTTACAATGTTTAAAAGACATTGAGATACATAAATGAATAAGAAATGTTTGCAGGTATATGGGCCAAGTGCAGGCAGGTGGGACTAGCTTAGTTTGGGATTATGATCGGCATGGACTGTTTGGACCAAAAGGTCTGTTTCCATGCTGTATGACTCTATGACTCTATGAGATGTTAAACAATATTTCCTCCATCTGTCCTAGTAGTTCATAAGAATGGTAAATATGACATGTTTCTATTTTAGTCAGATCAACGTATTCTCCAGGTGTGTTGACTAATACTTCTCCCTCACCAAAACCACAGAAACCATGAATTCACTTGTTATTCGCCTTTTTGATAATCATTGGGTGTTGTTGGTGCAAAATGGCTGCTGTGTTTTGGGCGCAATATACATCGAAAGTAATTCAATGTATGAATCACTTTAAAATGTTTCAGTATAATAATGTAATATATAAATACAAGAGGTAATTTAAGAGGAAGTTAGATAAACATATAAAGTATTGGATGATATGCTGATAGAATAATTTGAAGAGGGGAGAGAGGAAGGTTTTGCTGTAGGAGTTCCTCGGGGCAGTGTTCAGAGTTCAGTCATCTTCAAATGCTTCATTAATGACCTTTCCTCCATTATAAGATCAGAAATAGGGACATTTGCTGATGAATAATAAATACAAAGTATTCAGTTTCATTCTCAACTCTTCAGATAATGAAGCAATTTGTGTCCATGTGCAGGAAGACATGGACAATCCTCAATGCTAATTAATGTCAAATGTCAGTCAATGGCCAAATCCAACAAAAGAGTCATTGTAACTCTGCTTATTGAACCCAATGACATTACCATTGTCATTATTCCCAGCATTTAAAGTCTAGGGATCCCTATTGACTGGAATTACTGGATAAGCCAGGTAGATAGTATGGTTGCAGGACCAGATCAGGAGCTGAGTATAAAAACCAAAAGAGCTGCAGATGCTGTAAATCAGGAACAAACACAGAAGTTGCTGGAAAAGCTCAGCAGATCTGGCAGCATCTGTGAAGTAAAGTCAGAGTTAACGTTTCGGGTGTGTTCTGAGGAAGGATCACCGGACCCAAAATGTTAACTCTGATTTTTCTTCACAGATGCTGCTAGACCTTTTTCAGCAACTTCTGTTTTTGTACAGGAGCTGTGTATATTTGGTGAGTGACTCATCCCCTAATTCCTAAAAGCCTTTCCAAAATCTATATCATGTGTAAGTCAGGAGCCTGCACAAATACTTTCCACCTGTTTGGATGAAAACAGACAGCCCAAACAATATTAAGAAGCTCAAAATTATCTGGTGCAAAGCAGCCATTTGCTCATTTACCATTTTAAACATTCATCCCTTATATCACTGGCATATCATGCCTGCACTGTGGATCATCTACAAGATACATTTCTGCAACTTGCCAAAGGGTTTGACAATAACACCTATCTGAACCCATGATTTCTACCATCATGGGTCACAGGCACAAAGAAATGAAATCACCTCCAAGCCATTAATTTATTTGACTTGGAAATACATTGTTGCTGATTTGTTGTGTTTCTTAAGAGATGTTTTTCACATTTACCTATTGTGTATATTTTAATTAACCTTTTTGCAATGTTAAGACACATCTTTGAGGCAAGTGGGACTTGAACTCAGGCCTTTTGACCTGGAAGTAGAGACATTATCAATGCCCCACAAAGGCCCTGATGTTACTTGGATTTCCCTGTCAATGAACACTTTGGGAGTATCTTTGTAAATAAAGAAGGGGAGCTGGTTCATTTCTCCTTGCCTTTGAGCTTAACAGTTTGCGTTATCTGGTAGTTCAATCTGGAACTGTAACTAATGGAGGAATCTTGGTCAGGGTCTGGTTGAAACTCATTGACTGAACTGCTCAGGAGGAGTACTCCATCTATCTAGGAGAATGTTTATTTACTGTGCTCTGCAGAACGTAGCCCAATGACAGAGTGACAACTTAGCAGAGTGAGCAGATGGACCAGCCACGTGTCTCCTCAAACAAAGATGAAAAATTTAGCAGATATTTAAAGAGAGCTGGGGCAGCTCCCAGAACTGAAGAAGCCAGGTCAACAGCCCAACATGACAGAGAAACATGAGACAAACTAAGAACAGATAGATTTGAGACCTAATGACGTTTGACTAACATGTGGACATACAGAGCTCGGAGACAACAGCGCCTGAGATACGTTGTCAGCTTGAGGGAATTTTTGATTTCCAACATTTAGCCTTTAAGTTCCCTTGTTTGGCATTCAATGATATCTACATTATTAGCTTTGATGCAATGATCCTCTGTTTCTTTTTCTGGGCCAGAGCATCAGAGTTGTGCTGATATAGGTGAGGAATGAGCAGACATTTCTCAAGCATCAGTGAGCTAAGGACATTCATCTATTGTGGAGAAAAAGAGGGCCTGGTCAATGCTGAACAACTTTCCAAACCTGTACCTGTAACTGAAGGCTGCATTCCCTCGAGGTTGTTTATCCCACAGGACAGCAGAAGCTGGTAGTCTTAATTCTTCAGGCACAGCTCCATGTGATGTTTGTATGCTTGCCTACAGTGACCTGTACCCTTCATGGTTGAGAGAAACAGAACTAATCAGAAGCCTTGAGATAACAAGGTGTAGAGCTGGATGAACACAACAGGCCAAGTAGCATCATAGGAGCAGGAAGGCTGACGTTTCGGGCCTAGACCCTTTACCAGTTAGGTGACCACTTCTTTTGTTTCGATCCATCTTGAGCTGAGATTATTAAACCCAGGTGGGAATAGGTCCTTAAGTGGTCCTTGTTTGGTTATTATGAGATAAATTAAGGGCCTCAATTAGCGAGTGGTAGGAAGATCAAGTCTGGGCCTTCCTACCCAAAGGTTAATTCAGGCAGAGATGGAAAAGTGTCGTGGTTACGTCTCATTAAGTTGCCTTCCCACTTTCAGGTCTGTCACTGCTGAAACTGGAAAACTCGTTCCGATACAGATTTTCATCTTATCTTGAGCCATCTATTTTGGTTCATGTAAGTAATGTGAAGATCGTTAAAAAATAAATTGAAACGTGTTATCAGAACTAATTCAGAAGCTTTAAACAATCTTCTATCACTGAAACTGCCACTTCCTATTGGTCATCTCATAGCTTTGAATTTTGGGATGACCTGAGACATTTCTAGGTAAAGTTTAATGTAAATAACTCTAGATATGATTAGACTCTTGGGAGATGTGTATTTGGGTCCACTTAAGGAGTAAATCTCCTAAAGGTGACATCTTGATACCATCCTGCTCATTTCTGGGTTTCTGGATGAATGAGGAACCCTATTGAAACTCCAACATAAGTAATTGCCATAATCAATAAGTCAGTAACTACTGTCTTAACTCAGCATCTGGCTTCAACAGTTTGCACATCTGTTAGCCGAGCTATCATAACTTACCAGGATCAATCATACAGGTGCTACTATGGTGAAATAGAGAGCCTGAGAAGTCTTTGAACAGTAAAACTATTAAGAGCCCCAGTCACAACAAGGTGAGGGGCTCCTGCTCAGAGCATCTTTTTCTTGGAAAGTATCTTAGTGCTTGATAGATGATTACCAATTTGCATGTCATGTCACCTAACATTCACCTATAGCTGCATTCCCCTCTGTTGACCTTCATCATGCATGGAGCAGCCTGTGTAGTTCCATGTTAGATCTCTGAAGAAGAACCAAGACGCAGCAAAACTGAGACAACAGCAGCAAGAGGAGAAGGCAATACAACAGCAACAACACCAGCTACCTTCTCCTCAGCCATTTGTTGCTTCATAGTGCAGAGGCGATGGAAACAGATCCAGCTTCAAGGAGGTGAGATTGTCAACACGGGGTCTACAGATCTCTTGGCATGTCAGAGCATTGGTGCCTCACGAGGCTCCAGCTCTTTGGGCAGTTTTGTGCTGTCTTCTCTCTCAAGGAGGGAAAGCATGAGTAATGAATGTTAGAAATGGTTTGTGTGGAGTGAAGGAAAGAACAACACTTGTGGATTGTGGCACTGAGACATGAATGCAAGATGGCATAGGATGAGTGTGAGTGTGGTTGTTGGCTGTTCAGATTGTGTTATGAGAAAGTAGTGAGGGATATGGAGAGAGGGCAATGAGTGCAGTTACAAGGTGATGTGTGGTCTGCAGCACAATGTTGGAAAAGTCAGAGTGCCTGCCCTCGTGAGGTTCTGAATTCTTTTGGTGTGCCCTCTCCAAGTTGGAGAGAGAAAACTCCTGGTGCTGATAGTGTCAATCCAAGTGGCTGTTTCCTCAATAAATGATCTATATCTCTTAGTTGAGATTAGTCAGCTGGTTGAATTGTAGTGGAGTTACAAAAGGCCTTATCTAGAATATAATTCCCTGTATTATGAGTATAAAGTTTATATACATTTAATTATGTCCCTGCAGTCATGTGACACTAAAATCTAACTTGAACCTATACAAACATGAAAGTATTAATTATTTACTTAAATAACTTTATAATATCTATGAGTGTCTTAATTCTATTAGAATGCAGTCTACATATTACACGTTCCTTCTCTTCCTGAAGAAATGTAAGAATCTGTAATTGCATTCCATTATTATTTTGAAATCTATACTTCTTTCATCTTTGTGCTTCTCTTTATGACCAAAGAAACAGGCTAAAAACCTGCTTCACTGTCAGTTCTTGTGCTGATGCTGTCCTGGAGGCTAACACCATGAGTCATACAAAGTCCTGACAATTTATTTTGATTATTCCAATCTATTCTGATTATGTTAATAAACCATTCAACAGCTGACATCATCAAGAGTAAATTTCATGACTACCAGGCTGAGTGAAATAGATTGTAAAAGATACTTTAACAAATTTAGCTTGCGCCTACAAACCATTATATTTTGATCCAAAAGTATATTTTCTTCGTAACATAAAACTCCATTACACAGATGTTTAAATTTGACATTACGTAAGGACAAACCGAGTCAGTCTTTTCCAACATTGCATGTCCATTTACGTAACAGTTTATATTTGCAATATTGTTAAGATTGTTCTGGTGAAGTAAGACCTCGTTCCCCTTCTTTATTCAAGTTCCTCACCCCACCCCCACCCCCGCTTTGTTGGTGCTTCTGATGGCATTGATTCTTGCAGTTGTGCATTTGTTTTGGAGATTCTGGGTCCTGCAAATTAGTTGAAACGAGTTGTCCATTTTCTTGTTTGAACGTGGTTTTTGACTGACAAATTCCTTCCAGCATTAAGAGAGAGCGTGAGAGATTCTCACCATTCACCTACAGGTGTATGGTGTCTAATAGATGTTCTTCAGTTGTAACCTTCACAGCACACTCTAGCCCAGTGGCACTAAAACACAGATTAACCCACTCATACCAGATGAGCAGTTGGTTTTTAACCCTTTCTCATATGTTTCTCTTGGCATTGCAAAACACACATATGTCTTTTGCCCAGGCTTCTTCCTTTTAACCTCAAATTATGTTCACAGTTTCGGGTATGTAACCCACAGAAGATAGTTCAGGTTTTTGCATTGTATCTTTTCTTTTAAAGTGTCTCTTTGAAATGCTTTAACACTTTTCAGGGAAAGCTATTTCATGGTCTTTCATGAGGCTAAGGGTAATCTGCAAAGAAATTTTCCAGACAGTCACTAAATTGCTTTCTTGGCCATCTCTGGCTTGTGTGTCCTTTGTTTTAGAAACAAAATAATTTGTCTTAGTTAAAAGTTCAATATTTCCTAAGTAATTGATTCATTTTCATGATAATAACACACTACATGTTGAACATCCAGCCCAAGGGTGTATAGTGACTGAAGGATCTTAAGATAGGAAACTTTGTTTCCCCGGCTGTGGAAACTACCCCAAGCTGCATTGCTGTCAGAACATAGGAATGTAGAAACATAGAATATAGAAGCAGAAATACACCATTCGACCCTTGGAGCCTGCTGTACCATTCAATATTATCATGGCTGATCATTCAACTCAGTACCCTGTTCCCACATTCTCCCCCTATCCTTTGATTCCTTTAGTCCTAAGAATTATTTCTACACCTTTCTTGAATGTCTTCAATGTTCTGGCCTCAACAGTTTCCTGTTACAGAGAATTCTACAGGTTCACCATTCTCTGTATGATGAAATTTCTCCTCAACTCTGTCCTAAAAGACTTACTCCTTATCCTTAGGACATCCTTCCTCAGATAAGGAGACTAAAACTGTGCACAATACTTCCAGTGTGGCCTTACCAAGACTCTGCATGACATTCCTGCTCTGCTCCTTAAATTCTCTTGCTATGAAGGTCAACATACCATTTGCCTTCTTCACTTATTTTCAGCGACTGGTGTATGAGGACAACAGGTCTCATTACACTTCTCTTTTTCCCAATCTATTACCATTTATTTAATAATCTGCTCATCTGTTTCAATAACCTGCGTACCTGTTGGTTGCCCTTTTTTTCACACAAATTGTTTACTTTATCATACATACTGATGCTGTTGTGACTAGCAAAACGACTAATTTCATTCTCAGCTTCTAGGGTCAGGGTGAGACAAACCAGGTTGAGTGTGATCTGGGACAACAAGGTGTAGAGCTGGAAGAACACAGCAGGCCAAGCAGCATCAGAGGAGCAGGAAGGCTGATGCCTCGTGCCTAGACCCTTCCTCAGAAAATGTGATCTGGCCTGTCATAGTGAAAATTTGTCATGGCAGGAAAAAATTAACAAGAGTTTTGAAATAACTGCATAGAGGCCGGTGTCCTGTCACCAAATACCCCTTAATTTACATCTGCACAGTACACTAGTTGTGGCCAGCCAGCTCAGAGTCAGTCCTGAAATATGGGACACTCTGAATCCCCTGTTTATATTTGTCAGTTAGGACTCCCTGATCGGCCCAAGTTAAGAATCCCAATCAAGGATCTCATAGTCAATATGATCCACCTGGTTCCAATCACTACCATTTTTTTCCTATCTGTTCAAGAATCATCTGTTTCAGGGCAAAGTATTGGGATTTTGAAAAACAGCAGGATGAACTTGATCATTGGCTAGAGAAGTAACAAACAAAGAAAGCATGCTTTGCTGATCTGGAGTGACATCTAGTCATGGCAGTTTTGTTGTTTCTGTGTGCCTTCTACTAATTACACCCAATGGTGAGAAGGTATGTGGTTTGAGTTTTTCTTTTGGCCCCATTCGAATTTCTCTTTGGGAAACTGTGGCTGTCTCTACCTAAGAATGACCATTATCCATCTCTGGTAGGATATTGCAAAGCTCCTTTTGTTTCCGTATAATTGACACTATATTGTGACATAGAACATCACTCTGTACAAACTGTCCCATCTCACTTCTCAAAGTCTAGCACATGACTGCTAATGTCACTGATACATCATATATTCATCACCATCTCATTACTCTACAGTGCTGGCATTACTCAAAGAAGACTAAGATGCTTTCTCAATGTTCTACCAAAGTCCAACTGGCAACAATAACAACATGTATTTCTATTGCACCTTTAATATCATAAAATACCCCAAGTGTACCATAGAAGCTACATTTTAAAGAATATCTATCGGGAAGAAAGAGAAGCAGTGAGGTTTTGTGAGATAATTTCAGACTTTAGAGCCAGGCAGCTTAAGGTATGGGTGTGACTGTTGAAGTGATTAAAAATGTAAGAGGTAAGTATTGCAGCAGTGCAGATGAGGTGGAGGGTTATAGGTTTGGAAGGATTTGAAAGGCGGGAAGGTCCAGAAGAAAGAAAGGTAGGGTTGAGTTAAGACAAGGGAGGAGTCAGACCATGTTGCAAAGGTGGTAATAGTGATTATGTGAAAATGCAGTGAGACACTTGTATCCAGTCAAGTTTTAGGATCAGTGTGATCCAGTCACAGACAGTTGACAGGGAGACAAACGGAATGGACTTTATGGTGGTAACCAAAGACAATGGTGTCAATTTCTCAATATTAGGATGCAGAAAAGTTTGACTCAAGCAGTTCTGGGTATTAGATGAACAGTCAGACAATGACTTATAGCATAAGACTTGAGAGATAGTGCTGAGGTCAAGAATCATCAGCACACATATGGAAACTGATTTTATGGATAGAATCTTCTGCTCCCAGGAGCAATAGGCAAGATGGTTGGTGCAACGTGGTTGTGTGGGAGGTCAACAATTGAGCTGCTGTTTGTGGGATCAACCACAATATTTAGATTTTGATGTTTGAGGGCAGCTTGAGCTACCTAACTGCAAGCATTGAGAAGCTCTAGTGCAGGAATTTGCATGCCATGTGTGCTTATTAAAATATACACCTGAATGAAGTACACCTTACCAATTAAGTCACCTACAAATATGCATTCAGATACATGACTGTATATAAGGATCATACAATCAGCAAGATAGTGTACTCACTGAATTCTGAATAAGCCACAAAATAGGTTTTACTCCCTCTAACTTTTCTGGGCTATTTATTGAAGTTAGTAAGCTGAAATTCTCTGAAGTCACAAATCCAACTCACACTTGAGATTTCTTTCGGAGGGTTTCTGACGTTGGGCAATAGCCGATTGGAGGTTTTAACTTCCCAGTCAATTCTCATTAGGTCAACTGCATCCCAGCATGTAACAGCTGTCTACACAGTTGCAATAATAATTTTTTGCTAAGCTTTTTTTCAGAAGGCTCTTTTATCCATTGGGTTATTGTAAACAAGGTTGAATGTATAATCCTGTGTAGAATTTCAAAACTGCTAGCAATAAATAAAAGGTAGGAGCATTAGAAATAAAATTTGAATTTGAATCCTGACTTAGCTGTTGATACATAGTCTGCGTACTTCTGGTTTTAACCAGCAGGTGGTAGTATGCCACAGCATACCAATAGACATTGGTCAGGCAGCTTCCAGTTCAGAGATAGTAAGAACTGCTGATTCTGGAGTTTGAGATAACACAGTGTGGAGCTGGAGGAATACAGCAGGCCACGCAGCATCAGAGGAACAGGAAAGCTTTCCTGCTTCTCTGATGCTGCCTGGCCAGCTGTGTTCCTCCAGCTCCACACTGTGCTAGCTTCCAGTTCAGCCAGGTCTACCTGTCATTGAGCATAATGAAAAGGAGTTTGGGTAAAATAGTTACCTAGAAACAGATAATACTTAATTTCTTTTAAATGTGTCTTCTGTATTGGTTTTAACCCATTAATATTCAATAACTGTCAGCAACTTCTGGAGAGCTCCTTGTATTTATTGGACTTGAAGGTAGACGGATTTAAGAAAGTAGTTGGTTGGGCTTATGTTTGCACACCAGGATGATCCAGGAAGAGGAATCTGTTTGCTTTAGAGGAGTACAGGGCCTAGTAGAATTTGATAATGTTCAGCATAACATTGTGTTTAATGACTAAATCAGTTTACTACCTGATATCTAAGTTTATCTTTGTGAATTTAAGGGAATTAAGGTAGATTCTGTACCAAGGGGATGATCAGGGTGGGAGAGACTAAGGGTTTTACTAGAGGAAGTAATGAGGAAGTAATTGAGTAGATCACAGCTGCGGAAATAAAACTCAAAATGACAGCAGAAAAGTAAGATCAGGTGTACATGCAGTTGAATGAACATTTACAGGATTTATTGATCATAAACTATGTATGGGAAGGTACAGGAGAACATGTCACTGGAACCCTAAAGATCCAGGTTCCAGGCCATGTGGTCTGACATCACTATGACACTATTACACACATGCTCAGTTTTCATTCTTATAGCTAACAGTTACTCCTCATCTCATCCAAGTTTGCTCTTCTCAAAAGCCGTTAACTGCATAAACTACTTACATAGTTTACAGACTGATCCAGCTCTGTGGTTCTCTTTATGTTAGCCTTGGCAATGTTCACACATGTAGTTGGCTTCTTCTTGAGTCAGATGGCTTGAAGTTTATTTACAACACTATTTATAAGACTATGACCATGCAGACTTACAAAAATAATTTGAGTTTATGCTTAGTAATGTTACTGTAAATTGCATACACATAGCTAAATAATGGAATGCAGTACACTGATTCTATGACACAGAAAGTGACTGAAAGCGAGATGGTGCCTTTGTACTGAATGTCATGTTGCTATATTACGTAATTGACTTAAAGGTACAGGTCTGTTTGCAGTCTGGGTTCTCTGCCACATTGCAAAACAGGCTTGCTTCAAATTCCCTTTGATCTCAAAACAAACTCTTTGTGCTTCATAGGGAGAATCAACAGTGAGTTTTCCCAGCCTACCCGAATGAGTGTAGAGTCTTTTTGGAGCTTGCGGCATTTCAAACTGCTTCTATGAGGATCTTTAGCCCCTGACAGTTGGTAGTTGCTGGATTGTCACGATTTCCTCCTGAACATAAGCAGCAACCGTGTGTACAATTTATAAAGATACCCTGCAGAAATTCACGAAGGATCCTTGGACAGCACCTTCCCAACATGACCTTCTAAAAAGGACAAGGGAGCAAATGCATGAACCCCCACAACTTTAAACTTCCCCTCCAAGCCACTCACTGTCCTGGCTTTGAAATATATTGATGTTCCTTCAGTATCACTGATTCCTGGAATTCCTTCCCTAACAGCTTAGTGGTTCTACCTCCAACAAATGGACTGCAGCAGTTCAAGACAACAACTCACTGTCACCTTCTCAACAGCAACTCGGGATGGACAACAAATTTTGGCCCAGCCAGAGAAGCCCACATCCCATGAATGAATTAAAAAAACACACTGGGTTCAGCAAACAAAATTATGCTGTTTATATTTTTTATTTTCTAATCAACCTGTTCGGAGTT
This sequence comes from Rhincodon typus, assembly GCF_021869965.1. Lineage (NCBI taxonomy): Eukaryota > Metazoa > Chordata > Chondrichthyes > Orectolobiformes > Rhincodontidae > Rhincodon > Rhincodon typus. The sequence goes on from NC_063345.1 coordinate 41,233,460, forward strand.
ATCACAGACCTCTGGAGCAGGTGGGACTTGAACTTGGAACTCCTGGTTCAGAGTTATGGATACTACCACTCATATACTGACCCATAGTGATAACCAATAGTCCAGTATGCAGAAGCAGCAGCAGTCTTAAAACAGCAGGCACATCTCTGTCTGAAGTAGTGTGTATTGGGGTGAATCCATATTTTCGAAAATAACTTTGTCACAAGAATGTTGTCAATTCAAAACTTTCCTGAAACCAATTGAGAACAATACAGCTTCTTAAAGTCATTCATTGGGTCTGTTGAATTGTTAAATCAGGAAATAAGTGTTTATTACAATAATCATTACTGCATAGTTTACATTTAAGTACTCATCTGATGTTTAAAATTCTATGATTTAAACAGTTTGGAAATGTAAAACATATGACTCCTGATCGTAGTAGCCGAAAGGATTTAAAATAAACAGCTACTGCAGATGTGTCAACAGGTTATTTGTTGTGTCTATGTGCAGATCAAGGCCCCTTAGCCCTTTATTGGATTATATTCATGTAATAGGATTACTTTCACTTGCCATAACTAATGTCTCACTGTGCTCTTAAGCACCACAGTCTTAATTCTGTTGAGAATTTAATGTACTGTACAGGCTAAAATTTCAAATAGGGCTATTAGTGGATATTAAATTCAAGATGCGTGATAAATCATGTCCTGTAAGCCAGATAACCTTCAAACTTTGTGCTGCTGCGTGCTTCTTTCAACAATTGTGGTTGTAGCCTAGCTTGTTCACTGACTGCCCATTCAGCAGGCGGCCTAGTTTGCAGCATAGGTAGCACAATTTCTAGCTAGCTAGCAACAGGTCTTAATGGTAGTCAGTTATTCTTAAAGGGAAGGCACATTCAGGCTGCAGCAACTGGTTAAATGTGTGAAAAGAGCCTGGAAGAAAGGATACAATCAGTGGAGCAACACACCAGGAACAGGGCTTTTAATGCAGCATTCTTAGCCCAGGGCGTTGAAAGATGAGAGGCTGTTTCTATTTCGATTGAAAGACAATCATGTATAAATGTCTGTCCTAGTCTGCTGTTATCATTTGACCTCTACCGTGAAGCACACAAACTGTAGGCAGAGTTTACTTCAATAAAGCCTTATTGCACAGTCAAAAAGCATTGTGTCAGAAGAGTCACTGAGATTAGTGATACAGAGCCGTAAGAAAACACAGCTACTAGGAGAAAGAGAGACAACAAGGTGCAGGGCTGGATGAACACAGCAGGCCAAGCAGCATCATAGGAGCAGAGAGGCTGACGTTTCGGGCCTAGACCCTTCATCAGAAAAGGGGGAGGGGAAGGGGGTTTTGAAATAAATAGGGAGAGAGTGGGAGGCAGATAGAAGATGGATAGAGGAGAGGATAGGTGGAGAGGAAACAAACAGGTCGAAGAGGCGGGGATGGAGCCAGTAAAGGTGAGTGTAGGTGGGGAGTTAGGAAGGGGATAGGTCAGTCCAGGGAGGATGGACAGGTCAAGGGGCGGGATGATGTTGGTTGGTAGGAGATGGAGGTGCGGCTTGAGGTGGGAGGAGGGGATAGGTGGGAGGAAGAACAGGTTAGGGAGGCAGGGACGAGCTGGACTGGTTTTGGGATGCGGTAGGGGGAGGGGAGATTTTGAAACTTGTGAAATCCACATTGATACCATTGGGCTGCAGGGTTCCCAAGCGGAATATGAGTTGCTGTTCCTGCAACCTTCGGGTGGCATCGTTGTGGCACTGCAGGAGGCCCAGGATGGACATGTCGTCTGAGGAATGGGAGGGGGAGTTGAAATGGTTCGCGACTGGGAGGTGCAGTTGTTTATTGCGAACCGAGCGTAGGTGTTCTGCAAAGCGGTCCCCGAGCCTCTGCTTGGTTTCCCCGATGTAGAGGAAGCCACACCGGGTACAGCAGATGCAGTATATTACATTGGCAGATGTGCAGGTGAACATCTGCTTGATGTGGAAAGTCTTCTTGGGGCCTGGGATGGGGGTGAGGGAGGAGGTATGGGAGCAGGTGTAGCGCTTAGGAGAAAGACACAGGTTCATGCAGAGTTGTGAGTTGCCAAGAGAAAAAGAATTGAACAACAGTTAAAACAATGGTTAAATGAAAATGGCTGCAGTTTTTCTCATATTTGCTCTTATTCAAATGACAGGTGATATGAAGCAAAATTGGAAATTATTCCATGAACACTGACAGAAATATAGAATGGCTACTGATTTTATGAGCAAATCAGAACAAGTTGCAACACTTTTCTGAAGAAGGGTCTCGGCCCGAAACATCAGCCTTCCTGCTCCTCTGATGCTGCTTGGCCTGCTGTGTTCATCCAGCTCTACACCTTGTTATCTCAGATTCTCCAGCATCTGCAGTTCCTACTTTCTCTGAAACACTTTTATCATTGTTGGGATGAGACTGCTTAAAAATATATTCCACCCTTAATCTCTCAGAGTGAAAAAAACACATGGCAGAAATTTCAAACATTTTGAAGACATGCTTTGAGACTCAAGTGAATAGTGATAATGCCATTAACTTTGCTCATCGAAACATGCACACTTGTGCAACTAAACAATCACTATATAAGTTAATGATATAGATGAAGGAACTAAGGAACTAAATACAATACCTCAAGATTTGCACATGACTCAAAACTGGTTGAAGGGTGAGTTGCAAGGAGGATGCAGAGATGTTGTAATGTGATTTGGACAGGCTGAGAGAGGGGGTAAACACATGGTAGATGCAATATACTGTGGATTAATGTTAGGTTATCCACTTTGGTAACAAAAATATGAAGACAGATTATTATTTGAATGGCTCTGAGTTGAGAGAAGAGAATGCTCCGTGAGATTTGAATGTGTTTATGCACCAGTAGCTGAAAGTAAGCGTGCAGGGACGGCGGCAGTAAAGAGGGCAAACTGTTATGCTGGCCTTCATAGCGAGAGGATTTAAGTACAGGAAAAAAGATGTCTTGCTGCATTTGGTAAGGCCACAGCTGGAATATCATGTGCAGTTTTGGTCTCCTTACTTGAAGAAGGATGTTTTTGCTATAGATGGAGTGCAGTAAATGTTTACCAAATTGATTCCTGGGATGACAGACTGATGTATGAGGAGAAATTGAGTCAATTAGGATTGTATTCACTGGAGTTTAGAACAATGAGGGAGGAATCTCATAGAAACCTATGTAATCTAACAGGACTAGGCAGGTTAGATGCAGGAAGGATATTCCCGATGGTGGAAGAGTCCAGAACCAGGGTTCATAGTTTAAGGATAAGGAATAAATCCTTTAAGACTGATATGCAGAGACATTACTTTGCTTCTACGGCGCAGTTGAATCTGTGGAATTCACTACCACAGGAAGTGGTTGGGGTCAAAACATTACGTGTTTTCAAGAAGGAAGTAGATATAGGTCTTGTGGCTAAATGGATCAAGGAATATGGCGGGGGTGGGGGAGGGGTGGAGAACGGGATTAGAGTATTGAGCTTGATAATCAGCCATGATCATATTGACTGATAGAGTAGGTTCCAGGAGTCAAATGGCCTACTCCTGCTGCTATTTTGTAGGTTTCTATGATTAAAGATTATATAAGATCCTATTATGACAGTACAACTTCTAAGAGAAGAGAACTTTTGACAAAGTTATAAACATGCACAGAAGCTCTGAGCTTGTAAATCAACATCTACAGCACAGACAAGGGAGAACAGATGGGTTTGTCCACAATGTGGAGAAACTGCCCACTATTTGAAAAGGCACTTAGACCAGTCCAGTATGTGCAAAACCAACCGACACCTTACATGTGCAGCAATGTGGAGAAAAGCAACAAGTATCTCCAGAGCATCCCACAGCAAAATCAAGTTTGAAGGATATGTTGCATAATATTGTTGAGGTCATCAGATTAAATAAAAGGAAGCTTGCCCATTATGGAAAATATCTGGTTTAATTGCAGAAGCTAAAGCATTTTGCACAAAAGCGTTTAGCTAGGAAGCAGACAAACAAGTTTAGTGTACCAAAAACAGAGAATGATGGAGAAACTCAACAGGTCTGGCAGCATCACGGAGAGAGAAAAACAGAGTTAATATTTCAAGTCTGGTATGACTCTTCTTCAGAAATGAAAAGTGTTGGACAACTTTTTTGGAAACATTTTTGACAGAAGCAGAGGTCCAATGCAAAAGGCAGCGGTGCTGTTAATGGTGAAGAAACAAGATAAATTGAAATGTGTGAAAGGGAGGGAATGGCTCCTCTCTACTGATAGCAAAATACACAAGACACAAAGAAGGTAAGGTTGTGGTTGTTATTGAACTTAATATTAAGACTTCAAGGCTGTAAGGTGACTGGCTTTTGCATTGGGCCTCTGTCTAACATTTAATGCAGCCTATTTTCCAATAGTACCATAGAACCCCTACAGTGTGGAAACAGCCCCTTTGGCCCAACAAGTCCACACTGACACTCAGAGCATCCTGCATAACCCACCTAATCTACACATCCCTGAACACTACAGTCAATTTTAGCATGGCCAAACCACCTAACCTGCACATCTTTGGACTGTGGGAGGAAACTCACACAGACACAGGCAGAACATGCAAGCTCCACACAGACAGTTGCCTGAGGCTGGAATTGAACCTGGGTCCCTGGTGCTGTGAGGCAGCAGTGCTAACCACTGACCCACCATGCCACTGCTTTCAGCTTTTGTTCTGAAGACGTGTTATACTGGACTCTGTGTTAACTTTGTTTCTCTCTCCACAGATGCTGCCAAGATTTTCCTGCATTATCTGTGTTTATTCCAAAGTTACAGCATCTGCAGCTTTTTGCCTTTATCCAAGCTACAACCTATGATTGTTATAAAGATATCAGATAATGATTCAGATGAATTAAAAGTGGGCATTAGAACATTAGAACATAAGAACATAAGAACTAGGAGCAGGTGTAGGCCGTCTGAACCCTCGAGCCTGCCCCACCATTCAATAAGATCGTGGCTGATCTTTTTGACACTCAGCTCCACACACCTGCCTGCACACCATAACCCTTAATTCCTTTACTGTTCAAAAATTTATCCAGCCTTGCCTTAAAAACATTCAGCGAGGTAGCTTCAACCACTTCACTGGGCAGGGAATTCCACAGATTCACAGCCCTTTGGGTGAAGAAATTCCTCCTGACCTCAGTCCTACATCTGCTTTCCTTTATTTTGAGGCGATGCCCCCTAGTCCTAGTTTCACCTGCTAGTGGAAACAACCTCCCTGCCTCCACCTTATCTATTCCTTTCATAATCTTATATGTTTCTATAAGATCTCCCCTCATTCTTCTGAATTCCAATGAGTATAATCCCAGCCTACTCAGTCTCTCCTCATAATCCAACCATCTCAACTCTGGAATCAACCGAGTGAATCTCCTCTGTACCCCCTCCAGTGCTAGTATATCCCTTCACAGGTAAGGAGACCAAAACTGCACACAGTCCTCCAGGTGTGGCCTCACCAGGACCCTATAAAGCTGCAGCATAGCCTCCCTGTTTTTAAACTCCATCCCTCTGGCAATGGCAGACAAAATTCCATTTGCACCTGCAATCCTACTTTTAGCGATTCATGCACAAGGACAACCAAGTCCCTCTGCACAGCAGCGTGCTGCAATTTTTACCATTTTACCATTTAAAACATAGTCCATTTTGCTGTTATTCCTACGAAAATGGATTAGAGACATGCCAAGTGAAGATTTGGATGATTCAATCTATATCATGCTAAGAATCTGAAGATCTGGAATTCCAGATATTAGACAGAAAGCTAAAGGCACTCATCTCAGCAGAAGGAAGTCAAACTAATAGACTAATAACCCTAAACGCTCCAGAAGAGAGTTACAGTGTTTCACAGGCCTCATTGACTGATAAAGAGACCAACAACAAGGTGAGACAGAGATAGTTCAACTTCAGGAACAAAAGAATCTTGATGTTCAAGTCACAAAATGAAAAGATTGCCTTGCCAAACACAGCTAATGCAACTTAAAGGAAAAAGGTCTAAGGCAACAGCACAAATCAGCAGTCTGCTGAGAAGATTTTGGATCCAAATCAGAGAGCACATCATTCCAACCAAGAGGTTGGAAAAAATGCCAACAACTGGCATGTGTACTATCAAAAGATACAAACACTTTAAAGATCATGTGTGCTATGCATGTAAATAAATGCACAAAATAGGACAAGTTGGAACAATAATGCATTAGAACAATTCTTGTATATTGTAAACTTGTATAACTGAAACTGTGCATCATTTGCAAGCCCTTTTTTGGGTCAAAAGAGGGATATTTGGATTGAAAGACAACAATGTGCAAAAGTCTGGTCTGCTCTAGTAATGTGACTCTCCCATGAAGTGTGCACACACTATAGGCAGACATCTTGAGTTCAAGTTCATTAAGTTCTTGTGTTAACACGCTACTGTGTTGTACACTCAAAATAGGTTCACATGAGGTCAGACGACTTCAAACATCCTCTATGAACAGGGAGCAGGTAGACCTGAGGACACAGCTGCAGTACTGTGAAGAAGTTCAAACACTTCCTAGTGAACAGCCTAATAAATGTATCTTTCAATAGCGTCTCCTACTCACTGCACCACCAATCTCTCATGCTGCTCAATACATCTCAGCATCAACCCTCAACCATCGGCAGTCAGGATTTTTCTCAATGTTCCAATGCTTCATCTTATCCTCACATGTTTAACAAACCTCCCAAGCTTACACACCCACATCTTGAAGTTGCTTGTACTTCCAGTTATTCAAATATGGCAGGCATATCACCCAAACCTATAATAAAACACTTATTCAATGATATGCTTTCATCTCTTGCATGTCACAAAGTTGGATATTGTATGTTGTCACTGAGTGAGGACATTTAAAATAGGTTGAGTGCCCAGCCTGCCATCTTTGTGCCCACCCCTGAGCTCACTCCATAGTACAGAGATTGGATGATTGTCAAAATTGGCAATGTGCCCACCATATATACATGAATAGTGAAGGACTAATTGATCTGTTTAAAAGACTAGCTGATACCAACAATGCTTGTCCAATGCAAAATATAACTGGCCTGGGCAGTCAGACAGGATTTTTAAGAATGCATACAGGAATAAAGGCAGGAAGGAAGAGGGAGCAGTGGGGGACCAACACCCCTCCTCCCAGAAATGGCACCCAACCCTTCTTACCACACCAGCAATAAAGAAATGCATCGTTTGCCCATAAAAGATAATGGTTTTGCATGAATAAACAATGATAACATAGACTATATAGCATTGCTCAAGAGCAAGTTTTCATATTATGCTGCAATTTGTTAAATAAATTCTTGTGATATTTCATGTTTTTAAAAAAATAAAGCCTCAGAAACACGAATAAAGCTAGATTAAAGCAGTAAACATTGGGAGGATATAGATAGGCGGAGAAATGGCAGATGGTGTTTAATCCGGATAAATGCAAGATAATGCATTTTGGAAACTCTAATTCAGGAAGAAAATATACAGTAAATGGCAGAATCCTACAGAGCATCAATATACAGAGGGATCTGCACTGTCAGAGGAGGTAGTCGAGGTTCATACAATAGCGACATTTAAGAGGTTTCCTGATAAATATATGAATAGACAGGGAATAGAAGGATACGGACCATGTAGAGGCAAAAGATTTTTAAGCTTAGAAAGGCATCATGTGTCAGTGTAGTCTTGGTGGGCCAAATGGCCTGTTCCTATGCTGTACTATCCTTCGTATCTTTTTCACTTGCAAATATGAATTTACATAGAAATGTGTACAGAGATACATGTTTTTAGGGAGAATGAAAAGAGAAAATACAAGCTAAACAGTTCAGTTTAAAGAGAATGGAAGAACAGAGGGACTTGATAGTGCTGGTGTGCAAATAGTTGAATGTGGCAGGACATGTTAACAAAAAAATGAATAAAGCTGTGAGATCCTAGTCTTTATAAAGCAAGGCATGACGTGCCAAAGTCAGAAGTTAAGCTAAAGCTACATAAAAGACAAAACTTACAAGTCTCAGCTGGAATATTGTTTCTAATTCTGGGATCCACATTCTGCTGGAAGAATGTGAAAGCTTTGAAGAGGGTACAGAAGAGATTTGTTTTAAGGATGAGTGGATGAGTAGAGTGGAAAAGCTGCGTTTGTTTCCCTTGGAACAGAGAAGGTTAAGAGAAGATTTTGTGTGACTTTTAAAGTCAGGAAGGGTTTAGTTCAAGAGTTCCAAAACCGTGGGTCACATTCCCCATTGAGATATTGGGATGATAATTTGGGGCCACAGGCTGTGAGGCAGCAATGATGATTGTCTTGATTTTTTCCAGTTTGTTAAGTGGACAGCTTTTCAGTGCCCTAATTAATCTTTTTTTGGTGTCCCAATTCAGTGGTCTGATTTGCTAATCAGGAACATCTGTGGATCAACTTGGAATGATGGAGGTCTTTTGAATGTGCATTGTGGTGAATGGCCTGACAGTTCCTAGATCAGTGCCAAACCTTGAAAACTTGTATGAGTGATGTGTAGATCTGAGGCCCCAGCAGAGCCATTCAGACAGTTGTAGGGAAAACCATTGACTCCCGCTCAACAAATTTCCTCCACCCTCCACTGCCTTTCAAACACTCCAGTACATCTTTCTCTTCACTTCTGCACCTTCACCTACATTCTCAATCTATGGCCATACCAATTTATTTGCTAAAATGGGTGACCCGCGTGAAATAAAGTTTGGGAAGCATTCGTTCAAATAAATAAAGAAAAACTGCTCTCAATTCTTAAAGGTTACGTGGCCAAAGGGCACAGATTTAAGGTGACTGGTGAAAAAAAGCAAGAGGCGGTAAGAAACAATTTAAAGAAATAAGTGATTCGAATTTGAAAGAGAAGTCAAAGTTGTGGTATAAAGGAAAGTGATATTGCAGCTATGTGGTAGGAAATTCAACTCAGAGTCAAATATTACAAAGTGCTTGGGGAGAGTTTAGTTTAGGTATGGACAATTGCTGCAGAGAGGATTGGAGTTGGGAGTGTGGCAACTGAAATTGTGATGGGCTCCAAAGCCAATCACTTCTTTTTTGCCAACATTTAATCGGAGGAAATTTCTCCTTGTCCAGTGATGGATATTGGAGAAACAGGTGGGCAAGTTAGAGACAGGAGAAGGATCATGGCAGGTGGAATTGGACGTTTACAGTATTCATCTGGAAACTGATTCAAAGGGATTTCAAAGGGATCAGCCATTGGGGTAAATATTAAAAAGAATGATTAAACCTCTTCAGAACAGGATGGGTTTGCTATTTTTTAAGCAATAAAAGAATTTGCATGAAACAAAGCATTAATTTTACTAGAATTGAACTAGAGTTTAATATCCATTTAAAAGCAGAACTTTCTATGCGTTCTATTGGTCATCTTTATTTGGCTGAGATAATTACTCCTGTCAATGCACTCACGAAGGGAATTGACGTTCTGAGATGGAAATATAAAGGAGTTGTGAAAAAGCAAGCAGGCAGAAGAGGAGAGAGAATGTTGGCAAAGGTCAAACAACTCTTAATGCTTATTTTTTTCTGAAATATGACTGCCAATCACCCCTCTGGTTTGTAAATGTGTGGCTACCTCTATCTGTTTAATAAAGGGTGAAATCTCATTCTAACTGAAAAGCATGGATGTTTACTGCAATTAGAAAAAAAAACAATTTTCTTCGAAACAAACCTACAGATATTAAGGATTCTAATGCTTCTGCAAATTTTCACAAATTGTGATGAGAAATTACACATTGATTTCAGCAATACATTGCCTCCCGCTGTGGGTTTGGAAGAACTTGGGCTGAATCTTACTTTTTTTTTGTCAGTTTAGTCGAGTTTCATGGAAGTTTCTCTCTCTGCACCCAGACAAACATTCTAGTCATGGCGTTCCAGCCCAGTAAGTTAAAAGCAAAATTCCCATGCCTGATTCCCATTCATTGCTGTACTGGTAAGTTTGTATAATGGGAACAGATAGGATCAACATTGGTTATGGGGTCCATTGTGGTTGTATCACCTCTAACATGGAGAATGACTGTTTGGGCAAAATACTGGAAAAATATTCATGCATGTAGAGTATATAATGACAAAGATCAACACAGTTTATAGATGTGGGCAGAACAACTTCAAAAATTAATAACAGAAATCATTAAAAGAAAATGGTGGTACTCTACAATAGATTGACAGTTTGTACGAAATCAGATTCTGTAGGTCTGGTGCTTTACGCAAATGTGATTTATTTAGTTACACATGGCCTGTGGAAATATTTATTACATATCAAATATGCTGGCTGCGTCACAACACTCCATCTTGGAATACATTGAAAATTATCTCAGACTTTGTCATTGGAAAAAAAAACTATCTTAAAAATATCACAATTTATCTGCTGTACCTGTTGGTGCAGATGTTTGGCATTTCAAGGACTAATTGCATATTCTAAAAACCAAACTGGAATTGTGGCTGTAAAAATCAGCATGTGTCTAAATGTCCAGCTCATTAAAATCCACCGGGTGGCAGTGCAGAATAAATATTTGTATAGAGTCGATCCACCCATGATATCAGGAAATATGCTGTGAGCTTCTCCTCGCGTCCTCTAATGGAGGAAGGTGTCAACCAACCAGCTAACAAAGCTAAAAGCTTATAGAATCTCTGTTCTCACGTCACCTCTTCAAAACTGACCAAATTGTTCAGAATTTTCATATCCTGTATTCTAACATACCACATTTCCAATGTAATTGTGAGGAAAGATCAAAGACCTGAAATGTTAACTCACTCTCTCTGTTATTATGACCAGACCCCAGGCAAGGTTCCTCACTTTATTACAGTTCCAGACAGGATACCCCAAACTGGCTTCCCTTCTTTATTCACCTACCCCCTTGGTTGCTTGCAACAATTTAAAAATGACACCTTCCCTTTTGCATAGCTTTTTCCTAGATCCAAATGAACTAATGTTTTTAAAGCAACAAATTTTAGAGGGTTTCTTACCAAAAAGAGTGAGCAATTAATAATACAGGTGAGAAGAAATACTAATGCAATGCACATACACACAAATTAGAAACAAGAGTTAAGTGGATATACGAATCAATCTCTGAATTGTTTGTGAAGAGCAGATAGTTGAATGTTGCAACCAGCCAGTAGATGTTACTGGTAGTGTTGACATTGGTAGTTGAACAGCTGCTTCATAATCCTTAAATTTGCAGATTGATTAAAATTCTTTAGTTCTGATTCCCTTTGTTTTGCAGCACTCAGAAAAAGAGAGCACTTTACCTGCAACACAGGAGTGATCAAGGGATAGTTCTTTAACTATGATCTTCACAACACACTAATGCTTAAACCCAGGCTGGTACACACAGGAATGTTTGGTTTTACTAGCACACTCCAGCAGAGTTGAAACTGGCCTTTGACCTTTGTCATTGTGTATTCTTCACAAAGAAAATCGCAAAATATGTCTGCAGTTGGGGCCTAATTGGCAGACGGTGACTCTGTGAGCCAGATTCTCATTTCTTTGTAGACTTTAAAGATCACTGTCCAATCTGTTTTGTTTTGCCTCTCCTCCACTCCCCATTTAAAGGGCTGTTGTTTGCTGTTCCCTTTGCATCCATTGGTGTGATACTCTGTAGGTCTCTTTTTCTGTCTCTAGTCAGCCACTTAATTTACATCTGCATCAGCCTTGCTTTAAAAATGAAAAATGTCCACATTACTTCAGCGTTGTGATCATGTCTTCACAGTTGCTATAAGATGTGCTGAGTCTTTCTCGAATTTTCTGTTGTGATTTCATAATTTCACAATCTGCAGTTTTTGCATTTGTTAATTACTTCCTGCTCTGCCCTGCATAGCACTTACCTTCTTGTTGCCGGACATTTGGGCCAATCAAATCTACCATTCACCTGGAGATGAAGATTTACGTGTTTCCACCCTTATGCTGCCCTTTGACGCACATCCCCTAACTCTCTCATTTTCCTCAAATATTCTTTACCCATCCTTCTCCTCTCCCTATTCTTCTGTCTCTCCCCTCTCTTTGGTCTCTTTATTTGAAAAATGCCATAATTGCATTAGAATCAGTTTAGAAAATGATTTCTTTCAACTCTACTTTTGAGATGAGTGGCTTATCTTTGGTAGAAAGGCTGAACAGATTGGGCCTTTGCCTTTGGAGTATAGAAAAAGTGATCTTATTGAAACATAGGGGCGGCACGATGGCTCAGCGGTCAGCACTGCTGCCTCACAGCGCCAGGGACCCGGGTTCAATTTCACCCTCAGGTGACTGTCTGTGTGGAATTTGCACATTCTCCCCGTGTCTGCATGGGCTTCCTCTGGGTGCTCCGGTTTCCTCCCACAGTCCATAGATGTGCAGGCTAGGTGAATTGGCCATGCTAAATTGCCCATAGTGTTCGGGGATGTGTCGATTAAGTGGGTTTATAGGTGAATGGTTCTGGTTGGGATGCTCTGTGGGTTGGTGTGGACTTGTTGGGCTGAAGGGCCTGTTCCACACTGTAGGGATTCTATGATTCATATGAGGGCTTGAGGGGACTTGACAAGGTGGATTCTGAGAAGATATTTCCCCTTGTAAGAGAGACTAGAATAGGGGACACAGTTTAAGAATGAGAGGTCGCTACTTTTAGTCAGTGGTGTGTTGTTTCTCTATCAGAGAGTCACTACTCTGTGGAATTTTCTTTCACCAGAATAGAGTGGAAGCTGGATCACTGAATTTGTTCAAGGTTGAGTTTATTGTTTTAGGGACAATGGAAGCAAGATTTATGAGGATCAGACAGGAAAGTGGACCTGAGGCCACAACTATATCAGCCATGACCTTGTTGAATGACAGAGAAGGTTCAACGAGTTGAATAGCCAACTGTTGCTCCTAAGCCCCATGTTTCTATGTTTTTCCTTTTCCATTCAGCTTACCCCTCACTTTCACATTCTCTGTTCCCTTGCTCCTTCTCTGTCTCCTTTCTAAACCACACTTTCCTTCTCCTTCCTGCAACTTATCATTCCTCCTTTTTCCTTCCCTTCATAAGAAAGGAGAGTGATTCAATGCCTCCAGCCTGCTCGGCGATTCAATCAGGTCATGGCTGATCTGGGTGTAGCCTTAACTCTACTTTCCTGCTTGCCTCCCCCAATGACCCCCAACACTCTTTTCAATCAAAAATGCATTGAACCTTAGCCTTGAATAGATCCAATGAAGAGCGTCCATTGATTATTTCTTTTTGAGTTCTCTTCCTGGAAGCAGGTCTAATCCACAGTGCCATGACTCCCACTGTGGGTAGGGCAAGCAGCTCAGTCCAGAATCTACCCCAACTACTATGGGGATTGAACTACATGTTGTTGGAACCAATATGATCCATACTGGCATTTGACCAACTGGGTCAACAGCCCTCACAATTAGTCTAACTTTCTGTGGCAATATGTACTTTTACATCTATGTTGCAATCTGGGACTAAGAAAATGAGGGTAGAAACTCCAATATTCTTATCATCAAATGGCTTCCCAGAAATCTCTCCAGCTATTACCACCTACCATTAACGTATATTGGAAGGAGTTGCGGGTGATACCCAAACTGTTTGACCATGTTACGAACAGACTTCCTTTGTCATCAAGTTTTTGTGTGAGACTTGAAATTCACCAATGGTAAGATGTAACTGCAACTAAGAAGCTACATTTTGTCACTGGATGAATTCACAGGCTCGTTCACGTCATCCCTGGCACAGAGTTCCAGGGAAGATATCCTGCATAATAAGATCGTTTTAACTCATGCACCTTGAATAGCAGACACAGGCACCAAAAAGAGGGCTCAGAGTAAGATTCACATTAGACTTGAAATGTTAACTCTGTTTCTCTCTCCGCAGATACTTCCAGATCTGCTGAGTTTCTCCAGCAGTTTCTGTTTTTATTTCAGATCTCCAGCATCTGCAGTATTTTGCTTTTATTACAAGAGGAGGGTTTCCACTGGAGAAATGCACTGGAATTAAGTTTGCTTACCAGTACAAGGTAAATAACATATATGGATGTGACCCAGTCAGGATTTCTGCCTTCCTAACTGTACTTGGGAATGTGCACCTTGGTATAAAAAGCACAACTCTTTAGGACTCATTCATGAAAGTGAAACCATTTAATCTACAGGATACTGCTTAGTTGGAGCGCTTGCAGAGAGTTTTAGGCACTTCCGGGGAGTGAATACAGAGCTGGAATTTTCCCCCCACTTTTCTACTCAAGAAGCCTCCCACACGTTCTATTTCACTCTGGGAAGGCACTTTTTATTTCAAGGGAATTATTGAGCTCAGGTTTAAGGGCTGCACATGGATTTTCCAATGGGATTTCAATTTCTTATGATCTAGTTGCTAGATGAGTCAAGCAGCAAAAATTTGCAAAATAAGCGAGATCAATCAGGCAATAGAAGATAGCCACCTCTGATCATCCACATGTTACTTACACTTGTTGAGTGTAATATGCTGCTGTTGGTACCTTGTGCTCCACAGATTCAGGTCCAATGCCAGTAATGCAATGCAACTGCAAGTTCGTCACGAATTACTCAGCCATCTCTTAGAGTTTACTATACTTAATTTTGAAATGCCCTACGGTATGACCTCTAAGAAAATATGATCACTCGTAAAATGGGACCATAATAAGCAAAAGCCATGGTGTTGGTAAGAAATTTGAAATGCAGCTTTTGTTTAGTGAACAGAATAAATCTAACTTTCAGGCACACTTCGAAGTAATTCTAGCTTTTGATGACAGTAAACCACACTGGTGTTTCACTGTGAGAACAGGAAATGTACTGAAATCACCTAGATAGTTTCCAAGTTATTACAGTAACAACCTACTGGGTGTGTCACTTGTCAAAGGAAATTGCAATGAATAGAAATAGATTCCTAAGGCAGCCTGTTTATTCTTGAATGAATAATTTCAAAGTATAATTAAGGGATTTCAGTTAGCGTTCAGACAGAGATTAAGCATTTTGTGACTGGATGAATTGAATTCCATTGATCAGGGGGTACATTCCACTGTTCTTTGTAGGCTGAAGAATAAGTGAGCCACACTCAAACATTCCTTGGCCCTGATTTTATTAAAGGAATGTTCTTCCATCCATCTATTCTCATGGTGAGTGAATTAAGACCATGAAATGCTTTCACTATAATTGGCGTTTCACTACAAAGTCTGTTTATGACTGACAATAAACAACAAACAGGAGCACTTTAATTTGAGAATTTAGTTCACATTTGTTTTTCAAGTTACATCATTTAAAAAAAGTTGACTGAACAGCAAAGTCTGTCAGCAATGAATTTCTAGAGGCTAGATACACAGAACATGGCTTCATCCTTTGATTTCCAACACAAGTCTAACCTATTTGTGTATCTATAGCTGTAATGCCACTGGTTTATTCACTGTGTAGCTTTTTAAAAGTTGCAGTTTAAAAAAATCATCTAATTTATTTTTATTTGTCACGACTCTGGCCTTATCTGCAAACCTATCATGTGTTTCACTCTTAATGCAGGGTGTTCAATGATGCTTCAGCATAGGAACATAGGAACAGCATTAGACCGTTCAGCCCATCAGCCTGTTCAACCATAATTAAGGTCATGGCTGATCATTGCATCCTGGAGACTTCTAACTTTTTCTACTTTAAAATGAACCTCTTGAAAAACAACCTTTTCAATAATTTTTCATTAAATTTCCCAACAATTACTTTCACACTCTTCTGGAATGTAGTTGCTATGATAGAATATATGATGACAATAGTTGAGGTGAGGCTAGTCACTCAACCCTAGGCCTTACCCACCTCAAGTAAAATTCCAGACAAATGGGTGAAGGAAAGATGGAGGTAGAAAGGCTACTCAGCGAATGTTATAGCATACCCCTACTAAATATGCCAACTGGGTATTCTAAAATTCTACCCTGTATTATGAAATGGAAATAGAGACACTTGAGAGAGTGGTGGTGATGATTTAAAAGGATGATATCAGAATGCATTGGTATATGTATCAGGAAAGGAATGACAGATTGAGTCTCTTTTCTGTTGCAAAAGAACAATGAGGTGTGACCTAATGGAGCTCTTGAAAACTATGAAAGGTGTTGATAGAGTGAATACAGATAAAATAGTTTTGTGAAAAGAACGGAAGTGGAATCTACAATGCATAGTATTAATCATGACATCCAACAGGGAATTCAGAAGAAAGTTTTTCACCCAAAGAATGGTAAAACTACATGTTGAAGCAAACAGTAAAGATGTATCTGTGGAGAAACTAGACAAGCTTATGAAGGAGAAAGGCATACATGGTTACAGTGGTCAATGCAGATGAGAAAGGATGGAAGGTGGCTCAAGTTGAACATAAACACTGGCATTGCCTGGTTGGGCTGAATGGCCTGTCTTACTGCTGTACACTCCATTTAATATTATGTAATTATTGAAAAAGAGTTAACTTTTATCAATCATGGAGGAGATTGCATCCAAGCTTGATGCTGTTCCGAGATAATGTCTACACCACTTTCAAGCAAGTAGTAACTGACTAATACAGGATCATGAAAAATGGCATACGTTTGCACCTTTGTAGCTGAAGGGTGCTATGACCAATTGTGCTGTCATATGCCCATAATAGCCTTAAGGAAAAGAACATGTTGGGCAGTAGAAGATAGAAAATGAAAATTCATGCCCACTCCAGTGTTTATTTTATGCAGCCATCAGTTTAATACATTTTCAATGTCTATTTAATCCTACTTACTGCGTTGTGCAGTTTTGCAATATGGATGTGACATAATGCTCTCACAATAAACTGATCCATGCCGACCTGATTCATTCTGTTTAACTGCTATTGAATATACAAAGGGAATATATTTTTCAATGTCCATCAAATGCAAAAGTCTTAAAAATTGAGGATGCTTGTTATGAATGTATGAATATAGAATTAGGAGCAGGAATAGGCTACTTGGCCCTTCAGGCCTACTTTGGCATTCAATAATGGCTGATCTTATTATTCTACTCTAATAACCTTTCAATTCCTCGTTTATCAAAGATCTATTAACATCTCCCTTAAAAATATCCAAACACTTTGCTTCTACTGCCATTTTAGAAAGCGAGCTCCAAAGACTCACGATCCTCTGTGAGAAAAAAACTCTTTATCCCCATCTTTGGGACTCTACACACTGGAGTTTAGATGAATGAGAAGTGATCTCATCGAAACATATAAAATTCTTAAGGGGCTTGACAGGGCAAGTACTGAGAGGATGTTTCCCCTCGTGGGAAAGTCTAAGACTAGTAGACATAGTCTCAGAATAAAGGGATGTGAATTTAAGATTGAGATGACGAGGAATTTCTTCTCTCAGAGGGTTTGAGAGTCTTTGGAATCCCTTGCCACAGAGACCTTGGGGACAGAGTCCTTGTGTATATTTTAAGCTGAGATAGATAATTTCTTGATCAGTCGGGGAATCAAGAGGTAGAAGGAAAACACATGATAGTGGATGTGAGGAATGTTGGATCAGCCATGATCCTATTTGAGTAGTGGAGCAGGCTTGAGGAACCGAACAGCCAATTCCTGTTCCTATTTCTTATGATCCTAAATGAGTAACCCTTTATTTTTCAACAATGACCCTTCATCTAGATTTTCCTATAAGAGGAAATGTCCTTTCCACAAGTACCCTGTAATATGCAGAAACCTTGAATTGAGCCTTTTAGGGAGAATAAGATGATGTTTATATCAGTTAAGTAACAAAAACGATATGTGTACAGTATTTGTGATAAATAGCTGTTACAATACCTTAAATACACATCATATGGAATTCATGTCAGCCATGCCATTTATGAATCCCAGCAACTTATTTGCTATAAATTGCTATCGTTGAGCAACAAAATTCAAGCAGTTGTGCACTGGTGCCTAGCAGCAAGCAGCCAGCTGTAACCATGGCAACTTTAACTGGAGAACGTCCACTGAGGTTTCTGCATAAACCAAGATAAAACTGGCTCTAAGGCAGCTTTCAGTGTTCAAAACTGCTGCAAACATTATATAAACCATGAGCAAGGATAACATGACAGAAGGTGAAAATGTTCACTAATAAAGCAATAAAACTGTACCTTGTACAACCAAAATACTGAAGAGGAAGTGTTGAATATGATATTTTCTCTTTTATCTTTCCCCTTTGCCATTTTTCTCTTTTGTTTGTATTGACTTGGTGAAGTAGGGTCCCATGTGTGTTTTAGCCTTCTAACATCTTGCTTAAGTGTTCATTGTTAATACATGAACTCAGAGGGTAGGTATCAACAGGCTATTCTGCTAAAGGAGCATTACAACCCAATCAAGTCCTATATCCTTCTGAAAATCACACACAAGCATTTTATAGTAAGGGTTACTGAACGACCATCAAGAAAATTGTGAAGAGCAGCATTTCTACTTGAGATCTGCAAGATCATTGAAGGTGCTGTAATATTTCATTAAATCGAGAAAGAAACCTGTATAACTCATCCCGACTTTTCTGCTCAAGACTTGTGCAGTCTTCACTGGTACAGTGAATACTATATTCAACAAATTGCTTATATTATCAATTCTGAATGAGAGTAATTTCTGCTTGGCAAGAAATTGCTTTGCTATCCTCAGGATTTGTTTTGTGGATCAACCATACAGCGAGAAAGCTGTTAGCACTCAATTAAAAATTACAGGAGGGATTTAATATGGAACTGTACTGCAGGTCAGATCTGAAAGGGAAAGATAATTACCAGTTACAGCAGGAGACATCTGAAATGGTAACCTGAATTTCATATTTAAACACTTACTGGCTAACCTGCTGTATTCCCTGCATTTCTTGCTTTTATGTAAGAAGAGGAACTAATTACACTTCTTAAGCAGTATGTCATCCAGTCAATCCAAATTTTCATTCTACCATAGGCTTTCCACTGGATGAACTACCAGTTTATTAAAAAAAACCTAGCAGTATCTGTTGAAAGTATCTGCCTAGAACATTATTGTTTGCTCTGAAGCATACTTTGCCTTTTTTATGTACTGACAATAGCTATAGATATCTAGTCATCTACACACAAAGTTTCAATCAGCTCATTCAGAATACCATAAAATAAGATGAAAGTGCCACTGGTTGACAACAAGTAACAAAAAAAGTCTTCTAGTTTTCTAGTGGCGTTCAGAGCCTCAGGATACCTCGAAGCGTTTTTAGTAAATGTGTTTTTTAACTCTGTCGATTGAAGTGTAGTCACAATTCCAGCAAAATGATAATTTTTCTTTTAGTATTGTTGGTTGAGATACAAACATTGGCCCAAATAATTCTCTTGCTGTTTCTCAATTAGTTCCATAGCATCTTTTGCATCTACCTGAGAGAACAGATGGAATTTCAGCTGTGTAACTCATTTGAAAGATAACATCTTCAATAATGCAGCACTCCTGCAGTTCCATATGCTGAAGCAGCATAGGGGCGGCTCAGTGGTTAGCACTGTTGCCTCACAGCACCAGGGACCCAGGTTCAATTCCACCCTTGGGCGACTGTCTGTGTGGAGCTTGCACATTCTCCCTGTGTCAGCGTGGGTTTCCTCCTACATTCCAAAGATGTGCATTTTAAGTGGATTGGCTAAACTAAAATTGCCCATAGTGTTCAGGGGTCTGTAGATTAGGTGGGTTATAGGGGGATGGGTCTGGGGGGGATGCTCCAAGGGTCAGTGTGGACTTGCTGGGCCAAAGGGCCTGTTTCCATACTGTAGGGATTCTATGATAGGAATTTAGGACCTGCTACGTTCAATATTATTGTAGCTGATAGAATACTTTTACTCAATCCCATCTACTCATCATCATAACCCTGTATGTCATTGGTAACCAGAAATATATCAATCTCCACTTTAAATATATTCAAAGACCTCTATGGAAGAGAATTTCAAAAGTTCACAGCCCTACACAAAAAAAATTCTTCTCATCTCCAACTAAGTGCTACCCCCCCGCCTAAACTTTAAACTGTGCCCCCTGAATTTGGATTCCCCACCTAGAGGAAATATCTTTCCTCCATCTATTCTGTCCATCCTTTTAAGCTTTTTGCAGGTTTCAATGAAATCATCCCTCATTTTTCAAACCTCTACAGAATATAGGTCCAGTTTGCCCAATGGTTTTCATACGACAGTCCTCCCATCCCAAGAACAGGTCTGGTGAACTTTGTTGTGCTTTTTCTATATCAATAACAGCTTTCCTTAGATAATGCCCAAATTTGCAAACCTTATCCAGGTGTGGTCTAACCAATCTCTTATTCAGCTGAAGCATGACTTCACCACTTCTGTACTCAGCAACCTGGATTTGGTAGTGAAGTCGACCTTGAGCCCATAACATTTTAAAATTAGACTTCCGTGACTTTCTCATGCCTATACAAATTGTAGTTCTAGCACAGAATGTGCTGTGTTGCTAATGGCATTTTCCTATTTTTTGTGACAGTCTAGATCATACTGAACTGTTGTGAAATAACATTGGGAGCAGCTCATTTCTAGAGTGATCCTTGTAATCCTTCCTTAGTTAATATATTCTTCATCTTAATGTTCAAACTTTGTCAGTACAATCATTATAATGATGACTTTTATGTCTTGATTTGGTAATGCATATTAGTGGAACACCCTGTGTCAGCTTCCTTCAGGTATTTGATGGATTTTTTTTTAATGTTTGTGAAATTATATGATAGCATGAGTTCACCCTTTCTAGAGAAATCGTCTTACAAGGGATGTGTCCCAGCAGTGGGTACTGAGTCATGGACCAGGACCCCGGTTGATGACTGTTTTTCTCTTTCTGGGAGACTGCTGAGGGTAACCTATTGTCTCTATTTAAATAAGACAACTCAGTACAGACCAGGGATTGAAACAAGGAATTTGCTGGGAATTGGGTGTTTCTGGCTAGATACTTCACTTAAAATGCATAGGGAATATAGTTGGGTATAGTGTGCAAACATTATAATCATCTCTTGATTTCAGTTTGAAGGACTAACATCCAGTTTGAGCCCAGATTCCAGGCAGGCCCCGAGAGACGTTGGTAGAGATGAAGGTAGCTCCATAAAAGTATGGTAATAGTCAGCATTATAATGTTCATCGAACACTTTTGTGAGTTTAAGTCTTTTTTTTTGCATTTATATTTTAGCCATGAATTATTTACTTTTGCTTTTGAGAGCTGTGATGAAGAATTAAGGGACCTCACTGAACGTTTCGGTATAAGTGATGCTTAGATAAATTATGCTTGTAAGCAAGGGTAGGAACCATAGTCTACACGGTCAGGAGGTCCAAATGTTTGAGAAATTAGATTAAATGACAATCACACAATACCTGAGAGATAGGACCATGTAATCAAAGATAAAAGCCTGTTTTATACTTCTGAGGTAAAATTAATTCTAAGTTCTAGTACACAGGGTATGCTGGAGGAAGTTTTTGTCAATAGAAATAAGAAATGAATTTGGTATAATCAAGATGATCTGAAGGAAACCATCACATAAAAAGAGATTTAAAAAATCCTTCTTTGGTGAATTTCCTGGTCTCTGAACTGCAAAATTTGCTTAAATTGAGGTTGAAATAATAATTCCCGAAAGACTGGGGATCTAAGAGATGAAATATCAATATACAAGATTGACATGACATTTTGGATGACAAATTTCTTGGAGTTCTTTTAATATTTTCAAAGTAAAATGTATTCCACCAAGGTAATAATGTTGTGGGTATAGTTGTCTCAATACAGGAGTTGTCAAATTGCTACCAAAGAACAAATCACAGCATGAAACCAGAACAGAAACTATTCTTGTAGTATGATAGTTCACTTTTCGAATTAGATCTAATGTACAGGGAGAATAGACTTCAAGTGCATTCTAGTCACCTGCCTATGCCATGTTCCCTACTTAGCTTCCTATATATGGCCTGTCTACAACCACAACCAATTTAAAGCTGCAAGGCAATAGATTCTGGCTACTTACTTTTTCTGGAAACCTAAATGCTGATTGCAAGACTCATGGAAGGGTGAAAGTTCAGAGTTCCCTGCTCTACATTGGAGAACACCATTCAACCTGGCCACAGCAGGGCCTATTGTCTTTGTGGCCACAGCATAACAAAGACACAGTACAAATGAGGAGGAACAAAATGGCCAGTGACAACAGCAACCTCCCACAGCTGTCCAATAGAATTCACATCAGAAGGTCGCCTCAGGGTATAGACGAGGTACGAAGGCACACAGTCTATCAGCCTTGATGCTCCCAAGGAGTAAGGTGTTTCACAGCTGCAGACTGAGAATGACCTTGGGCACCATCACAGAACTGTGTCAGTTGGTGGATAAAAGACATGCAATCTGTGGATGACCATCCCATCCTAATAGCTGTCAACATAACAGCTGCACTAAATTTTTACACAGCTGGTTGCTTTTAAGGATCCACTGGGGTCCTCTCAATCCTTAGCCCCTAAATGTATAAAAGCTGTTACCAAACCAATCACTGTGGGCTGTCTTGGAGCCTCCTGAAGATAAAGTTCCAATGCTTAAATCAGTTTGAGTGGGATCTTGCAGCCAGTACAGATAAAGTGTGCCACATATCCTTCATGCTGTGCCCTCCACAACTAAAGCAGGAAAAGTGGGGATGTGATGGATGTTAAGAGCTGTGGCAACAGTCTTTCAAGGAAGAAATTGAGGACATTGAATAAGAGGAACATGACCTTCACCATGTTAGATCACTGCAATGTCACTGCAACAAGCCAGACACAGGACTTAATTGACAACTGCTTCTAATAGGTGTAAGCTAGGTGATATCATCCTTCATTGACTGTAAATTTGTTACTAATCAAAGGGGCAAGCAGCCCTCATTTAGCGCAGAAGCAAATGCAGCTTCTCTGTTTGATGCTCCTTTGCTTTTGTTTTTGTTTTCAATAGAACTTAATGTTATTAGCTGTTTGAAAGCTTTTCAACATGTGATGCCCCCACATTGAACTGAGAGAAATTGTTATGTTGCACTGGATATTAAGGAAAGTGTAGCACTCCCTTAGACAAAGTTCTCACGTAGTATGGTGCGAAGGACTTACTGTGTAGATTGATTCTTGTAGCTGTAGTTACAATGACAGTCGATCAGACAGCTGATGACGTAAAGCAGAAATACATTTATGAATGTGATCATCTGTGTCACCCATGGGCCCTCCAAAGCTTTTGTTTCTCATTTCCCTCCCACTACATACACTAAGAAGGATTATTTCTGGCTGGCAGCATTTGACCTGTTGCCAACTGGACTTTAAATATTGTGCCAATGGTGTGAATCCTGGAAGGTCCTGGCAATGGTGAGTATTTCTGCCACTGGTGTAACAGCAATACCATAGAGGTATGATACATACATCATGAGGTAAGCAGCAGAGAACTGCATGAGATAACTCAAGAGAACTCACAGTGATGAAACGTGCTGAAATTTTTATAAAATTCAGCTGTAAAGACTGGATTTCTATATAATCAGAAGTGTTAACGTTGACATGTGGTATCATAGATTTGGCTGCTCTATTCGAGAGGAATTAAAATAATGAGATGCAAGTATTCTGATCAGTGGCATACGTTGCACACCCTGCAAGTAGAAATTCCTGCATGGTTTTATTATGATTAACTTGCTATTTCACCATCTCATCAGTCTAGAATGTTTAATCAACCAGTTCTTGATGTAGTGAAATGTGGCAAATGAGATACATTATAAAAATGTACTGCTTTACCATCCAATCTTCATCAATTATTCAGTGCTTCCTAACACCTCTCTTTGTACTTGTTGCTATATTTTAAGAACAGATTCATGAGCTGGAAAAAAAAAACTGCATCTGCTTAATGAGGGTCTAAAGACACATTTGGTTGAGGATGAGGAGCTGCTGACAGGAAAATAAATACTTCTTCGTAACGAGATAAGAGCTTATACGTGAGAAACCACTGTTCATGTCAGAATGAGACACATTATTTCAAAAGTTACTTTGGGGGAATGCTCAAATAAATTGTCGTGATTTTATTTAACATCTCTTTTGGAAATCTATTCCCTTTCTAGCAGGTGTATGACGGAGGTCTATATTGTGCAGAATCAAATTCCCTCTCTGTGGTGGTCAGCTGACTAAAGCATATTCAATTTTTACTGGTCTCATGGTAAAACAGTCTTAAATTGGTCTACCTTGCAATTAGGTGGATATAAGTGCTTGTCCTACGCGGTAAATGTTATACAGTTGTGAAAACTTCCCAGTTCCCCAAAAATCTAATTGGCCACAAACAGCCTGTTTACATCTTTTGGGGTAAAAACAGATTGCACAAATACAACTTGTGACAATGTGTAACGCACACACAGACTCAGGTAAAAATAAACCTGCAGGCTCCGAAGTATTCCACCTATTGGTTGCAGGAAGTCTGAAGAAGTGCCAATTCTAACACCAGAAGGAGCACCAGCTTCCCATTCATATTTAAACATAAAAGTAAAGATGTTATGCTTCAGTTATATAGATAATTGGTGATACTTTAGTGGGTTGTGCACCTTTGGAACTCTGCCTCAGAAAGCAACGAGGGGGCTAGTTAAATAACTTTAAGACAGAGGTGGATAGATTTTTTTCTTAGGCAAGGAAATCAAGGTTTATTGGGGGCAGATGGGAATGCAAAATTTGAAACACAAACAGATCAGCCATAATCTTATTTATAACGACAAAAGACATGCAACTGGTGGTAGTTAATGAGAGGATCACCTCACTTCAGGTGAGAGGAAAAACTGAGAGAAGAGACCTTCATGGTAATCTTAATTGTGTGGGAATTGAACCCATACTGAGAATGTTATTTAGAATCACAAACCAGCTGTCCAACAAAATGAGCTAACCAACCCCTGATTTTACTGAATGGCAGAGCAGGCTGAAGGGCTGAATGGTCTACTCCTGCTTCTGTTCCATATGTTCATATTCATGCTTTTTTCAAAAATTAGCAGAGAAACCAAGCACAGCTGGAACATTTGTCTGTTCCAAATAAGGCCCTTGACATTACCAGGAAAAGGGAAATCATATATCAAGAATATCCTTAGTTCAGAATCCTTAACATCTGTGATTTGGATGTTGAATGAACTCACTTAGCTCTAATTTGAGTCACGGCAATAGGGCCTGTCCTGGGGTCCAAATATCGACACTGCTTTGAAGAAAATATGCCTCAAATACTTCCTGTTCTGCTTCTAAAGGGGACTTTTGGTGAACCTGACTGGACAGGGATTGACTTGGCTGTTCCTCCCCATTATCATGACTTTTTGACAGTGGCCCCGTTTTGACCACAAGAGCAGAGGCCAGTAGTATGTGATTTGTCAACACAAGAGAGACAAATTAAGAAATATCTTTGGACGATGGTGACAGATTTCACTGCAACCCTTGGAGGTAAATCGGACCTGTGTTATTCCTCTTCATCTATTTGTTAACATCTGTTGGTTCTAACTTGACTCCAACCCAGACAAACAGCAGTTAGTGACAAACATTTATGTGTCATTCACAGCATTAGACATGAATAATGTATACTGAAATAAAAGATTGCTAACCTCAAATTGCAACTTACACTAAAAATTTTCCATTGTGAACAAAAAAAAGGATAGTTGTTGCAGTAACAGATTCTTCTTTTATGTATTTGTTCTTGGAGTATGAAATTCCATTGCAGTTTAGCATTCCAATCTATCTGTAATGCATCTTACAAATCAAAGTTGTACTAAAATAATAATACAAACTGTCGGTTTTGTACATATTTTGAAATATTATTTATTTTCAGTTTGAGTTGTGATTTTGTATTATTAACATATGGGATTCCTGTGTGTCAGATATTAACAAGTAATTTGTAATTATTTCTGTAGCTGTGGTGATTTATTTTGAAACAGCTTGTGAGGACTAGTTTGGAAGTGTAATGGATTTGTATTTACTTCAGTATTTTAGGACTTGGCAGGTTCAATCATTGTGATTCAAGAATTCTGTTAGAAATTTCTGTATGAGAAGTTTTTTAAAGCAGAGAGGTAACAAGATTAGCTTGGGGGTCAGGCTTTTGTTTCAGTTTTACTATGATTGGGACGGTTCTTTGAAGTCCTTGCATGAAGATGCTAGTATAGAGCAGTGCTCCTGAGAAAGGCAGAATATAATGCAATTAGATCACCTTAGAGTGATGAGTTAGTGATAGTCCCAGACTGAAACTGTTTGGATAAAAGCATGAAGGGCACTCAAAGCTGACCTTGTTTAAACTTAGATGTGTGATAGCTCCAGGAATAAGCTCTCAGAGATTCAAGTCTAGAAATTAGAACAATTGTGATTTTAAACCCATTGAGTTGTTTGAAAAAGGATTCTGGTATGAATGTTGTACAAAGTTTGTTGTTGGGCATTATAATGGAACTTTTCAAAAATCTTGTAAAGGAGTGAATTGGGATTAAATGGATTACCTTTTGTGCATAAAGTTCTTTATATTAGTGTTATAAGCAAATAGGCTGAATTATTTTATTTCACTTTCATTTCTTTTGCTTAATAAATTTCTGTTTAAAAAAGGAGTAGACAAAAAGCAGGTAACTATAGGCCAGTTAGCTTAACTTCGGTAGTGGGGAAAATGCTTGAATCTATCATTCAGGAAGAAATAGCAAGACATCTGGATATAAATTGTCCCAGGGAACACCCAGCATGGGTTCATGAAGGGTAGGTCATGTTTAACTAAGTTGGTGGAATTCTTTGAGGACATTACTTGCATGGTGGACAATGGGGAACCTGTGGATGTGGTGTATCTGGATTTCCAAAAGGTATTTGACAAGGTGCCACACCAACGGCTGCTACATAAGATAAAGTTGCACGGTATTACAAGTAATGTATTGGCATGGATAGAGGATTGGTTGACCAGTAGAAAGCAAAGAGTAGGGGTAAATGGGTGTTTTTCTGGTTGGCGATCAGTGGCTAGTGGTGTGCTCAGGGATCAGTGTTGGGACCTAAATTGTTTACAATTTACATAGATGATTTGGAGTTGGGGACTAAGTGTGGTGTGTCAAAATTTGCAGATGACACTAAGGTGAGTGGTAGAGCAAAGTGTGCAGAAGACACTGAAAGTCTGCAGAGGGACATAGATAGTCTAAGTGAGTGGGCAAAGGTCTGGCAGATGGAATACAATGTTGATAAGTGTGAGGTCATCCATCTTGGTAGGAATAACAGCAAAATGGACTATGTTTTAAATGGTAAAAAATTGCAGCACGCTGCTGTGCAGAGGGACTTGGGTGTCCTTGTGCATGAATTGCTAAAAGTAGGATTGCAGGTGCAGCAGGTAATTAAAAAGGCAAATGGAATTTTGTCTGCCATTGCTCGAGGGATGGAGTTTAAAAACAGGGAGGCTATGCTGCAGCTGTTTAGGGTCCTGGTGAGGCCACACCTGGAGTACTGTGAGCAGTTTTGCTCTCCTTACTTGAGAAGAGATATACTCGCACTGGAGGAGGTGCAGAGGAGATTCACTCGGTTGATTCCAGAGTTGAGAGGGTTGGATTATGAGGAGAGACTGAGTAGACTGGGATTATACTCGTTGGAATTCAGAAGAATGAGGGGAGATCTTATAGAAACATATAAGACTATGAAGGGAATAGATAAGGTGGAGGCAGGGAGGTTGTTTCTGCTAGCAGGTGAAACTAGGACTAGAGGACATCGCCTCAAAATAAAAGGAAGCAGATGTAGGACTGAGGTCAGGAGGAACTTCTTCACCCAAAGGGCTGTGAATCTGTGGAATTCTCTGCCCAGTGAAGCGGTTGAAGCTACCTCATTGAATGTTTTTAAGGCAAGGCTGGATAAATTTTTGAACATTAAAGGAATTAAGGGTTATGGTGAGTGGGCGGGTAAGTGGAGCTGAGTCTCAAAAAGATCAGCTATGATCTTATTAAATGGCGGGGCAGGGTCGAGGGGCCAAATGGCCTACTCCTGCTCCTAGTTCTTATGTTCTTATGTTTTACTGTTGAAACAAAACTTGCAACAGTGTGTGCTTCTGTCTCAGTGAGACATCACATTGCTAAAACTGAAACAAAACAAAATATGATCTATCCAGCCTATTTCAGTCTGGGATCTGACTTGTTCAGTAACAACATAATATGGGGTCATTGTAAGTTTGTTCGGAAAATTTGGCCTAAATTTTATGTAGCATCATTAATTGGCCACTTAAGGGTCTCAACAGACTAAAGAGTTGTCTGACACTTCTCCCTGCTCCTCTATAAAATTTCAAATAATGTGGGGCTGGACAGATATGCTGCAGATAGACAACTGGATTTGATGTGCCCACATGCCTTCAAATTTGCTAGCAGAGAAGTTTTAAATCATCCTTGAAGTTTTATTCTGGTTAAGCTGCTCTATCCTTGTCTCATTAAAATCTTGAAGTAATGTAATGAATAGAGTCCTAATCTTTTTAATTGTTGATCAATCAATCCCTTCATCAGGAATCAGCCTAGTGAACCTCCATTGAACTGTCTTCAATGCCAGTGCTTACATATGGGAACTGAAACTGTACATAGTACTTCAGATGGAGGCCTCATCAACACCATGTAAAGTTGTAACAAGACTTCACTATTATTAAATTGTAACCCCTCGCAATAAAGGCTAAAGTTCCATTTGCCTTTTTAATTGATTACTGCAACTGTATGCTAACTTCTTGTGTTTCGTGGACAAGAACACCCAAATACTCTGTGCTACATATTTGCTCCACTTAAACAATAACTTGCCATTAGATTTTTCCTACCAAACTGGATGACCTCACAGACAACAAGGTGCAGGGCTGGATGAACACAGCAGGCCAAGCAGCATCATAGGAGCAGAGAGGCTGAC
>NC_063345.1:41267197-41301276 GCF_021869965.1 Rhincodon typus
CTTTCCTGCTCCTCTGATGCTGCTTGGCCTGCTGTGTTCATCCAGCTCTGCATCTTGTTATCTCAGCATTAGTGGTGCAGCTTTGCCATCAGCTGCAGCAAATATTGTTTTGCTCTTATATACATGTCAACCTATGCAATCAAAGAATTTGATGAATAACTCTGCACATTAGCAATTTGCGGATTCACCTGTATACAAACAAAAGCAAGATGTTTGTAGTGACGCAAGTATCATGTTTGCATCCTAGTTTAACAGCTGCAAAATAAAAATCACTTCCTTCATGTTAGTCAGACACATAATGGAAAAAGTGAGTAGAATTTGCTTGATGAATGCAGTTGAAGCAGAGGACAAGTTGTAACTTATTGATAACTGGCAGATTCTTTAGGCATGCAAGCTGGTGTGCTGATTCCAGTAGCATATTCGGACTGGTGGTTACCATGAGAACCTTTCATTCTGTAATAACCTCATAACACATGCTTTCCAGGCAGTTCCAGTCAGACAACTGAATACATGGAATAAGTGAGAATATAACTTTAAAAATTGATGCTTCTGAAAAAATAGGGTGACATGAAGCATTTATTCTTCACCGAATGATCAGCACTTGAAATAGACTTCTGGGCAGAGGACTGAATCAAGACAATCTTTGAAATAATTTAAAGGAGAGTTGAATGCTGAGATGAAAGGGCTGTAACTTTTTATTGGTAAAATGCGCTAAAGGGAGTCATTCAGCCTTCTTCATTTGCATGTATTCTGTCCATTTTCCAAAACAAGGTGGATTCAGAAGAAAGGGTATTGATTGGAAAGGAAACCACACAACACTCAGCCACTTTGTATTCTATGTTATGTTACACTTGTAGAGGTTTAACAACAATCAACACTATGACTAAAAGGTCAATGATTTCATATTGTATTATTTCAAACGCATTTTGAACTGTTCAGTAGTAATTTGATTGGCTCCCAGCCAATTGACACAATACATAATTCTGAGGATCTTTAAAAAAATGGTAATTAGTACATCTATTATCTCTTCCATAACTTGCATTCAATATTTCCAGGGAATGTATTTTCCGGGCTTGGTGATTTTTCTGTTCTTAATCTATTGTCTTTTTGGTTACTTGTTTCTGGTGGCAGGTTTTCGCTGTGTTCCACTTCAACCTTTACCAGAATAAGATGCTGGATTCTTATTATGCCTGTCTGGCATTTGCTTATTCTCCTGTATAAGTTTACCTCTGTTACTTCTTTGTCTTAAAGATGTCCATGCCCTGATCTTTAGCTATGCTTTCTCTCCTCATGTATTTATATAAAGCTAGGTGTTGCAGGCTATGTACGGTCAGTGAGTAGAGAGATAATATGTGAAAGAACTTGGTGTCAGTTACGGTATGGGTAGCAGAGTTTTGAGTGAACTGAAGTTTATAGAGTATTGAAGACATGGAGTATGGAAGCTGACCAGCAGAGCATTGAGCTAATCATGGTTTGAAGTAACAAAGACCAGAATGAGGGCTTTTCTTCACAGAAAATAAATTAACGCAGAGATAGTAACAGGCAATTAAATGGACGTGGGGAAATTGGTGGTCTTTTGATGGGGTGGATATGTGGTCAGAGCTTACTTCAGAGCTAAAAGTGATACTAATGTTGCAAACAGTCTGGTTCAACTCAACGGTGATCAGGGTGTGGGGTGCATTTGGTGGCTGGTGAATGGAATTTGTGGCAGGGATCAAAGACAATGTTTGGGAAGATCAACCTGAAGCATTGTGTTATTGGCAGTTGGACAAATACATACAGCTCAGAACTGGAAAATTGAATTTTAGTACAAATACCAGGAAAGGCTTCCTGTTTATTCATTGTGTAGGGTGTGGTTCATTTAGTAACACCCTGGCTTCTATTTCAGAAGGCTCTAGAGTTCAGGCCTCACTCCAGGACATGAATTCAGCAAACCAGTTTGATATTTCCATGCATTACAGAAGGCATACTTCACTGTCACAAGTCCCTTTATTTTAATGAGATTTTTAATCTGAAGTGCACATTAAAGATCCCATGATACTATTTTGGAGAAGAATAGGGGAGACTAACCAATGTCCTGGTCAATGTTTACCCCTTAAACAACATTAGAAGATAAATCATCTGGTCATTATTGCAGCCCTATTTTTGAGTGTTTGCTATGCAACAGTGTCAACATTTGAAAAGTACTTCTTTGGCAGTAATTTGCTTTGTGACAACCAGCGGTTATGAAAGGTGCCATAAAAAGTTGTGCATTTCTTTCCTTTTTTAATGAATGATCATCACTTGGAATGGACGCCGGAGCTGGTTTTGGAATCAAAAACCTTCAAATCATTAAGAAAAGTTAAACTTTATGGGGGAATGTTGGAGATGTTTCTGATGGACAACTAAGATGGATTGAATGCTCTCCATCTTTGTTTTTACTTTCTGAAAGAAATTGTTTGGTTTGTCATATGGGAAGCAACTAACATCAGAAAATACATGACTTTTTTTGTGTGGACATTTGCTCCATTTTATAAAGCCTATGACTAAAATTATTGATTACATTAACATTTTGTACTTTCACTATTTAGTGTGAATAGAATACTGTTATATATTTATGAAAATGTTTAAGCTTTCTTCAGACAAATAATTTCTCAGTGATGAAGTGGCTGAAAGAATTGAATGCATAGTTTCAAAAAAGCAGATTTGGATATCAAGATTAAAAAACAAATTCCAGGTCACTTATCTTTCAAATTGATTCATCCTAATTTGAAAATTTTCATAAGCTATCTTTCTTGTCTTTTTCATTTACATTAAGAAGCATATCTAGAATCTCCTTGTTTTAGCTCCAATAGCCAAAAATTAGAAGCATTTCAGAGCTATGCTTTAAATTGTGACAACTTTTACTTATTTTATTAAACAAACTTATTTCATGAAAACACTTTATACAAGTTTTTTGCAGTTGAATTTATAATACCAGCAGAGTTGATAACCGTAAAATATTATAATCTGCTTTATTAAATAAGTTCTTTTCCTTTAATTGGCATAATCTCCTTTTCAATCCAATAGCACTAATCCTTAAATTAAACCCTTGGTGTGACAGTAATTCTATCAAAAAAATCCTTTTGGTTTTTTACAGATGTTAGTATGGATTTGGGATTAGCACATAGAGCTTAATCCTCGTACTTCTAGATGTTGTTTCAGCTTCCTCATACCTACCATCAGACACAGTGCTGATGTTTAATAATGTTCACTGTTTAAAAAAATGCATGTTAAAGTTAACAGTCCTTTGTAATTATTCTATTTTTCAAGGCATAAAAGATTAGGGGATTCAATTTTTTACTATCATGCAGCAATAAAGTTTAATTCTGTAAAAAAAAACTTAAAAAGAAAATGAGTTATTCTTTACATGAACAATTTGGACCTGTTAGCCTTCCTTCCTCTACTGGACATAATGAATCAGATAAAGCCTGTCACCATTCAGCGTTTACTATTTATGTAATTTCTATAATTGTAGTGATAAGACTTCCTTTGTCCAGTTTATCTGTTAATTTTCTTTTCAGCACACATTCTTTGAATTATGTAATTAGATTAAAGTTGTCTTAATCAGTATTCATTATTCGTTTGACAAGCTATCTGATCTTGTAATGCAAAGGGTATCAATAAAGTAGTCGAAACAATTCGCTGAATAAAAAATTTCTGCTTGCTCTTGCACAGTGGTAATTCGGAATGTCAATGATAACAACGCCAAAGACAACTTCCACCTCCTGGAAGCACCTACCAATTGTGTGTTTGGAGATGTAGCTCTAGGATTGGGCTCATCAGCCACACAAGGACCTATAGAACCCATAGCCAGTGACATGGAACTTCCTACGTAAGCAATCATACTCTTTAGCAAGTTATTGTTGACGACAAAGATGAAAGATTGGAAATTGCCACTAAGCTAATGTCCTCAGTCTGTTTTTGACACATATTAGTCACAAAGTAAACAAACTAAAACAGAAATTGCTGGAGAAACTCAATAGGTCTGGCAACCTCTGGACTTGAAACATCAATGCTATTTTGCCCTTCACAGATGCTGTCAAACCTGCTCAGGTTCGCCAGTGTCTGTTTTTGTTTGTTTCAGATCTCCAGTATCCACAGTTCTTTGTTTTATTTTAATCAGAAGGTATCCTGTCTTCGTGCCCTTAGCAGGTGTCAGGAAATTCCAGAAATATTGTGGATTTTTTGGCAAATCATTCATGGACACTCACATCAATTACATTCCTTATTCTTATGTGTTAACTAGATTTAATCTTGTTGACAAAGAAACACACATTATTGACTTTGTATAAATCATTTAAACACATTTATTCTAGGACTCAGCACCTGGTAAATACAGCTGGCTTGCTGCCTCTATACAAAATTATGTTGCTGCTGAATTCCAACATTCCAGATTGATAAGTACATCAATGAAAACAAGGTTAAGGGGTTAAGAGAAAGATTTCCTCTTAGTCACAGAACTTTAGGAATCTAATTATGCAGATAGCATTGATGAGTTCACTTCAGGCATTGCATAGAGGATATCTTCCTAATGAAAGACTACAAGCTGAAAACTAATTGCCATTTTCATAAACTATGAGAAAAATTGAATTGTTCATGATGTTACAGTGTGGACTTTCTTCCAAAGTAAATTCCCAGATGCTGACCAGACCACTCCTAAACCAAAGTCAGCAACTTTGTACATACTGAGTAGTGTGATAGCTGCATAGGAATAATAATGTGCTGAAGATCACTTGGTTATCCATCTATTCTCCTACCTTCTCTGAAAGGTGTGAAACTGAATCCATGGAAACAGACCATCGAGTCCAATCAGTCTAACCTGGTGTTTACTCCCCACATAAGTTCATTCAATCTGTGCATCTTTTCCCAAGTTACTCAGATATCCTTCTATTCCCCTCTCTCTCAAGCATGCATGAAGCCTCCCCTTACATACATCTGCTGCCTGCTTTAAACAATCTATGTGGCAGTGACTCCTGCATTCTCACTACTCTTAGTAAAATATCTTCTAATATTTTGACTTGATCTATTTGTGGCCATTATCTGAAAAGGAAAAACAAGCAAGGGTGTGGTGAAAAGGCAGGGGAGTGGTTCTATGTAAGTTTCTCCTTCAGAGGACTAGAACAAACATGACAGGTCAAATAGCCTCATGTGCTGTAACTATTCTAAAGTTGTATGATCTTACAATTATATTCACTTAGCTTAGACTTAATCCCAAGTAGAAAAGGGTTCTCTACATTCATAGATCTCTGATGGCTCTTTCCATAGTTTTCTCTTTTCCAGAGAAATGTGTGCCAGCATGCTTAAGTAACATCCTTATAAATCCCTTCTGATTTCTTTTCACTTCTTCAATATTCCATCATGACTAGAAATATGCAGAGCACTCCAAGTGAGATATAACCAAGATTCTATATCAATGTATCTAAGATGTATTTATGTATCTAAATAACCAAAGCTCTTTGCTCCTCTACTTGATTCAATTTCTTACCATTTTACGTAGAGATTCTAGTGCTTGAGTTGCATGCTCCTTGTTTCATTTAGTATTTGTTGGTGTAACTAACCTGGACCTGTTTTTTTGTTTCCAAGTTTGACTAGGTTGTCTACCATCTTCTTTCTTTATTATTGCGATATTCCTGTTGTAACGTCATCTTTATTAGCTTCTTTAACAATTCCCTATGACACGTATTAAGCTAACTATCCTGTAGTTTTCTGCTTTCTGTCTTCCTCCCGTTTTGAATAGAGGAGTTAGGTTTGTTAGAATCTAATCTAATGAGACTGTCCATAAATTAAGGAATTTTTGAAAATTTTAAACCAATACATCAACTATCTCACTAGCTGCTTCGTTTAAGATCTCAGGTTGAAATCCATCAGGACTCAGGCGTTTGTCAGCCTGAAGCTCCAACAATTCTCTTAGTACCACTTCTCTGGTGATGGTGATTTTCCTGAGTTCCTCACTTCCCCCCATTTCCTGATTTATCGCTGCTTCTGGGATGTTACTTGTATCCGCTCTTGTGAAGATTGATGCAAAATACCTGGTCAGTTCATTTATTATTTCCTTATATTGCATAATTAATTCTCCAGTTTGATTTGAACGGAGATGATTTTATCTTAGGTACATATTACATCTCCAAATTTCCAACAATCAGGCAGGTAAACATTTTAATTGCAGGTAGGTTCAATGCCTTATTCAATCGGTTGGTGGATATGAAGAAATCATTTCTGACAATGACTGCTGTAGATGGGCAGACCTTTCAAGGATAAGTGTAAAATGAGACATGAACCACATGACATTCTCGCTACATTCTCTCCAAATGGTCTTGCCAAGTCAATGCTTCACATCATTAAATCACTTGTCCTGAAGCTTAGGACAATAAAACAATATTCTTGGGTCACCACATTACACCTCAAGAGCTACACCTCTGGATACGGGGTTACCATTACCAGCAAAGATCATGTTTGGAAGGCAAGTGAGAATGATCTTGTCAAGCCACCAGATACCTAATTTCTCTGAGATGCAGGATACACTCTTCAACATAAAGGAAAGATAAAAATAGTGCATGATTGGCATGCAAGTGTGGAACTACCTCAACTAGACTTAGGAAAAAAAGATCAGGTCACACATCCCTAAATGGGAACATGGTTACCCACAGAGGTTTCCAAAGTGCACAGTAAGCCTTGCTATTATGATATTACAACAGCTAATGGAGCAGCCTTGAGGAGGAGGGGAACACAGCACCGTACCATTATAGGAAAAGGCTGTGTTTGGAGACTCCCGTACTTTATATGTTAGTTCGCTGTAATTAAGCCTGCCAGATTTCTTCAAATAAACTGAAACTGTGCACTTAATTTATATTACATGTAAGTAGCACAAAAATATTATTACACCCACCATCTTGGTTGAGGTTAACTAATTTAGCACAACTTTTGCTGGCATCTGAGCTTTTCCTCATCAGCATCGCATTAAGCAATGAATGCACATTCTTCATGTTGTGAAACGCCACAGGCTGAGCCTTACTTTTTTTTAAGCTAAGTGCAGGTTGTGTTGAGATTTTTGGCCTAGTCACAAGGCATAATAAGATTTCTCACTATATCTCACCAAACTTGCCTCATTAGCTACCCACCCCTAGGTCGTCCTTCAAATCCAATTTTATCCTCATCCTACCATACATTATTCCAGCAAAAACTCATCATGCAGCAGATGTCCACTTTTAGATCAGCAACTCTTATGCCTGCACCATCTTTGAAAGCCTGTTATGCAGTTGGACAAGTACTCTCAGGCTGGACAAGCTCTGCACGGTTCTTGACATTTGCCCTGGATATGCTGGACAAGGAGAAATTGGTTAGTGCTGTTTTTGGGCAGGGTTCTGGAGGTCCTGTTGGACAGGATTAGGCAGATGCAGGATATCCTCTTCCCCCAGGACTGACAGTGGAGGCAGCCTGGTCTAAGGTAGACACCCAGGTGAGTGTGGCCTCAGCTTTCTGGAAGAATGTCCAGTGATGTGGGTAGATCAATTGTCTTCTCCATGCCATCAGCATAAATGACATCATTTTCTTTCTGATAGCGTACACCTCCGTCTCTGCCCTGTGCCCACCTTCCATCATATACTGTACCTCTCTCACTGTTGCAGTATCTTCCCCACTCACTTACAAGTGTTTTACAATTATCTTTGAGGCATTCTATGTTATTATGAAATATTGTTGCAACATCAGAAACTGTGCCAGATCCTGTTATGTGCAAAGAAATTAGAGGATGTTTACCATGATGATCATTAAAAAAAATCCTGCAAGAGGATGCAGCTATTCCAGAGAGTTTTATTGTTTAATTACTGGCTGGAAAACTGTAGTACTGTAATTTTGGCATACACACTCTTATAGATACTTTTAGAAATAAACAACTGATATTGTACAGTGCAAAGTACAACTTGTTGTTCATGATGTTGAGACTATTTTGACAGCTGCAAATCTTTTCATTAAGTGATGTATTATGTTTTGCAAAACAGCTGAAGGGAAAATCTAGCAGCCTTCAAACAGATTTACCAGATCAATAAAGGAGCAGGAAAAGACCTGATCATGTATGAAGAAAAGTCAGGGGAAAGTTGCAATTATATTAGAATTCTAAGTTATGAAAGTTTACTATGCTTTCTTAGTATCTGATAAGATCTGGCAGTTCACTGATATCTGAGGTTGTGCAACTCATCAAGATGTAATAGTTAGGTGGCATCATCCTTAAATTTGCAAATTCCGTTAATCATGGGAAGAAGGGAAGACACTGTAATGTAACAAATTTCAGAGTTTTGAGCTCTTAGAAAATCATAATTTGGACTGGAAATTTGGTCTTAACTGACAAACAATTAAACTACAGCATGAGGTTGAAAGAAGCATTAAGTGTTGAAATGCAAATAAAGGTACAAAGTAAAGGGATGGATAAAGAGACATGGAGTGCAATTGAAGTATAGAAGGAGTAATTAAGTTTTTACTTCTTAAAATTTTTCTTTGCTATGTAAGCACTGCTGGCTAGGTCAGTATTTATTGACTATTCATAATTTATTTTGAAAAGGTGATGGTGCTGAACTGCCTTCTTGAACAGTTGCAGTCTACAAGGTGTAGGAAAGGAGTTCCAGGGTTTTGACCTGCCAGCACTGAAGTGATATAGTTTGAAGTTAGGATTGTAATGGGTCTATGTTTGATTAACAGAAGCTTATTAATCTCCCACTAGAATTGAAAAACTAGATGTAAATTCTGTTTGTATGAATATATATTACAGGATTGCCAAGTAGACAGATTTTCCACAAATGTTGGGCAATTGTTACAGGAAAGCACAGCTGTAACTCCCTCACATTACATGCTGCAAGACAAAGTGTACAATGGGTATTGGTCACCAGTTCTACATCCTGACTATTTGATCATGAGCATATTCCCTCTTAAAGTGATATCACAGCAAAGATGGGGGTGTTACTTGGAGCGGAACTTGCAGGTGTACTTCTTAGTGGTAGACATTGCTGGTTTGGAAGGTGGTATTGAAGGAGTCTTGACAACTTGTCCTAATGCATCTTTTAGATGGTCCTCACTGCCACCACTGTCTGTCAGTGATGGATGGAGTGAGTGTTTAACGAAGTAGATGGGGTGCTGATCAAGCAGACTGCTTTATCCTGGATGTTGCTGAGTCATTTGTGTATTGCTGGAGTTTGAATCACTCAGGACAATAGAGAGAATTCAATCTTTCTCCTGCTTTGATCCTTGTAGCTGGTGGCCACGTTTGGGGGAATTTAGAATGGTCTGTGGTTTTATAGAAGGTTGAGAAATTGAGAAGAAAAGAAATATTTAATGTAAAAGAGAAAATTGAGATCTAGCATTAGCAATGGAAGAGATCTGGGAATTCCATGAAAGCTGTGAGGTCAAAGTATTAGCAGGTGAAGAGGGAATAAAGGTGGTGACATCAAAGACAAGAGATCATTGTGCCCACTTTCATTTTATCCATCACCCATACCTCCCACCCATCTCCGCACCAGACATCAAACAGGATTAGTGCACCCAGATGCTCTGCATCTGCAGCAGAGTCAGTCAATTTATTACACACAGCTTTGTTCCCCTTTGGGATTAAAGAGCAGAGACAGAAGCTTGACTTCAGAACTGAGGGATGTTTAGAGCGGCCTCTGAATTTCAAGGCATGCAGGCTAGTTAGCATTGTGGGCTAAGAGAGGGAAAGGATATACACAGGATCAGTATGCAGAAATGCACAATATTTGGACTGCTGGGCATAGGGGTCTTGGGGGAAGAGGGGTTGTAAAGTTAGAGAAATGCTAGCGATGGCAGGGTTTCTAAATATGAGGATGAGAATATTAAATTTCAGCCTTTCAGAGGCTGACAAATAATATGGATTACTCCACATCCACTTTATTGTCTGTACAGAAATTCTTTTTGGGTGGATTGCTCATTCATTAAAAAAACATTTGAATAAATGATGATGACACGCAAGAAAAAAAGTTATTTGGCCTCAGAAATCTAACTTCAGAAAAATGTTTTAAACTATTTCAGCATAATGAGCATAATTAGGTCATGAGCTCACCCTGAGTGTATAATTTCATCTATACATCAGATCATGTTGATGGTTCTTAGGGGGAAGGCCACAGATGAGTCAGGAACCAATATGTTCTGCATCTGAGGAGTTGCAGCCTTTTCTCTGAACACATCCAACTGTAATCCTAAGACAAAGGACAATCCTTATTACTCATGACACTTTACTTCAGGCAAATTTATTTGAGAGCAGACTTCATCAAAGAAGATCAGCTGATCATATACCCTTCCCATCTGGTTGTGTAATCTTTAAAGATTATTGAATATAAAAGGACAACGTTTTTGTAGGCAGGTACCTATGGGTGCTTTAGTTGCACAGTGGTGTCTTGGCAACAGAAAAGTCCTAGACTGTCTAGAAAAGCAGGAAAATTTTTATGTTAGATGACTTTTATGATATCAGGTGACAACAAGGTCCTGATGGTGAAAATAATACCCGGAAAAATGCCAAATATCAATGTATGAGGTACACAATGCTCAGTTATTTTGAAGTAAAAAATTTCTCAGGTAGCAAATCAAGGTCCTGACAGGAGTCCAAAAAATCAGTTCGGTAAAGAATTTCCAGGTTGAAGCTGCAAAAACGTAAAGTGCAGAACAGCCCAATTCGTATTTCAAACATGTTAAGTCTATCTACTCCTGAAATGCCTTGAAATGCAGATTTGTCTTTGAACAAAGGTGATATACTTGGACAATAAGAAGGCTGCTCATAAACAAAAACATATTAGTGTTATTGATTTCTGATACCTGCTATTTATGCTGGGGCCATCCAAATTAGGTTATAATACTTTGAAATGCCTGAAAAAAAAGCATTTTACTTGTTTTTTAGAATTTGTTATGTTTGGTGGTTATTTTCCCAGAGACAAATAAGGCTACATAATAAGATAAAAGCACATGTTGTTAAGGGTAGTATTTTAGGATGGATAGAGTATTGGTTAACTGATAAAAGGCAGACAGCTGGGATAAATGGATCATTTTTAGGATGACAAGATAATGGAGTGCACAGGGATCAATGCTGGGGCCACAATTATTTGCAATAATGACTTCATTGAATCCCCACAGTGTTCAGCCGTTCAGCCCAACAAGTTCACACCAACCCTCCAAAGAGCATCACACCAGACCCATCCCCATCTCCTTACCCTATCGCTGTAACCCTGCATTTCCCATGGCTAATGCACATAACCTACTCATCCCTGAACACTACGGGCAATTTAGTATGGCCAATCCACCTAACTTGCACATTTTTGGACTGTGGGAGAAACCGGAGCACCCGGTGGAAACCCACTCAGACATGGGGAGAATGTGCAAACTCCACACAGACAGTCCCCCAAGGTTTGAATCAAACCCAGGTCCCTGGCACTGTCAGGCAGCACTGAGCCACTGTGCCACCCTGGAATGAGGGAAGTGAATGAACTATCAACACATTTTTATGGATGACACAAAAGTAAGTGGAAAGGGAAGTAATAATGATGGCACAGTGAGTTTTCAGAGGGATATTAGATGGGTAAGTGAGTAGGCAAAAGCTTTGCAGATGGAATATAATGTGGGAAAATGTGAGGTTATGCACTCTGATATAAGAATGGAAGAGCTGAATATTATTTGAATTGAGAAAGATTGCAAAAATATGCAGCTTAACGGGGATTGGGTTCCTCTTCCATGAAATATAGAAAGCTGGCATATGAGTTCAGTGGGTAATGGGAAGGTAAATGGACTATTGGCCTTTATTTCAAAGGGAATGAGGGATAAAAGTGGGGAAGTCTTGCTAAAACTAAACAACGCATTAGTCAGACCACACCTAGAATACTGTGAACAGTCTGGCTCACTTATCCCCTTAAATACATACCGACATTGAAAGCAGACCAGAGGAATTTCACTCAGTTAATTCTGGGCATGGAGGTATTTTCTTATGTGGAGACGTTGAACAGGTTTGGCTTGTGCTCATT
Organism: Rhincodon typus; assembly: GCF_021869965.1. Lineage (NCBI taxonomy): Eukaryota > Metazoa > Chordata > Chondrichthyes > Orectolobiformes > Rhincodontidae > Rhincodon > Rhincodon typus. Next base: position 41,279,227 of record NC_063345.1, read on the forward strand.
GGTATTTAAGACAATAACAGGAGACCTTATTGAAATATAAAAGATTCTTAGGGGGTTTGACATGGTAGATGCTGACAGCTTGTTTCTCTTGTGGGTCAGTCTAGGATCAGGCAGCATGATCTCATAGTTAGGAGTCATCCATTTAAAACAGAGATGAGGACTTTTTTTTGCTTTTGGAGGGTAGTTGAGATAAGTCCACAGAGACCAGTACTCCATCACCAAGTCATCCTTTATTTACTTGTGCACAGTACACTGGCCGTGGCCAGCCAGCTTGGAGTCAATGCCTGGGCTGAGGTGATTCTAATCTCCTGGTTATTATGGTCGGCCAGGGCTTTCCTGATTGGCCCAAATTAATAACTCCAATTAACAACCTCATAATCAACGAGGTTCACTCGGTTCCAAACACGACATCCCCGCACCCCCCACCTCAAAGTCTGCGGATGTAGGCCTGGTCTTTGGCTTGTAGCTTTTGCAGTGATGTTTTCGCCCCAAATCCGGTTCCTCTGATTCGGACTCTGATACGGGCGACATGTATCGGATGGTAACCTGCCTCTTGCATCTGGTGTGTTTCAGGAGAGTTTCCTCCTCTTCTTTCAGTGGTAATGGTAGCAAGGTTGTATCTGTCTCGGACGCTGAGTTTCCTCCCAACTAGAAGGAGTGGAAAAGCCTACGGGTTCTAACAGGCCTTCTTGCTGTTCTGAGGGACCAGGTATGTTTTGCTCATTCACTGTTTGCGAGGTAATAGCTTTCAGGTGACCCATGTGTTTGTTCAGGACTGTATCGCCTACCCTGAATTCATCCCCTGAATTAAATTGTCTCTCTGGCTTAGAGGCGGCATGTGTCCAACATTGGTTTTCCAGTTGTCATTCCACCCTCCCCCCCAGGTCTGAGCAAATCAGGTTTAACCTGGTGCGGTGTCTTCTCCCCATCAGTAACTCTTCTGGAGCTATCCCTCTTGTTGTATGAGGTGTGGTCCTATAATCGAACAGGAACCGGGACAGTTTGGTATCAGGTGACGTTGTTGTCTGGTTACTTAAGCCTGGCCTTCAACGTTTGGACCTCTCCACATGTAACAACAGGGAAAGTTCCAGCAGAGTTGCTGATGGGGAGAAGACTCCGCACCAGGTTAAACCTGATATTCCTAGACCTGGAGGGGTGGGGGTGGGTGGGTGAAACTGCAGCAGGAATGCCAATGTGGGCCACATGCCACCTCTAAGTGAGAGAAACAATTTAATTCAGGGGACACAGTTTGGTGCTAAAACCATGGAAATGGCCCTGTATGGGTACGAGGCCAAGTTGATGCAAGGTCAGGTCCTGTCACCAAGTCACCCTTTAATTTCCTGTGCACAGTACACTGGCTGTGGCCAGCCAGCTTGGAGTTAGTTCTCAACTGAGGAGATTCTAATCTCCTGGTTACATTGGTCAGCCAGGGCTTACCTGATTGACCCAGGTTAACAACCCTAATCAAAGACCTCATAGTCAACAAGGTCAACCTGGTTCCAATTACTAAAGCGGTCATCTGTAGAATTCTTTACTGCAGAGGTATGTCAAGGCTGGGTCATTAAATATATTGAAGGCTGAGATAGATTTTTAATCACAAATGGAATAAGAGAAAAAGACAGAAAAATACAGTTGCAGATTACCAGAATAGCCATGATTTCCTTAAATGGCCCTAAATGACATCTCGATGGGCTGAATGGCTTCCATGTGCACCTATGTCTTATAGTCTTATAAACACGTGGTAAAGAATACAAATATTGGATTTCTTGGCCTTTCTCATTTACTTTTTACAGAGCAAGTTTTCAAATATTCAATTGCTAACAATTTAATCTCCTACACTGGTGCATCCTTAGTATTGCAGGCTCCATTTTCAACTGCAGATTGATCTCTCTAGAATTACTGGACTATGTAGGCGTACTTGCTTCTAGTGTTATGGAAATCATTACAGGCACAATATTTGGGAAAATCTGGTGCTTGTTTAATTATCTGGAAAATTCAGTGACACAAGAGACAACTGGAGGTAAATAGAAGAGATGCTAAACTTACTCTTATCAGGATTTCTCTTTGAAGTGAGGGAAGAGCTGAAATGCTGCAGAAGCAGGAATCAATTTCCTGATGACCCTATTCTGCCCCATACTCATATGTTGTATGGTTTAATACCTACAGCAAAGAGTTTGGTTCAAGACAGACTGATCAAACAAATGGTAAGACAAAGAGCTCTCTTCAGTCTTGGTCTTCATTGTAACACTATTTATTACAAATTAAGATTAAGTACTGCAATACATAATATTCAGAGTTATACCAGGCCGTAATCACACTGTTACATAATTGAAAGTCTATTTCATAAACCCTGCTGCCTAATACCAATTGATTTATCCCATGCTTTTCAGCATGAATTTCCTTCATCTTTTCTTAACTCTGCCCACCCTATACTATTAATGTCAGTGAGATTCATTAAAGCAAGGTTGCTTTAGGGTTCTGAAGCCCTTACACAGCACATGCTACTGTTATCTATGGGCGTCTAATCCTTTCCCGGTCAAGCTCTCATCTTTCACTCCCCATGATTTTAAACTCATCCAAGGCTTTGCTACTCACAATCTAACTAACACTAACTCACATGACACCTGTGCTACTGATCTGCATTGACTCTTTAGGCAGAACTTCACTTTTAAAATTACACATCCATCCAGGGCTTTATTTCTCCCTATCTCTCTAATCTCCTTCTCACGTAACAATTCTTGAAATCACAGCAGACCAATAATCTGAATTCAATGCTATCGCCAGTTTTAATTACTTCACCAATTTTAATTAATCCACCATTGGACCTTGCCGTGAGGTGCCCAAGATTTGGAATTCCCACCCTAAACTGTTCTGAGGTAAATCTTCACCCCACCTCAACATAGTATAAGATCATCTGGTAGATTTGTTCCTCCATTCTCTTTCCTGGTAGGGATCTACAGGGCCTGTTTGGTCTAATGTGGTACAGTCATAGAGACTTAAAGGTCTACAGCACAGAAGAGCGCTAATCGGCATATTGTGTTTGCACCAGTCAAAAACGACCAATATTCTAGTCCCATTTTCCAGCACTGGTGCATAACCTTGTATGCTTTGGTATTGCAAGTGCACATCTAAATATTTCTTAAATGTTGTGAGGGTTACAGGCAGAGTTCCAGACTCCCATCACCCTCTGTGTGAAAAACTTTCCTCACATCCCCTCTATATCTCTTGCCCCTTCCCTTAAATCAATGATCCCTCCACCCAAGGGGAAAGTTTCTTTCCTGGCTGCCCCATTTATACCCTCAATTTTATACATCTCACCCCTTCACCCACATATACTGTGGAAGCAGGCAGTTGAACTATTGAGTCCACAACAACTCTCCGAAGAGCATTCCACCCAGACCCCCATCCCCAACCTTATCCATGTAACACTACATTTTCCCATGGCTAATCCACCTAGTCTGTACATCCCTGTACATCATGGTTAATTTCCCATGGCCAATCCACCTAGCCTGCACATCTTTGGACTGTGAAAGGAAACTGGAGCACCTGGAGGAAGCCCACGCAGACATGGTGAGAATGTGCTAACCCCACAGAAACAGTTGCCTGAGGGTGAAATCGAACCCGGGTCCCTGGCAGTGTGAGGCAGCACTGCTAACTAGTGAGCCACCATGCTGCCCTGTTAACGCAACATTAGTTGCTTTAATTTCTCTGCCTCCCGTCCCCATTCAAACAAAGCTGACTGCACTCCACACTTCTTGTCCCACCCAGTCCCCCACCCATAACTTTTTCTCCAGTACATCAATGACACCATTGGTACTGCTTCCTTCTCTTGTCTGGAATAAGAAAAGTTTATCAATTTTGTTTATCAAATTCTCACCTTTATCTGATCCATCTCTGATTTCTCCTTTACCTTCATCAACATCTCTGCTTCCATTTCTGGGGGTAGGCTGGCCACCAATATCTATTACAAACCCACCGACTCCCACAGTTATCTTGACTATACATCCTCACATCCTGCTACCTGCAAAGACTCTATTTCATTATCTCCGTTTCTTCATCTCTGCCACATCTGTTCCGACAATGCCACCTTCTACAATTGGGCCTCTGAAATGTCCACCTTCTTCCTCCACCACGGATTCCCCAGCACTGTAGTTGACAGGGCCCTCAGCCAGGTCCTGACCCATCTCCTGCACTTCAGCCCTCACCCGTTCCTTTCCTCCCAAAGCAGTGATAGTGTCCCCCCCCGGGTCCTCGCTTACCATCCCACCAGCATTCACATCCAAAGGATCAATAGCTGCCATTTTTGTCAATTCCAGCAGGATGCTACTACTAGAAACCTATTCCCATCCCCACAGTCCCATGCAATCACAGAAGGTGTAACACCTACCTGTTTACTTCCTCCCTCCTCAGTATCGAAGGCCCCAAGCACACCTTCCAGGTGAAGCAGTGATTTACCTGCACTTCACTCCAGTCTACTGTATTTGCTGTTCACAATGTGGTCTGCTCTTCATTAGGATATGAAACACAGACTCGGTGACCACTTTACAGAACCCAACTAAGGTTTGCCCGCAAATCTAACCCTGACCTTCCATCTGCCTGCTGCTTTAACACACCACCCTGTTGCCTGGCCAACATCTTTGTCTCAGGCTTGTTGCAGTATTCCAGGGAAGGTCAGTGCAAGCTGGAATAACAACAATACATTTTCTACTTGGGCAACCTGCAGTCTTCAGGACTCAATATTGAGTTCAATAATTTTAGGGCCTGAGTACTTTCTTCCATGTCCTTACCCCAACCCCTGCACATCTAAAACAGGTGTAATAAACATTGTTACAGAGACTATCAGGGAGATCTAGATTTAGGTCTCCTGTGATATACAAAGGTGTTCCCCCTGCCTGAGTCCATGTGACATTATCATAGTGGGCAATGTTTAACGTGCTCCTCAGCATAAACCCTTTCAGACACTTAAACACTTATACAATATATACCTCTGCATCTCTCTATCAATCTCCCGTCCCTTAAGGAACACAAAGAACACTGGAGAAAATCAGTAGGTCTGACAACATCTAAGAGAACTGAAGAAGAGTCATATTTGACTTGAAACATTAACTCTGTTTCTCCGTCCTCAGATACTGCAAGACCTGTTGAGTTTCTCCAGCATTGTCTATATTCGTCCATTCCAATAAGCCACTGCTTAAAATCTACCTCTTGTTCAAACTCTTGGTCATCTGTCCCAATATGTTACATGAACTGTGTGTTGACTTTTCAAATTGTGTGTTTGACTGAAATGCCTTGAAACGCTTTACCACATTAAAGGTCTGTATGAATCATAAATAGAAGTTGTTGGAGTTGTGAATTATTTCGCCTCTAGAATAAATATTTTCATGCTGAATATCTGTTTTGTTTTGTCACAATAGAGTTCCTAAGTTCAGGAGAATGTATCTACTTTACAAGCCAGCAGGATGTTTACACTCAGGTTAGTACTTGGCTGTGCTTCTTTCAAAACAGCTGCACATAGAAGTATGCCCTTCTGGAATGTGATGGAAATGCGAAGGTATTGTCAAAAGAAAGCAATAAAATTTAAATTCCTTTTCCATACAAATAAACAAAAGGAAATTTCCAAAAATCAGTGTATCATAATTAGAACTTATGCCGATGCTGCATTAAGATTAACATCCTCTTGCGCATATATAATTTCCTGCTTAAAAAAACATGGAATTCCTGTGTCCCCCACCATGGATACAAAAAAATTGAGAATTTCTAATTTATACAAATGAGAGAAACCCAATAGTAAACGTTGTGTGATCTTTTAGTCATCATCACTAACTGATTGCTTTATTTTCATTTTTCTTCTGACTTTTGCTGAGGTGCAGTAGTATGGACATGACCATTCCTTACACATCTAAACATTCTGTATTGGCAGGTTATTTGATCATTGTAATTTTATCCTAATTCCATCTCTTCCACACATGGAAATTTTCAAGGAGGGAGCCATTGGATGATGATTTCACCCCAAATTGTGAATAAATTTAGGACTTTATTGTTCAATGTGGTTCAGTTCCACACCAACCATGTCCACCATTAGTATTTCTTTATTTTGAAGGGAAACTTTTAAAACAGGTTAAATCTTATGCTTTTTTGGCTAAGTCCAAGTTGCATTGAAGTTTTTTGGAGGGATTTCTGTAGCGACGCCTAACAAGGTTTCTTGGCAAATCTTATTAAACTCCCTTCATTACTTACCTATCCTGCCCCTGTGCTGTTCCTTACATCTGGTTCTGGCCCCATCTTACCACATGCTGTTCCTGGAACAACTGACCACTGCTGGGGTGCCTCCGAATTAGCTGGCATACCCTGCATCTGTGCCATTGTTAAAAGTTTGTTGTGCACCCCGAAAAGCCCTGTTAGTCCGGAACTGGCCCTGCACGATTTCAGATATTTGCCCCAGACATGGCAGACAGGGGGAAATCATCACCCCACTGTATGGGCAGAGACCTGGTGGAGCTGTTGAACAGGGTGCTACAGGTGCAGGATGCCCACTTCCTCCAGAACCAGCCACGGAGACGACGGCGACATCAGACTGATCAGATGTTTCCATCGGGATTAAAATAGTCTCAGTCATCTCCAGGAATGCACTGCAATTCTGCCCTTGATTTTCTGTTTCTCAGGCAAGAGGTTGCTCAAGTGGTCTGCTATTGGGTCTTTGCTGCTGCTGTTCTGTTAACTGCCTCTAGGAGGTGTGCAAGAGCAGTCTAGGGTGTCAATTTTTATTTTCTGAGGACAAAAGCATACTTTTGTTCAATAAAACTGACAGTGGGGACATAGCGCGTTGCAACATTCAAACACAAATCAAAATCACAAAACTTCTCATTAGTTCATGCCTTTGAGAATTTGGGCTCCAATATGATGTTGTGCCAAAACCCAATTTACAATTTTCTTCTTCGTTTTACCAATGGGAACACATGAGTGAATAGGTAGTTGGAAGACAGAATAGAAAAAACATTAAAACACTGGACAAACAAAAAAAAATCAGTCAATGTTATTTCACAGATCTTTGCAAAGTGGCTACTTTTATTTAATATACTTTATATAAGTTGAATTAAAATTAGGAAAACAACATAGGAATTTACTGATGACACCAAGTTGGTGGTGGTGGGGGTAACGTATTGGAAAGGGGATTGTGAAAGACAGCAGCACAACATAAATGGGCAGATGTAGTTCAAAGGAAAGAACTTTATACAGCATCACTCAATACCTCAGTTTGTCCTGAAGTGTTATAGTTAATGATATATATTTGTAATCAGTTTTATAATATAGGGCAGAAAGAACATTAATTTAATATCTCATCTAAAGACAATACTTTCAATAGTGTAGCAGTCTCTCAGTACTTACATTTTAACCTGATAAAGTTTGTGAAGGAAGGCAGCTCAATACATAAAGGGGGACAGGACATTGAAGGTTTAGGAGTGAGATTGGGGGGGCGCTATCACCAGTCAGTCAGCTACCTGGCTTCTATTGATGAACAGTGCATGACCACATTTGGCATGTAGACAGGATATACTCTCTGAGGGTGATAGGGAGGGCTAGCAAGAATAGAATGAATACACTTACGGGCTCACTAATAGCAAGAGGCCAATTTGAGATAACACAGTGTGGAGCTGGAGGAACCCAACAGGCCAGGTAGCATCAGAGGAGCAGGAAAGCTGACGTTTCGAGTCGGGACCCTTCTTCAGAAAACTTGACACTCACTGTGTGACATGCAACTGTTGCTTCCTTCCACTGTGCTGCATTATTCACTACCTTCACTTGCTGTTGTCTAGATACTGAATGCAAATGGAAAGTGGTTGGGACAACATCCAGAGTGGGCAAAGTCAGCATTGCTTTGATGGGTGAAAGCACAGGATCCACATCTGCTGGATGCTAAGACATTGAAGGGACAGATCCATGAAGCAAGAATTTGCAAACTCTATCTATATATAATTTCTAATCATTTCTTTGCCTATTTGCAACACATACAGAGTGAACATGCTCAGACTTCAAATGGTGGTCAAAAACAATTTACACCATGCTATTGGTGAAGCAGCTTGGACTGCTGTGGGAGGGGTTTGCTGCAGTGTACTGCAGACAGAGTCTGCTGCATCATCCTGGCCTACTGTGCTGTGCATAATTGGAGCGGGTAATGTGATAGATGCTGAAGAACTAGGAAAATGAGAGCAGGAGAAAGACCAGGATATTGGAGGGGAGAAAACTGTCCTTGTAGATGACAGAGCTCATCTATGTCAGGTACTCCAAGCCAGACAGGAGCTGATTGATACCTGGGGAATTCCAGTCGATGAGAGCTGTTTACAGCAGACCATCATGGAATACAAAATAGGTGTTAATCATGATGCCAGTATTTGGTCTGCATTGTGGAGGCGCCCCGCTGTCTCCATTCATTTTGCTTGTTTCTCAGAACAGTTCTGAGGAAAGGTCACTCAACCCAAAATGTTAACTCCAATTTCTCTCCACAGATGCTGCCAGATCTGCTGAGCTTTTCTAACAATTTCTGTTTTTGTTCCTGATTTACAGCATCTGTGGTTTTGTCAGTTTTTACTGTGGTCAGATTGGATATAGCTAAAGCCTGTGTGGCCTAGTGATTAAACAGTGACTAGGTGAGCAGTCTCTATGCGTGAGGGAATGTCAGCTATTTGCTGTGAAGATTGCAGCTTGTAGCTGCTGTGACATTATGCTCTTAGTGAGGGGCAAGTTGCAATTCTCAACACAACACTTGTCTGAATGCACCACAGCCTTTTAAAGATGGCATGGGCAACAGGGATGCTGGTCTTTGGTTGATGCCCTGTGAGTGGTAATTTCTTGTGGAAACGGTGCATGGTAAAATGGGCTAGAATCGGAAAAGAAGTATGCCATATATGGTGAGGTCAGTAGTTAATGAGGTGAATTTGGTAAAATATGGTAAGACATTTCACTAGGCTTTGAAGTGAGAAAGCCTCTAAAAAACTCAATACAACTGGCTCTTACTCAAAAAAAGTCAGGATCTTTCCAGAGAAAACCATAAACTGTATCTGTTCTACCAAGCCAATGGCCCCAACTATCTAAAAAAATTGAAAATATGCATCTTGGAAATTAGAAGAGAGAAGGAGGTTACTATTAAATGGGAAGATTTGAATAGAGTAGAGGAGGACGGAGACCTGAGTGTGCATATACACAGATCATTAAAGGAACAAAACAAGTAGATAAATTTACAAAAATCTCAAATTAATTAATTGGTTTGTTTTCTCCGAGGAAGAATAATTGTTCCTCTCTATCTTCTGGAGCTTATTCTTGTTAATCCTCAACAATCCTAAAGAAGACACATCTCAGTCCAGCCATACTCGTTCACCTCATGGCGATTGACTTGCTCTGCAATTCCAGCAATAATATGTTTATATTTTTGAGAACAGTAATTTCATCCTTCTATGCAGAAAGATGAAAATGACATTTATCTATAGCTAAAAGACTCCATGGTAACTCTCAAAGTCACTTGGGTACTTCTGTTTTTCATTATGCTGCAGGTCTTTCGGTTTTTTTTTAAACAGAAAACACCCTACAATGTTCTACTTTAATTTGGCTGTTCTGACATTGATGAACACCTCTTAGAAAAGGTTATGTGCTGTACATGTCCTTAAGACAAGAAACTAATTTGCTGCTCCTATAGAACACTGCATTTCTGACCCAGGCATCGACAAGAGCTGTATCCTTTCAACATATTTCAGGCTGGGAGCTTTGGTGCGTGATATGCTGATGTAATATGAGACAATCATTGCAAATGATGTGAGTTGCAACAGCTGGTTAGGATATGTTTCCTGTTAACTTCATCATTTATATTCTGTAAATAATATGGTGTATTGCAAAAGGAAAAGGGACTGTCTAGTGATAATGAAGCAGCGTGCAACAATCCGTCACCATTTCCCAACGGATATCACGGACCTTGATATTTTTAGTGAGGTCAACATTCTTAACTACAAAAGAATGAATTAGAAGAATTTCCTGTTGAAAGTAGCATTTTGGAATACTAATTAGTGTTCAGTCTTCAATGCATGCATTTACAGGAAATCAGAAGATCCCATTATTAACTCATCTTCTTAGAATACAATCACACATCAGTCAGGTTGACAGCTGATATATCAGGGGTGCTATTTTTTAAAACTCTAACTCTCAACAAGATAGTGAATTACTTTAGCATCGTCTCACCGACCTGCATGACACAACACATTACAAAGATACATAAGATCAAAAAGAAGTTGCCAGTTCAATTTATTGATCTTGGGAAGATAATTATCAAAGACGAAATAACTGAGACATGAAGAAAAATGATTGAGAGGAACAGGGAAATGTCACATCTCTGAGAAATTGGGCAATGCATTTCACATGCTGTGAATTACTTTGAGATGCAGCCACCATTTCTGCACATCAAATGCAGTCACCATTTCTCACACAGTAACATCTCATAAATAATGATGAGCTATATATCCAGATAATATTTTTTTCTGTGGTTTTGGTTGAGAGAAAAAATGTTCAAGGAAGGTTTCAACCTGGTCGTCAAAGAAGTCATTAAAATATATCTTCTTAGATTCCCTGAAGTGTCTAACATCAGCATCTGCAATATTCAGGAATCAAACACAATTGTCTCTGTGATAAAGAGTTGTTATCCCAACCATACGAACAGCGCCATTGGTTTGTATCACAGACCTCCGGTAGAATTTGCTGTAGGTATGAGCAATTGTTATATTGTTACGCTGTAGAAGTATGATGAGCCCTGAATTGCCTCATTTAAATTCCTGTCTTTGAGCTAAATGCTAATAGTGATGGATAATAAATCCATCATGGTAACACTTATTCTTCAATTTCTGGGTATTGTTATGATCTAACATTCATTATTCCTCCATCATATTGCATTGAAACTCTATTGAACAACCTATAGAAAAGCTTGACAATATCTAGCAGATCACCTATTTGAAAGAAGATCTGAAATTTCATTGTTACGAAATCAATCAAGAACGCAGTTGGGAAATGTGCAAGTAGGTCAAATTCACTTTGGCTTTGTTTCTAGGAGCAGAAACAGCAGCTGTGAGAGCTGTGTCCTCTAACTGGATGGTGCATTATTTAAACATTAATCTGGAGCATACCCACCTACTGTTTACAAGATCTACATTCCCTACATCCGGCTTTGCAATTGCAAGACAGTGGTATTTGTACAGAAGATAACGGAAAGGCTGCATAGCTGTTACAGAAATCATATTTCAGCAATCTCTTAAACAACTTTCTTAACTTTTTTTATATTTTCCACCTGGCTTTTTGTTAATCATGGAATCCTTACAGGGTGGAAACAGGCTATTTGGCCCAACTGGTCCACACCAACTCTCCAAAGAGCATCCCACTCAGCCTTGCTCCCTATCTTACCCCTTTAACCTTGTATTTTCCATGGCTGATCCACCCAACCTCTACATCCCTGCACTATGGGCAATTTAGCATGGCCAATCCACCCAACCTGCACATCTTATAGAACGCGGGAGTAAACTAGAGCACCTGGAGGAAACCCATGCAGACACAGGGAGAATGTGCAAACTCCACACAGACATTCGCCCAAATCGGGAATTGAATCCAGGTCTCTGGCATTGTGAGGTAGCAGTGCTAACCACTGAGCTACCGTGCCACCCAATCTTCAATCTTTGTGTCAATGATTTCCAATGACAGATGCAAATGTATTTCTCAATGGGAATGCCTCTTTTTGAGGTATTTGGAATGATAACCAAATCAATAAAAGGATGACAGGCATGTCAGCTAGCAGCAGAGTTTTTCCATGGTCCCCTCGAATGATCATTGGTAGACTGGCAAGTGCACACAGATTTCTTGCATTGGCTAAAGATTAATGCAGACTACAGCCTCTATTCTGAAGGAAACTAAAACAATGGGTCTGATGCTGCCATTAAGCTATGTGAATTCCTAACACGCTATACTTTAGGATTCTTCCTCATAAGCATACTAACTTCAATATGCCATGCTTTCAATAGCACTATGTGCAAAAGATCAAGCTACAGGACCCTTATTGACCACATCAATCAAGATGCCAGAAACCATAGTTGAAAGGCATGTCCGTGTAAATATGGTTGTGGGGTCTTGTGCAGTCTTCATGTAACTTAAATCAGTGAACAGCTAGACACAGAACTACCTCCTGCACAAGGTACCTTGCATCATTGGCCTGACATATCTGTGACATATTTGTTTCAGTCTGAACATTCTTGGGGACACAATCAAATATTAAATAATGAGCATGTTGCCTTGGAGTGCCACAGAAATATGCAGGCTTCCTGGTACAAATGGAGGTGGGAAAGTATGTTAGGGAAAGAAAATTAAGCGGTTACAAAGAGATGTGGATAGTTTAAGTGGGTGGTCAAAGTTTGGGAGTGCAATATAGGAAAATGTAGAATCATCCATTTTGGCAGGAGAATAAAAAAACGTATTATCTATGTAAAGAGAAAGATTGCAGAACATTAAGATGCAGAGGTACCTGAGTACGTGAGTACATGAATTGCAAAAGGTTAGTTGGCAAGTGCAGCAAATAATTAGTCATGATAAGAGAATGTTATTGTTTATTGCAAGGGGAATTGAATAGAAAGGAAGGGAGGCTATGCTTCAGTTATATAGAGCACTGGTAAGAATGCATCTCGAGTACAGTATTGGGTCTTCTTATTTAAGGGAAGATGTAAATGCGTTGGATCAGTTCAGAGAAGCATCACTAGACTAATCATTAGAATGGGCACAAAAAAAAAGTTGCTGGAAAAGCCCAGCAGGTCTGGCAGTTCCTCAGTTCTGAGGAAGGGTCACCGGACCCGAAACTTTAACTCTGTTTTTTTTCTTCACAGATGCTGCCAGACCTGCTGGGCTTTTCCAGCAACTGTGTTTTTGTTCCTAATTTACAGCATCCGCAGTCCTTTCGGTTTTCATTAGAATGGGCAGGTTGTCTTATGAGGAAAGGTAGGGCAGCCTAGATTTGATTAGAAGATTTAGAGGCAACTTGATTCAAACATACAAGATCGTGAAGGGTCGTTAGAAGTTGGATATGGAGAGCATGTGTCCTCTTGTAGGAGAATTGAGAACTATGGGTCACTGTTTGAAAATAAGGAATCATTCATTTTAAATACAGATAAGGAGAATTTTTCCTCATGGAAGGTTGTAAATCTTTTCAACTTTCTTTCAAAAAACATTGGAAGTAGAGTCTTTGAGTATTTTTAAGGCAAAGGTAGATAGATTCTTGATACATAATGGGATGAAAGGTTTTAGGAGGTAGATAGGAATGAAGAGTAATCAAATCAGACATGATCTTATTGAATATCAGAACAGATTTGAAGGGTTCAGCGGCCTACCTGCTTTTAATTCATACATTCTTATGTGAATGAAATTTTATGTCTGTGATTAATTAGAATTTATAAGCATTTCAATTAAATTCTGGGAAAAGTGTCATAGCAACTGCTAGAGTAAAAATAAAATTCAATCATTACATAAATAATAGCCAAAGATTACACTGAGTGCTTCTGTGGCCTATGACAGAGTTAATGGTTCTGCTGGCTTCATAAGCAATTTATTTTGGTCATATTCCATCGTAAAAGATGAAGTACAGTTCCTTTCAGACCCAGCAGTCAATGGTTCTGTGCCAATCAAAAAATCTTTTGATGATGTCCTCCAAGGGATTGACTTTAATATAACTTAGCTTAGAGAAAAGAGTTATTAGAACCCTCATCAATCTGAAATGTAGAGGTACTGATATTTGGGGGGGAAAGCTCTCTGGAGCTTAACATTAATGGAAATTACATCAAATTTTAGCTTGAAAATCCAGGGAATTCAAATTTTCATTAAAAAAAATTGATCTTAAGAAATATCTGGCATTGTACTGCAGTCATTGTTAGTGGAAATGTTTAATTATTTGACTATCACAAAGTTTATGTTCAGATTAATTACACCCCTAATATCCCCCTACCCATTTTCACCCCCTCTCCTGAAAGGAATTGCTGGCTGGTGCTGAGGAACTGCTTATGTAGTTTTTAGGTACATCACCTGAGTGGTTGACAGGGTGGGAAAGAAAGCAGTTAATACAGTGATTGTTAGAAGGTTAACAGTGCAATTTCTAGTTATGACTGCCAATTCTGATTCAGTCCTTGCCAAACAACCTCAAGCATGCTGTTGCCAGCAGAAGTTACTGGACTGGAATTAACAGCAGACATCCTTGATCTTTTTTCCATTTCTTAGCTAAACCAGCTGAAACCAATTGTACATAATACCCAAACTTCTCACCTCATTCTTCTTTTGATGCCCTCTATCCACCTCCTTTCTCGTAACGCATCAAACCTGGTTTCATTTGCTTTTTTAAGGCTTAGGACTACGAAACAGCTAGGTTTTGCAAAAAAAAGAAACTGTCATACTAATTCTACTGCACTGCTAAATATCTATGAAGTTGTTTACAAATTTTGAAGTTGAATATTTATTCACCTTTTTTTGCTAGTTTCCATGTGACAATGCATTTGTAGAAACTGTTGGTTCTTTTTGATATTAAAACACTGGAAGGTGATTGTTTTTGATAAATAGTTTTGCTGAAGTGTTTCTGCAACTCAGCTAAAAGTGTCAAGAAAAAAAAATCACATTTAGAACATACTATCAGACTCAGTCTGAAGCAAATCTAAAATAGCTCTGGAGTATTGCGGAATACATTCAAGTCTTGGTGAAGCAGATGGAGGTGCTTGGTTGGGGGGTACCTAAGCAATAAGTAATATTAATCTAATACTTGAGGCATCTATCGAATCTTCAGATTGTTGCAAATGGTAAATAAAGACCAAGGATGGCTTTTAGAAGTTTGGAAGAAAGGGAGGAGAGGATTGGCAATGGGGTGTGATAGATAGGACACAGGAAAGAAAAGGGAAATGAGAATGGGGAACATTAAAGAAGAGGAGGGTGAGGAGGAAAGAGGAGGATAGTGATCAGGAAAAAGGAGGATGTAGAGAAGGGAAGAGGAGGCAGGGAGATGGGAAAAGTATATAGATAGGAAGAGAGAGAAATGGATGGGATGGGGCAAAGAGAGATAAATTGGAGAGGGTGAGAGGAAGAAAGGCAAAGAGAGATGCAGAAAAAGCAGGAGACCTGAAAGGAGGGAAGTAGAGGAGGAAACAAGAAGGACACAAGGAGGGGAAAGAGTTAACAACACAAACGAAAGGGGCAGGATGGGAGAAGAGGTGACAATGGTGGAGCAGATAGAAGAAAGAATTGGATTGGGAACTATGGAAAGGAGAGAAAGAGTGAGTTGAGAGAATGAGGCTGAATGTAGAAAAGAAAAGAATGACAGAAGAGAGAATTGAGAGGTGATTAGTAACAAGAAAGAAGTATGTTTTAAGTAATGGTTGCCCAGAACTAAGAAGTACGAGCAACCCAAAACAGAGGTAGGAATTACATGACAACATCAAGTCACTTTGTACAAATAAATTTCTCCAAACATTTCCCTTTCCCTAAAACAATTGTATGCATTATGATTTACAATTACAAGTTATTCATGCCACCCAATATTGTTTGAATGGCTGTCAAAGAAAATTATTATTCATTAACAAAACTATGAGTTAATTCCAGTCCATCCTACTTTCATCAGTCACTGCATATACATTTCATCTATTGTTCAAAATTATTTAGGTTGTCTAATGATACACCAGGAAAATATTCTTGTCAGTTTGTCTGTTATTTGCTCATTCCTAGGGTGTTGTTCCTTCCTTGGGGAGCATTGTTCCTGTAATAAGTGCTACATCAAAGCAAGATGCTTGTTTTTTCAGGTCTAATATTTATGTTGGGTTGATGACAGCATGTTGAGCTGTTGTTGCTTGTATTTTCGAATTTGGGCAGAAGCTGATTCTTATGTGCCCCAATACTACTACATCTCCTTTGCAGTGAGCTTGAAAATTTGTTCACACACCGACAATAAATTAGGTTAGAGTTTGTTAAATAGGCCATGAATCCAACAAATCATTGCATTACTTTCACATCTTTTGCGTGCTGCATCTTTTCAGCAGCTGTCATCCTGTCAAGATCTTGGGAAAGTCATTTTGTAGATCAGTATGTGACATATGTACTCAATTTCAGGCATCTTATCAGAGAATCATAAAATCCTTAAAGTGCAGAAAAAGACCATTCAGCCCATTGAGTCTGCCCCAGTCCTCCGAAGAACATCCCAACTAGACCCACCTTACCCGCACTCAACCCTATAACCCTACATGGGGTTTTCCCTCATGGCTAATCTACCCAGCCTGCACATCCCTAAACACTATGGGCATTTTTTTTAGCATGTCCAATCCACCTAACCTGCACATCTTTGGACCATGGGAGGAAACTGGAGCACCCATACGTAACTCATGCAGATATGTGAGAAAGTGCAAATTTCACACAGACAGTCACCAAAGGCTGGAATCATTCAAATAGTTTGTACTGTAGGGGCTTGGTTTTCAGTCGGTTTTACCTCTGACTTTTAAACGGTTTGAATTGCTCTCAGCCCCATTTCTAAATACTGGACTTATTAATTGGATTGCAATGAAAAGACAGCAGACAGAAGGCAAAAGAATCTCTCTGTTTACTGATATAAAAAAAAGTAACACACCAATACAAGAAAGGTAACACACCAATATGCTATTATGCAGAATACCCTATTATGCAGATTTACAATACACTGATACCACCGGCCTCCCACTGCTGACTAAGTTGAACTCTGGGGTCTCGGGATTATGCTCAACACTATAAGCGCAGTTTCAAGGTTTGCCGAATGCAGTTGTTCTGGCTCACCGCACCTTGAACGTGATAGGGGATGTTTTTCGTAGAATCCCTGCCATGTCGAAACAGGCCATTTGGCCTGTGGAGCAGCAGTGCTAACCACTGAGTCACTGTGCTGACCATTTGACTTGGTTACCTTAACTGGATTTCCGGTGCTTAGAAGAAGCGTTAATGGTTTTAAATGATGTTGGATACTGTGTAATTGTTATTGAAGCCCTCTTGGTTCCACACTGTCTCCATGAATCGCTCTCTCCTTTGGGCTGGGTGGTCAGAGTTGTGAAGATAATCTCGAGGCTGGATCCCTTTGGTTTCAGGTTAATTGTCTCGGATGCAAGGTTTTAATTGTGAATGCAAGATGTTTGATTGAGTCAATGTTCCCCACTAAACAGTCATTTATTTGCAGTTGTCTCTGGAATACCCAGACCCCATTCACAAGTCGACCTCACCACCTGCTTGTGGTATTGTTTTACTCCTCTGCAGACCCAGCACAGTTTTTTTTTAAAAAGGTTTTTAAAAATTGCCCAGAGCTCTATCTATATATTTCTAACAGTGGAGATTGTTGTGAAATATTACAGTGCTAGATTGTTTTTACTGTCTGCTTCCATCATGTCTCGACATCCATATACTAGTGAATCATCCATAATAGATTCCACTCTGAAAGGATCACTGACTATCTCAACTGGAGCAGTGGAAATGCCAAAAGACATGCACAACCATCTGTATCTCCCAAATGGCAACCAGAATGCAGAAAACTGTTGCTTTTATCTGACTTCACTTATCAGTAATCATCCTTTCCATTAATACTAACAAATACCACGGCCTTGGCAAGTCATTGTAACATCTCTGCAGTGGCTGGCTTGGCGTTGTAGATCTCTTCAAAGCTTTATTGAAATCTTTTGGCTTAATACATACTTTCAGTTTTCCAGTTTTTTTTTTCACTGCCACCATGTTACTAATCTGATTTGTAAAAGTTGTCACTTTCTTCTTTACACGCTGTAATTGGTGAGTTATTGCATTGTCTCTTTTTGATAGTACACACTGCTGTCACTACACACTGGTGGTGGAAAGGTTAAATGTTTATGATGTTGGATGTTGCGTTGTTCCCATGGACTGCTCTGCCTTGGATAATGTCAAGCTTTTTGTGTGTTGTTGAATTGAACTCATCCAGGCAAGTGGAGAGTATTCCATCACAGTTATGACTTGTGCTTTTTCGATGATGGACAGGCTTTGGGGATAGAGGATGTAGGTTACTTGCCACAGATTTTCCAGCCTCAAACTTGTTTTTGTTTTACCACTGTATTTACATAGCTGGTCCAATTACGTTTCTGGTCAGTCCAGTTTAGTTTCTGGACAATGGTAACCCTGAGGATGTTGATAGTAGGGAATTCAGCAATGGTAATGCCATTAAATGTGCCCACACGTTAGGAAGGATGTTTGGCCCTGGAAGGAGTTCAATGCTGGTTTACAAGGATGATACCTGGACTTCATGCATTATGTTATAGAAGAGATTAAACAAATAAGTTTTTATTCTTTAGAAATTAGAAGGTTACCTCATCAAGGTTTTCAGGATTTTCACAGAGAAAAAGATAAAGATAAACTATTTCCACTGATGGAAGATTCTAGAACCAAGGGGCATGGTCTAAGAATTAGGGCCAGGCCATTTAGGAGAGATGTTAGAAAATACTTCTACATGCAAAGAGTAGTGAAGATTTGGAACTCGCTTCCTCAAACAGTGGTCGATATTAATGCAATTGTCAGATTTAAATCTGAGATAGACAAATTTTTATCAAGTAAGAGTATCAAAGGATATGGGCCCAATGCAGGCATCTGGAATTAGGCCAAAGATCAGCCATGATCTTATTGAATGGCCTACCCCTGTTCCATATTCCTAAATATTTTATCGGATGGCATATGAATAGGTGTCAATTGACCATGATAGAATTAGACAAAGCACAAGCGTATTCGCTTTATAACAAGCACAGATGAAGAAAATGTCTAATTTGCTGGGACTAAGAATATTTATTGTGCAGCTCCTCTTCTACTAAAACCTCAATTGGATTGTGTAACTATGCGCTGCTGATAAATGATATTTCACATAATTATTATTTCACATACATGAAATACACTCATAATTAGTATCAAAACCCTGCAGCTGTAAAGTTAAATATGCACAGACTGAAGAACAAGAGTGAAACACCAGACAATGCAAGTTGTTCAATGAACTATCATGAAAAAATATAATGTTTTACAAAAAAATCATGACACTAACATCGTTTTAAAAGCATGAGGTAGAATTTCTGATGGTATTCTGCTCATCATCAAGCGTAGCATTGGCAGAAGCTTGGAAAAGATAATATCCACATAATTTTCAATGCAATGCTCACCAATCTTCCATCAAAGCTGCAGATGATCAGGAAACCCTCCACTCAAATCTAGTTAGTCATTTTTTTGAAATAGAGAAAGGTCATTTGGCTCAACATAAGTCACAAACTCAACTCACTTCTTCACCGTATGTTTCTCTGGTAATTTATTCTATGCATGTATTACTAATTGTGTAAAAACAATTCCGACTAATTTCCTTTCTTGCTCCTAATTTCCTTCTTGTTTCCCCTTGGTTGCTGTTTGCCTCCATAATCATAACCTTGGAAACATCTATTAGATTACCACAGAGTGGCATTCTTTTTACTTAAGTAAACAAACCCAACTTCCTGGTTCTTTAATCATAAGTTAAATTCCTGTCAAATGGAATCATCTGTGTTGCCTGCCATTGTATTGTCTCAAGGGTAATAATATCCTTCCTAAATTCGATGGGCATAACTTCACATTATAGTTTCAATTTGACTAACACCTTATATTGAAATCATAGAAACTTTTGGTTTCCATTCTATCCTTCTATTAATAATAGTTATATGATTTCAATGTGAATATGTTCTTCACACTGAGGATGCTTGCCACTACAAAAATATTTTGGATTATTGTTAAATCAAAAGACAACATTGAAAAATATATGAAAATTGCACTGATGATGTTGATTCTTAAACAGAAAATAAGCTAAATTTGTCAATGAAGTATCACTTGTTGTTGGGTGGATTGGGTCCATTAAATTATGCAAATAGGATCTTAAAAGTGATTGCATTTTGTCCACAGGCAATTAATAATGAGATAAGAGAGACATATCTGCTCTCAGCATGTGCTAAGACTGGCAGAAGTGTGTATGTTGAAATGTATAGTTTTAAAAATCTTGAAGGACTGAAAATATGGAAGATTAAAAACCTAGTTAACTCCCGCCTAACTGCTACACTGATCCCCAAAATCAGCACTCATTACCCCAAATGCATCTTCAAAACACTATACTTGCACCCTGAAGCCGTGACAATTTCCCAAACATTCCTGCAACCCATCTTCCGATTCGCATCGGCACCTGACACCCCTTGCTAGCAGCCTCAACCCCCATATCCAACAACTCCCTGCTCCTCTGGACCTAACACCGACTCACTCTACACCTGATTCCACTCTCACCATTTTGGACCTGACATCATCCCTCATCTCCAGACCTGACACCCTCTTGCGCTCACTCTTCAGACCCAACTCCTGAAACCCTCTCTATATCTAATATGACCCCCTCTCCAGACCTAATACCTGACTCCACCATCTCTCCCACCAGACCCGCATCCTGCACAACCTCCTCCAGACATAACAATGCTCTCACCCCACAAGAGTGACATTACCACCACCACAACATCCCCATCCTTGGGCAAAACACTCTCACTAAGTAAATTTTATTATGATAAATATTTATTTTTCCGTGAATGACAAAATTTGGTGTGAATTGGCTTTGTCCTGAGCAGTCGCTATTCAGGGAACTTGATCATTTTGGTGGCCTCATTAAGATTTTATACATTAGTGCATCTTGTGACAGTTCATAGAACAGTAAATCACAAAAAAGTTTCTTGTTAATCTGTGAAAAACTCTTTGATACATCTTCAAGCGTGACATTCCAGAATCTCTTTTTCTAGGCAGCTGCTAAATATACATCTGCAATCAACTTTTGGCTGTATGTCCTTTCGTATTTGCAGACGGGCAGAGTAATAATTAGTTGGTAAAGATGCTGAATAGCTTATGTACAGCAAGGCCTTTGTTTTTGTGTACACTTGAGAAGCAAAAATGCAATATTGTTGACTGGATTGCTGGCCCTTTAGTGTCTCCACATCACCACAGAAATACTCAAACCTTCTTCCCTCATAGGGCGATGAGGATCTGGTCTTGGCCCAGTTAAGAGTCAGTTTTTCCTACAACGTGATAAGGAGAAGAATTGGGTCCGATAGGAATATGTGCAGCAGTAGTTTGTAAGCATGCACAACCATGCCAGGTGGTGAGGTGTCCCCGCTGAGTGAGTACAGATGGAGTGGGAAGGAGGGGTTTGTAGACTGAGTGGTTGAGGTGGGTGTGTGTCCTTAAGTGGACAAGTGCATGGAATGCAGAGGCTGTAGGCTATGAGTTTTGCAAGATGTATGTGGAGTGGCATGATTAGGTAGAGTGATTCTCCTGTGAGCGTGATGTAGTAAAAATATGTCACATACCCTTTGCAGAATATGGGAGATCATTGAATTGTTTCCTGCATTCTTGCTGCCCGTTTTGTGCAACGAGTAGTATGGCCCCATGCTGCGATCTCTGACCAGGCAGGATGGGTTTGATGGGACGACCTGTTGACATGGTCACCTTTGACAAGGATGGACCTTTTCTCAGGCAGCCTGTGCAGCAAGACCTGGATAACAGCCATGCTGACCCTCAGAGACACCTTATATCTCTGAGCAGTCTTCTGGGGCTGATTGTCATAGGCTGAGAGGAAG
This sequence comes from Rhincodon typus, assembly GCF_021869965.1. Lineage (NCBI taxonomy): Eukaryota > Metazoa > Chordata > Chondrichthyes > Orectolobiformes > Rhincodontidae > Rhincodon > Rhincodon typus. The sequence continues at coordinate 41,300,904 of NC_063345.1, forward strand.
GCTTTCACTTGCAGCTTCTGTAGTAGTGCCCACTCAGCCTTTAAAGATGGTGCCAGATGTATCATCTCTGAAATGTCCCACTAGTGACAAGAACTTCCAGTTTGTTTGCCAGATTTGCCAATAAACTAGTGTAACGTCTCACTTGCATAGATAATGAGTTGAGAAGCATGGGATCGCATGTTTTTTTTAAATGGCCCTCATCCTGTGAATGAATAGACAAAATCTAGTAGGTAAAGTCAGTTAAAGACACTCATCTTCTCCCACCAACCCAGGAGGGTTTGAATGTGAATGTGGAACAAAAACAAAGTTGCTGGAAAAGCTCAACAGGTCTGGCAACATCTGTGAAGGAAAAATCAGATTTAAAGTTTTGGGT